>NC_134400.1:110789742-111389742 GCF_050003625.1 Haematobia irritans
CGGAGGCTGTACACGACGATGTTGACGAAGTTTGACTGCGTGGTAATGGACGACGAAACCTACGTCAAAGCCGACTACAAGAAGTTTTATACGGCAAAAGTAAGGGGATAGGTAGCAGATATTTTCAAACACATAAAACTGTCAAAGTTCGCAAAGAAATATCTGGTTTGGCACGCCATCTGTACCGGTGGCTTGAAAAGCTGCATTTTCATAGCTTCCGGGACTGTCAACCAAGAAATTTACGTGAAAGAGTGTTTTAATAAACGTCTGCTGACTTTCCTGAAGAAACACGGTTGTTCCGTACTGTTTTGGCCGGATTTGGCATCTTGCCATTACGGTAAAAATGCCATGGAGTGGTACGCCGCCAACAACGTGCAGGTGGTTCCCAAGGACAAGAACCCTCCCAACACGCCAGAGCTCCGCCCAATTGAGAAATACTGGGCTATTGTCAAGCGGAACCTAAAGAAGACCAAAAAAACTGCTAAGGACGAGCAGCAGTTCAAGGCAAACTGGCTTTCTGCGGCGAAGAAGGTGGACAAGGTGGCTGTACAAACTCTGATGGCAGGTGTCAAGCGTGAGGCCCGGCAATTCGGATTTGGAAAAGCGAAAGCCTAACTGAATATTTTTCCTGAATTTTATACTAATTGAACTTGAAAAAGAAATTTAATTTGATTTTTTAAATAAACGATTTCACCGATTTACACGCGTTTTCCCGTATCACCCTTTAAATTTTAAACAAATTGGATAACTTAAATTTTCGTTTCTTAAGAGATGCGTATATGCAGACACACGACGTGGTATCAAAATGGACTGAAAAGTCTAAGTGAGCCTGACAATAAATCGGCCTGCCACTTAATCCAAAACTATGCATTTATAAACGAAACTTTACTTCTAAATACTCAATTGGTTGGTAGATCATACTAAAGGTGAACCGTCGTCATTATTTCTATATTTATGCGATATATTGTTCAAATCTGTGACTGATGAGGTGGCAACATTCATGCTCAAGTCCCCACAAAATGATTTGACAATTGTAGAAATTATAAATAAGTTATTGTCCCCCTAGTTATAATCCTGTGTCCGCTCTAGCACAATATTCCATTTGCAGACTCAAATTTTGAATTTTGAAACAAATTTATGTAAACCCGAACCGATTTCGAAAAAAATTGCCACAAAAATCTACAAATTTATGGAAATTTCCCACAAACTCCCCAAAACCCCAACTCAAAAATGTCGTCCCCATCCACGACAAAATATCCCTACTTTGGGGGAAATTCCCAATATTGACAACAACGGTTTTGGTTTTAAATATTTATTTATTTAATTTTTAAATTGACCATAATACAATTTTTTTAAAATGTCAGGCACAGGGAGGATGCATTTCTGCATCATATACCGGAAGATGAAGCACCCTCATGCAAATTTAAGTTTTAAATAAAACAACTTAAATTAGTCTGGCAAAAAAAAAATAATAATATTACTAAGAACTTTTCCTGTAAATTTGAAGGAAATCGAAAAATATTTTCTTCAAATTTAGTCTGTCAAAAAAAAAATTATAGTGCTAAAAACTTTTCCTGTAAATTTGAAGGAAATCGAAAAATATTTAATTGCCAAAAAATCTTGTTTCTTCCCAACCATATATCGAAAAATAAAGAATGCTACACTGCAAAAAATATTTACCTGATATTAAAGATTACGCAACCTAAATTTAAAGAAAGTGCTATTTACACAATATTAAGGACAAATTTCTTTAAAATAATGCAAATTTAATTAAAATAAAGTTTATAATCTTTGCTTCAACTTTTTTTTCATTAAATTTAGTACGCAAATTTTGGAAATTTGCGTCCCTTCGTTAAAGCCGCATGTCTTTAAACCAAGGCAAAATTTCCTTAAAGTAACTAAACACATTTTTGATTTAAAGAAATCGTCCTTAAATTAACTGAAATATTGAATCTTTAAATTTAAGATAAAAACGCTTCGAATATAGACTAAGACTAATTTTGAGGATTTGGTATCTTCGGTTTAAAATTTTTTTTTTTTTGGAATTAAGAAATCGCTGTTTACTTTGAAGTATCTGTATAATTTAAATTTTAAAACTGGCATTTGTTTGTACGTGAATAGCTTTGTTAATATACTGCGAAAGGAGAATGAAAATTCGATAAATGAGTTCTGCATACTAATTTAAATTTTATTGATCCTTGATTTAAAGCCTGATAGGTCGATAAAAAATGTCTTTATTTTAAAGAAGCCGCATCTTTGGCTCGGAATCAGTACCAAAATCCTTAAGGGAAATTCAAAATCTTTGGATCCAAGTAAACTTTTTTTGAATGTATTTTCAGTTCATAACCGCTCGCACGTAGTCTATAAATTCTCCTCCTCAACCAATTGAAAATATCCTATAGAAATACAATTTTGACAAAATGGAAATAAAATTTAGGCAAAATTTTCTATAGAAATAAATTTTTGGCAAAATTTTCTATAGAAATAAAATTTTGACAAAATTTTCTATAGAAATAAAATTTTGACAAAGTTTCCTATAGAAATAAAATTTTCACACAATTTCTGTAGAAATAAATTTTTGACACAATTTCTGTGGAAATAAAATTTTGTATAGAAATGTAATTTTGACACCATATTCTATAGAAATAAAATTTTGACAAAATTTTTTATTGAAATAAAAAATTTTGACAAAATTTTCCATTGAAATAAAATTTTGACAAAATTGTTTATAGAAATAAAATGTTGACAAAATGTTCTATAAAATCAAAATGTTATAAAATTTTATATAAAAAAAAATTTTACAAAATTTCCTATAGAAAAAAATGTAACAAAATTTTCTATAGAAATAACATTTTGACAAAATTTTCTATGGAAGTAACATTTTTGCAAAACTTTTTATAGAAATAAAATGTAGAAACATTTTCTATATAAAATATATTTTCACAAAGTTATCTATGAAATATAATTTTCATAAAATTTTCTACAGCAATAAAATTTTCATGAATTTGTTTTCGATAGATATAAAATTTTGACAAAATTGTCTATAGAAATAAAATTTTGATAAAAAATCAATAGAAATAAAATTTTGGCAAAATTTTCTATAGAAATAAAATTTTGAAAAAATTTCTATAGAAATAAAATTTTGACAAAATTTTCTATAGAAATAAAATTTCTATAGAAATAAATTTTTGACAATCTTCTTTGTAGAAATAGATTTTAACTAAAGTCACTATAGAAATAAAATTTTCATACAAATTTCTACAAAAAAAAAAAATTATAAAATTTTCTACAGAAATACCAATAGCCGAAATTATGAAAAATAATTCTTAAACATAAATAATAAGGTCAACGATAATCAAACAAAAAAAATCTCTATAGAAATAATATTGTTATAAAAATTTCTATAGAAATAAAATTTTGACAAAATTTGCTATAGAAATAAAATTGTTATAAAATTTTCTATAGAAATAAAATGTTGACAAAATTTTCTATAGAAATAAAATTATGACAAAATTTATATAGAAATAAAATTTTGACAAAATTTTCTATAGTAATAAAATTTTGACAAAATTTTCGATAGTGATAAAATCTTTTCAAATTTTTTATGGGAATAAAATTTTGACAAAATTTCCTATAGAAAAAAATTTTATCAAAAGTTTCTATAGAAATAAAATTTTTAAAAAATTTTCTACGGAAATAAAATTTTTACAAAACTTTTTATAGAAATAAAATTTAGAAATATTTTCTATAGCAATTTTGACGTAAGTATCTATAGAAATATAATTTTCATAAAATTTTCTACAGAAATACAAATTTCATAAAATTTTCATAATTTTTTTTCTATAGATGTAAAATCTTGGCAAAATTTTCTATAGAAATAAAATTTTGATAATTTTATTTAATTTTTTAATTTTATTTAGAAAAAAATTGATAAAAATTTCTATAGAAATCAAGTTTTCATAAAATGTTCTATAAAAATAAAATTTTAACAAAATTTTATATAGGAATAAATTTTGACACAAGAAGCTTTTTTTGTTTAGTAGTTTTTCGGTCAAATTTTCTCCAAATTTTGGTAGATTATTTTTCACTCGACTGACAACCGTGATGTCCATACATTGTAACAAGATCCGAGTTTTGCCACAACAATTTTCAAAGATTCAACAAAAAAAAAAAAAATGAAATTTTTTCATGGAAATAATTTAAAATTTCTTTTGAGTAAAAATTTAAAAATATTATTTATATATTTTTTTTTTAATTCTTCAATATGGCGTTTTTATTTCTTAGGGTATTAAATAAATCAAATTCAAAGATCGTTTAAATTTTTTTGATATTTCCTACGTTCATATCCGTCGTTCAGGGTGTATTCATTTCGGCGTAGTCAATGTTTAAGCGTATGGCATACATGGATGCGTGTTTAGGTATCCGTTGAAGTTATGTTAAAATTTCAAAAATAACATCAACCAAAAATGTCCATGAGAGTTAAGCTGATTTGGAGTGTGAATATCACAAGTGGTTGTCACACACAATTTTATCCCCTTGATGCATATAGCGAGGAAAAGGGTAAACAAAAACAGTAAAGTTAACATAAAGTTTTAAATATTTTCACGAATGCCAACAAAAACCTTACTGGAATATTTAATAGAAAATTGTAGACGCTTTTAAGCAGAAAAACCCAACTATGCGAATAATTTTTAAGTGTGATGTAATTGCAAATAAAAATTTTACACTCTCAGCGTGTAAAACAAATATTTTTGGAAACTATCACAACGATGATTTAATTCTTACTAAATAGAATGGATTTGGTAAATATAGAAACATTTAAAATAAATAAATTATCTACCTTTCTATCTATCGTCTACATGTATAAATGTTTCTTTGTATGTTCCGGGTAAGCTCGGAAACGGTTGCCCCGTTTAAAATTTTCCGGAAATGTTGTTTGAAATTTTCTTGGAAGGTTGAGGTTGGCCTCTAGACAAAGATCAAGTACTCTTTTTATCGAAATAGGGTTTGGGGAGGCGTACCTCCCCTTGCACGGATTAGTTTTAGCGTATAGTGAAAAATATAAAGTTTTCTGATTTACTTAAAATTCACAGAGGACGTGGGTGGTGGTTATAAAGTTAATATGGGATATCGGACTTTTGACTTTTTGTCTAAATTTTATTTATATAGAAAATTCTGTCAAAATTTTATTTCTATAGAAAATTTTGTCAAAATTTTATTTCATTCGTTTTGTTTTGTTATTGTTGGTTTTGTTAAAAAAAAAACAACAACAAAATTTTATTTCTATAGAAAATTTTGTCAAAATTTTATTTCATTCGTTTTGTTTTGTTATTGTTGGTTTTTATGGGATATCGGACTTTTGACTTTTTGTCTAAATTTTATTTATATAGAAAATTTTGTCCAAATTTTATTTCTATAGAAAATTTTGTCAAAATTTTATTTCATTCGTTTTGTTATGTTATTGTTGGTTTTTATGGGATATCGGACTTTTGAATATGGGATATCGGACTTTTGACTTTTTGTCTAAATTTTATTTCTATAGAAAATTTTGTCAAAATTTTATTTCATTCGTTTTATTTTGTTATTGTTGGTTTTGTTAAAAAAAAAAAAAAAACAACAACAAAATTTTATTTCTATAGAAAATTTTGTCCAAATTTTATTTCTATAGAAAATTTTGTCAAAATTGTATTTCATTCGTTTTGTTTTGTTATTGTTGGTTTTGTTAAAAAAACAACAACAACATTTTATTTCTATAGAAAATTTTGTCCAAATTTTATTTCTACAGAAAATGTTGTCAAAATTTTATTTCTGTAGAAAAATTGAATTTTTCAGCGAGGATTGAGGGTTCCGTCTAAAAAAAGGTTCGCTATGGAGGGGTACCTTTCCTCTCTAGTCTTTTTCAAGTTGGCTAGGTAAACTTTCTCGTTGCCCGAGATGTTGAAAAATTTCATACTTGTTTGAAACTTTTTTTGTAAGACGAGGACTCGGCCGATTTTTTGTGAATATTGAATGTTAGAATTTAAATTTATATTAATATTCACTGACAACATGGAAGCTGCTTTTTATTTGTTGTTTTTAGAATAAATAACAATAATAATAATTTAATAAATAATTATTCTGAAACAAATGTCACCACCAGATGTGCAATAGCTTCGGTACATTGTACACTATGCTGTGCCATTGAAGAATCCTTACAAAATTTATTCCATCAACATTAAATGTTAATTTGTACAATTAAAATTTTATTTAAAAACGTGAACATTTTCATGGATTTTCATTTTTTATTAAACATTTTATTAAACATTTAATTGTTTTAAGTAATTTTTAAATTGGTTCTGTTTCAATATCAACCAATTTTTCAATTAGAAATATAAAGGTAATATTTTCTCTCTGTGTTGAGATTAATATCTGAGACACAGTTACCACTGGAGCAAGAAATAATCCATACCAAACAACAATTTTCCACAATTTTTACTTAAAATAGCACGCAAAACAAAAATATTTTGAATTTTCTGTTTGTGGTTGTTATGCAAAAAATTGCTTCTTCCAAAATGTTGTCAACATTTCATTTTTAAAGAAAATTTTGTCAACATTTGATTTCTATAGAAAATTTTGTCAAAATTTTATTTCTATAGAAAATTTTGCCAAAATTTTATTTCTATAGAAAATTTTGTCAAAATTTTATTTCTATATAAAATTTTGTCAAAATTTTATTTCTATAGAAAATTTTGTCAACAATTTATTTCTATAGAAAATTTTGTCAAAATTTTATTTCTATAGAAAATTTTATCAAAATTTTATTTCTATAGAAAATTTTGTTAACAATTTATTTGTATAAAAAATTTTATCAAAATTTTATTTCTATAGAAAATTTTATCAAAATTTTATTTCTATAGAAATTTTGTCAAAATTTTATTACTATAGAATATTTTGTCAAGATTTTATTACTATAGAATACTTTGTCAAGATTTTATTTCTATAGAAATTTTCGTCAATATTTTATTTCTATAGAAAATTTTGGCAAAATTTTATTTCTACAGAAAATTTTTTCAACATTTTATTTCTATAGAAAAATTTGTCAAAATTTTATTTCTGCAGAAAATTTTGTCTAAGTTTTATTTCTATAGAAAATTTTGTCAATATTTTACTTTTATAGCAAATTTTGTCAAAATTTTATTTCTACAGAAAATTTTTTCAACATTTTATTTCTATAGAAAAATTTGTCAAAATTTTATTTCTAGAGAACATTTTGCTAAAATTATATTTCCATAAAAGATTTTGTCAAAATTTTATTTCTATAGAAAATGTTGTCAAAATTTTATTTCCACAGAAAATTTTTTCAACATTTTATTTCTATAGAAAATTGTGTCAAAATTTTATTTCTATAGAAAATTGTGTCAAAATTTTATGTCTATAGAAAATTTTGTCAAAATTTTATTTCTACAGAAAATTTTTTCAACATTTTATTTCTATAGAAAAATTTGTCAAAATTTTATTTCTATAGAAAAATTTGTCAAAATTTTATTTCTGCAGAAAATTTTGTCTAAATTTTACTTCTATAGAAAATTTTGTCAACATTTTATTTTTATAGAAAATTTTGTCAAAATTTTATTTCTATAGAAAATTTTGTCAAAATGTTATTTCTATAGGAAATTTTGTCAAACTTTTATGTATACAGAAAATTTTTCAAAATTTTATTTCTATAGAACATTTTGCTGTAATTTGATTTCCATAGAAAATTTCGTCAACATTTTATTTTTATAGAAAATTTTGTCAACATTTTATTTTTATAGAAATTTTGCTATAATTATATTTCCATAAAAAATTTTGTTAAAATTTTATTTCTATAGAAAATTTCGTCAAAATTTTATTTCTATAGAAAATTTTGTCAAAATTTTATTTCTATAGAAGGTTAGGTGGCAGCCCGATGTATCGGGCGCACTTACACCATTCAGGCCATTGTGATAATTTCTATAGAAAATTTTGCCAAAATTTTATTTCTATTGAAAATTCAAAATTTTATTTCTATAAAAATTTTTGTCAAAATTTTATTTCTATAGAAAATTTTGCAATAATTATATTTCCATAAAAAATTTTGTTAAACTTTTCTTTGTATAGAAAATTCTATAGAAATTTTGGAAAAATTTTATTTCTATAGAAAATTTTGTCAAAATTTTATTTCTATAGAAAATTTTGTCAACATTTTATTTCTATAGAAAATTATGTCAAAATTTTATTTCTATAGAAAATTTTGTCAAAATTTTATTTCTGCAGAAAATTTTGTCAACATTTTATTTCTATAGAAAATTTTGTCAAAATTTTATTTCTATAGAACATTTTGCTGTAATTTGATTTCCATAGAAAATTTCGTCAAAATTTTATTTATATAGAAAATTTTGTCAACATTTAATTTTTATAGAAAATTTTGCTGTAATTATATTTCCATAAAAAATTTTGTTAAAATTATATTTCTATAGAAAATTTTGTCAAAATTTTATTTCTATAGAAAATTTTGTCAAAATTTTATTTCTATAGAAAATTTAGCCAAAATTTTATTTCTATTGAAAATTTTGTCAAAATTTTATGTCTATAGAAAATTTTGTCAAAATTTTATGTCTATAGAAAATTTTGTCAAAATTTTATTTCTATAGAACATTTTGGTAAAATTATATTTCCATAAAAGATTTTGTTAAACTTTTATTTCTATACAAAATTTTGTCAAAATTTTATTTCTATAGAACATTTTGGTAAAATTATATTTCCATAAAAGATTTTGTTAAACTTTTATTTCTATTGAAAATTTTGTCAAAATTTTATTTCTATAAAAAATTTTGTGAAAATTTTATTTTTATAGAACATTTTGCTAAAATTATATTTCCATAAAAGATTTTGTTAAAATTTTATTTCTATAGAAAATTTTGCCAAAATTTTATTTCTGTTGAAAATTTTGTCAAAATTTTATTTCTATAAAAAATTTTGTCAAAATTTTATTTCTATAGAAAATTTTGTCAAAATTTTATTTCTATAGAAAATTTTGTCAAAATTTTATTTCATTCGTTTTGTTTTGTTATTGTTGGTTTTGTTAAAAAAAAACAACAACAAAAATTTTATTTCTATAGAAAATTTTGTCCAAATTTTATTTCTATAGAAAATTTTGTCCAAATTTTATTTCATTCGTTTTGTTATGTTATTGTTGGTTTTTATGGGATATCGGACTTTTGAATATGGGATATCGGACTTTTGACTTTTTGTCTAAATTTTATTTCTATAGAAAATTTTGTCAAAATTTTATTTCATTCGTTTTATTTTGTTATTGTTGGTTTTGTTAAAAAAAAAAAAAAACAACAACAAAATTTTATTTCTATAGAAAATTTTGTCCAAATTTTATTTCTATAGAAAATTTTGTCAAAATTTTATTTCATTCGTTTTGTTTTGTTATTGTTGGTTTTGTTAAAAAAAACAACAACAAAATTTTATTTCTATAGAAAATTTTGTCCAAATTTTATTTCTACAGAAAATGTTGTCAAAATTTTATTTCTGTAGAAAAATTGAATTTTTCAGCGAGGATTGAGGGTTCCGTCTAAAAAAAGGTTCGCTATGGAGGGGTACCTTTCCTCTCTAGTCGTTTTCAAGTTGGCTAGGTAAACTTTCTCGTTGCCCGAGATGTTGAAAAATTTCATACTTGTTTGAAACTTTTTTTGTAAGACGAGGACTCGGCCGATTTTTTGTGAATATTGAATGTTAGAATTGAAATTTATATTAATATTCACTGACAACATGGAAGCTGCTTTTTATTTGTTGTTTTTAGAATAAATAACAATAATAATAATTTAATAAATAATTATTCTGAAACAGATGTCACCACCAGATGTGCAATAGCTTCGGTACATTGTACACTATGCTGTGCCATTGAAGAATCCTTACAAAATTTATTCCATCAACATTGGTGAAACACGTTAAATGTTAATTTGTACAATTAAAATTTTATTTAAAAACGTGAACATTTTCATGGATTTTAATTTTTTAATTTTATTAAACATTTAATTGTTGTTAGTAATTTTTAACTTGGTTCTGTTTCAATATCAACCAATTTTTCAATTAGAAATATAAAGGTAATATTTTCTATCTGAGACCCAGTTACCACTGGAGCAAAAAATAATCCATACCAAACAACAATTTTCCACAATTTTTACTTAAAATAGCACGCAAAACAAAAATATTTTGAATTTTTTGTTTGTGGTTGTTATGCAAAAAATTGCTTCTTCCAAAATGTTGTCAACACTTCATTTTTAAAGAAAATTTTGTCAACATTTGATTTCTATAGAAAATTTTGTCAAAATTTTATTTCTATAGAAAATTTTGTCAAAATTTTATTTCTATAGAAAATTTTGTCAAAATTTTATTTCTATATAAAATTTTGTCTAAATTTTATTTCTATATAAAATTTTGTCAAAATTTTATTTCTATAGAAAATTTTGTCAACAATTTATTTCTATAGAAAATTTTGTCAAAATTTTATTTCTATAGAAAATTTTATCAAAATTTTATTTCTATAGAAAATTTTGTCAACAATTTATTTGTATAGAAAATTTTATCAAAATTTTATTTCTATAGAAAATTTTATCAAAATATTATTTCTATAGAAATTTTGTCAAAATGTTATTACTATAGAATATTTTGTCAAGATTTTATTACTATAGAATATTTTGTCAAGATTTTATTTCTATAGAAAATTTTGTCAAAATTTTATTATTATAGAAAATTTTGTCAAAATTTTATTTCTATAGAAAATTTTGTCAAAATTTTACTTCTATAGGAAATTTTGTCAAAATTTTATTTCTATAGAAAATTTTGTCAAAATTTAATTTCTATAGAATATTTTGTCAAAATTTTATTTCGATAGAAATTTTGTCAAAATTTTATTTCTATAGAAATTTTGTCAAATTTTATTTCTATAGCAATTTTGTCAAAATTTTATTTCTATAGAAATTTTGTCAAAATTTTATTTCTATAGAAATTTTGTCACAATTTTATTTCTATAGAAAATTTTGTCAAAACTTTATTTCTATAGAAAATTGTGTCAAAATTTTATTTCTATAGAAAATTGTGTCAAAATTTTATGTCTATAGAAAATTTTGTCAAAATTTTATTTCTACAGAAAATTTTTTCAACATTTTATTTCTATAGAAAAATTTGTCAAAATTTTATTTCTATAGAAAATTTTGTCAAAATTTTATTTCTGCAGAAAATTTTGTCTAAATTTTACTTCTATAGAAAATTTTGTCAAAATTTTATTTCTATAGAAAATTTTGTCAAACTTTTATGTATACAGAAAATTTTTCAAAATTTTATTTCTATAGAACATTTTGCTGTAATTTGATTTCCATAGAAAATTTCGTCAACATTTTATTTTTATAGAAAATTTTGTCATTTTATTTTTATAGAAAATTTTGCTATAATTATATTTCCATAAAAAATTTTGTTAAAATTTTATTTCTATACAAAATTTCGTCAAAATTTTATTTCTATAGAAAATTTTGTCAAAATTTTATTTCTATAGAAGGTTAGGTGGCAGCCCGATGTATCGGGCGCACTTACACTATTCAGGCCATTGTGATAATTTCTATAGAAAATTTTGCCAAAATTTTATTTCTATTGAAAATTCAAAATTTTATTTCTATAAAAATTTTTGTCAAAATTTTATTTCTATAGAAAATTTTGCAATAATTATGTTTCCATAGAAAATTTTGTTAAACTTTTATTTCTATAGAAAATTCTATAGAAATTTTGGCAAAATTTTATTTCTATAGAAAATTTTGTCAAAATTTTATTTCTATAGAAAATTTTGTCAAAATTTTATTTCTATAGAAAATTTTGTCAAAATTTTATTTCTATAGAAAATTTTGTCAAAATTTTATTTCTATAGAAAATTTTGTCAAAATTTTATTTCTGCAGAAAATTTTGTCAACATTTTATTTCTATAGAACATTTTGCTGTAATTTGATTTCCATAGAAAATTTCGTCAAAATTTTATTTATATAGAAAATTTTGTCAACATTTTATTTTTATAGAAAATTTTGCTATAATTATATTTCCATAAAAATTTTTGTTAAAATTATATTTCTATAGAAAATTTTGTCAAAATTTTATTTCTATAGAACATTTTGGTAAAATTATATTTCCATAAGAGATTTTGTTAAACTTTTATTTCTATAGAAAATTTTGTCAAAATTTTATTTCTATAGAACATTTTGGTAAAATTATATTTCCATAAAAGATTTTGTTAAACTTTTATTTCTATTGAAAATTTTGTCAAAATTTTATTTCTATAAAAAATTTTGTGAAAATTTTATTTCTATAGAACATTTTGCTGTAATTTGATTTCCATAGAAAATTTCGTCAAAATTTTATTTATATAGAAAATTTTGTCAACATTTTATTTTTATAGAAAATTTTGCTATAATTATATTTCCATAAAAAATATTGTTAAAATTATATTTCTATAGAAAATGTTGCCAAAATTTTTTTTTCTATTGAAAATTTTGTGAAAATTTTATTTCTATAGAACATTTTGCTAAAATTATATTTCCATAAAAGATTTTGTTAAACTTTTATTTCTATAGAAAATTTTGTCAAAAATTTATTTTTCTATAATTATATTTCCATAGAAAATTTCGTCAAAATTTTATTTCTATAGAGAATTTTGTCAACATGTTATTTTTATAGAAAATTTTGTCAAAATTTTATTTCTATAGAAAATTTTGTCAAAATTTTATTTCTATAGAAAATTTTGTCAAAATTTTATTCCTATAGAAAATTTTGTCAAAATTTTATTCCTATAGAAAATTTTGTCAAAATTTTATTCCTATAGAAAATTTTGTCAAAATTTTATTTCTATAGAAAATTTTGTCAAAATTTTATTCCTATAGAAAATTTTGTCAAAATTTTATTTCTTTAGAACATTTTGCTATAATTATATTTCTATATAAAATTTTGTTAAAATTTTATTTCTATAGAAAATTTTGTCAAAATTTTATTTCTATAGAAAATTTGTGAAGTACCTTTTTTATGGAGAGGAATAATATGCAAAATCTACCAAAACATAAAGAATTCTACCAATCTACCAAACAGTAAAAATCTACAATTTGTAGTAGAATTCTACCAACTGTGATTTGAGAACGATATTTTGCAAATATGCATTTCAAAGAATATTGAGTTGAGTTACTTTTGCGGAACATCATTGTCGCCCGGCAGTATAGAACATCACATTTTCTGTTACCATGATATTTTTAATTTCATTTACACACCTATGATTTGATGGTGCAAGAAAAATGATCATGAAATCGAAATTAGTTGGAGGTCCCGCAAGAAATACAAAACTTTCATTATCTCTTGATAATACCGCTCCAATCATTAATGCCAGAACTAATAAGCAAGCATTTTGGCTTTGAAACGCAAAAAAAAAAACGAAAAACTTTCCATGGTGGACGAATCTTTCAGATGGTTATAATATGGCCAACATTGGATTTGACGAATTTGTTATATTAGGTTACGTGTGTTGTTGACTGCCTCCGGATGACTTTCTTCCCAGGAATGATGAAGATGGTGATTTATTATAACGATATCATTAAAATTTAACACCACTCTCATTATAAATAAATATTTATTGTATTACAAAGCCATACTAAAAACAAATAAAACACTGTGGAAAAAAGCAGCGAAACCGCTCACAAAAAAAAATCAAGCAGATTTTAAACAAAGCGACAACAATCATTGGCCCATTTTAGCTATTCGCGACTTTTATCATGGAGCTAGACGGCCGTTTGTGGGGAGAAGAATTTTTTGGATAACATAAAACGAACGGGGAGGCGGTCCGATGCTTGAGTATTGTTCCTGTTCCATTGTTGTACTTAGCTGAGCGAAGTTGTAATGTAACTAATTTCAATTTCCGGGAACAAATGAAAGTTTTTCCTTCTTGTTATCGTCATTGTCGTATTCTTTTGAGCTGCTATTGTCTATGGTCGCTGTTTTTTGCATTTCTTTTGTGGAGGTTGTTTATTAACAGCAGGGTCCAAACACTTGCACAGTAGTACAAAGAGAGAACCACGTACACGTAAAGAACAAAAACCATACGGAAAACGTATCGAAAACGTTGTCCTTTTGCTAGAGCTTTTTGAATTTATTATTTATCACCAAAAAAAATGTGTTACAAAATTTTTAGTTTTGCAATACAAACAAATAAGAAAAATCTAAAGTCGGGCGGGCCGACTATAATATACCATGGACCACTTTGTAGATCTACATTTTCGATACTATCTCAAATTCTTAAAATTTGTTAGGTTCTATTATGTTTCCATATACATATATTCAAATCTGACCCGATTTGGGCAAATTTTGTAAGACTTCTACACAATCTATAGACTTTAAATTTAAGTCGGCTAATGTCCCGGGGGAACACAATGGTAGAAAAAAATATTGGAAATATTTAACTCTAAAGAATTTTTTAGGCAATTTGGCAAAAATGAATTTGTGTTTTATCGGTATCAATTCACCCTAAAAAAATTGCTTCTCTAGCATATGTTCCAAACATATTTTGCAGGAAGCAGGATATTGCCGAAACATTATTATGATTGTTTTATGTGAACATATTATATGTTTGGAAGCATTTGGAGCCCAAAAATATTATATGCTTGGAAGAATTTTCTCCCAAAGAAGATTGTGCCCATTCAAATAATTTGGTGTTAATATATGGCCTCAAACACCCATGCAAAAATTGGTCGAAATCGGTCCATAATTATATATAGCCCCCATATAAACCGATCCCCAGATTTGACCTCCGGATCCCCTTGGAAGAGCAAAATTCATCCGATTCGGTTGAAATTTGGTACATGGTGTTAGTATATGGTCTCTAATAACCATGCAAAAATTGGTCCACATCGGTCTATAATTATATATAGCCCCCATATAAACCGATCCCCAGATTTGGCTTGCGAATCCTCTAAGAGAAGCAAATTTCATCCGATCCAGCTGAAATTTGGTACATGCTGTTAGTATATGGTCTCTAACAATCATGCAAAAATTAGTCCACATCGGTCCATAATTAAATATAGCCCCCATATAAACCGATCCCCAGATTTGGCTTGCGGAGCCTCTAAGAGAAGCAAATTTCATCCGATCCGGCTGAAATTTGGTACATGGTGTTAGTATATGGACTCTAATAACCATGCAAAAATTGGTCCACATCGGTCCATAATTATATAGCCCCCATATAAACCGATCCCCAGATTTGACCTTCGGAGTCTCTTGGAAAACCAAAATTCATCTGATTCAGTTGAAATTTGGTACGTGGTGTTAATATATGTCCTCAAACACCCATGCAAAAATTGGTCGAAATCGGTCCATAATTATATATAGCCCCCATATAAACCGATCCCCAGATTTGACCTCCGGAGCCCCTTCATACGATTCGGTTGAAATTTGGTACGTGATGTTAGTATATGGTATCCAACAACCATGCAGGAATTGGTTCCTATCAGCCCATAATTATATATAGCTCCCATATAAACCGATCCCCAGATTTGACCTCCGGTGCCTTTAGGAGAAGCAAAATTCATCCGATCTGCTTGAAACTTGGTACGTGGTGATTGTATATGATATTTAACAACCATGCCAAAAGTGGACCATATCAGTCCATAATCATATATAGCCCCATATAAACCGATCCCGAGATTTGGTTTTGGAGCCTCTTGGAGGAGCAAATTTCATCCGAGTCAGTTGAAATTTGGTACATTGTGCTAGTATATGGTCCTTAACAACCATGCCATGCCATATCGGTCTATAGTTATATATATCCCTCAGATATAGCGATTTCCAATCACACAAAAATTGGTCCATATCAAGTTCATAATTGTATATAGCCCCCATATAAGCGACACCCATATTTCAATTCTGGCTCTCTACGTACCGTGCAAAAAGTCCATATCGATTCGTAATTATTTGTAGACTTAACTATACATAACTTTTTTGTCTAATATATACCACGTATGGACTAACTCACAATTGAGAAAACGATGTTAAGAACTTTTAAGATACTACAACCCAAGTATTTCGATTGCGGATGACAGTCTTTCGTAGAAGTTTCTACGCAATCCATGGTGGAGGGTACATAAGATTCGGCCTGGCCGAACTTACGGCCGTATATATTTGTTTTTTTTTTTTTTTTTTTAATGTCTATTCTCCTGGTTCCGAAAGTCTATTCTCTTCACTTCGAATACGCAATTTAATGTTCAAATTAAATAATATTTAGACTTAAACATATCCAATTTTTGGCGAAACCTTATTAACCCAGCAAAAAAAGCGTCGCCAAAAAAGTAATGCAAATGTTCTTTTTGGATCCGGAAGTGGTGCAAAATTGACGCAGAAGCGATGAATTTAACATAGACTTGTCATAGGACGGATGTACTCCATTCCAACAGCCGTTGCACTGAATTTGCATCACTTCTTTAGGTGTGATTCGAATTCAATGTTTTGGATGTAAATTAAAAAATTCTGTGATATTTTGTCAAATAAATAATTTTTTTTTATAATTTTTAATGGATTCTAATGCTTGTCGGAAACGTTTGACCTCAAAAATTCACAATTTTTTCAGATTGGATTTAGCATCTTTTTCGACAAAATTTAAATGATTTGTACCATTTTATGTATTCCTACTCTATTTTTAACCAATTTGAAATAAAAAAAGTTAAAACTACCCATTAAAAATATGAAAAAGGCAAGTTATAAAAAAGTTGAATTAAACGAACTTCCTGGGTAGTTAAAATAAAGAACATCATTGGGAGTGCATCTTCTGGAAGTGCTTTTAAAGTTGTGCCTTTGGAAGAACTTCCAATTTTTTTTTGCTGGGAAAATGCAAGCGCATAGCCAAAACAAATGAACACGTAAAACAGTTTTCCAAAACATTAAGCAGTTTCAGAAAATTTCTCTCTTTTGATTCTCTCGCTGTTGATATCTTTCGTCAACCCTCCCAGGTTCTTTCTCTATACTCTCTCTGTCTCTGTCGCTCCCTGAAAATATCAAATATATATATATGTTTACTCGAAATTTGTAAATTTATATATGTTTACATTCACACATATTATTTTTATAAAATATTCGTGTCCTAAACATAATATATTCTAACATATTAACGTGTGTGTCCCAAACATTTAATGCTAGTTTAGGAACATTACATTTTTTCACTTAAATATATTGTGTTTAAAAATTGTGCCCGAAACACATTGTGTTTATATCGGAACATATGAAAAACATATTTTTCTAACAGTGTAAATGAGTCAGGTTATTATCGTTGCTGTTAAACCTCGGTTTTAGAGAAAATAAGTTTTGTTTTGGTGCCCCTTTTCTTCTTCTACCTAAACCACTGTGCTTTCATGGCTTAAAGGCTAACATATGACCAGGGTCCAACTCTATGCAATTTAACATAAATAACTCATTTTCTTTCCCTCCTCTTTGCATTTCCATAGAGAAGGGAGCAAGGTGCCATCGAGCTTCAAGTAAAAACTTAAGAATCGACTGTGCCATTTGTTTCATATCTGCCATCATTTTGCACTAGCTTGTCTAAGATCTCCAGGAAAAAAAAACGAACAAAAAAAGAAAGTTACGATTAGGTCTGCAAATACTTCTTACGATTTTTGTTTTGTCTGATGTGGTTTGTGAATTGCTAGTTCAGCTATAACTAATGAATGCCTAGCCTTTGATCAGCATACAAAGAAACAAAAATATTTTCTGTGTTTTGTGTTTTTTTTTTTTTTTTTTGGACCATTTGACTACAATCATAATCATCGTCCGCCAAGAGTTGAAGCAGAAGAAAACATTCCAAGATTAATCTAGGCTTAAGCACCAGCTTTCATACAATAATTTGGGCTTACAAATACCGAGGAACAAATCTGTTAAAACGCAACTAGCTTAGCCAAACCGTTTTGACCAACCGAAAAGTGCTAGCCCCAACCAAACTGAAAACCAAAGAAGATTCAAACTCTAAACACACCCTAAAGGGGCGATTAAAGAGCGCTCAGCAAAACTACATGAAATCATCATTTAATGGTGAAGATGAAATCGCCTCCACTGAAGATATTACCGCTTTGCGTGTTTTTTTTTTTTTTTTTGCAAGAAGGGGGTTTTATCGGAGTTCTTTCTTTGTCCCATTTGCTACTTCGGTATTTTCTGTATTAATGGATTATAGACCTCTATGGAGGGTTAATTCACTAGTTGGCTTCTAGGCCAATTGGGAGAAATAAAATTGAAAGTTTTTTTGTTTTTCATTATCAAAAGCCACAATATAAATTATCTAATTAGGTGATTGTTTCTTTTTGTAGTGGATTTTAATAGAGGCAATTAGCTTAAATTTACCTTAGCCGACATAGAAACCTTTTATTCTTGATAATAAAAATATTATAAAAGTACACAGATACACAGAAATAAAATATATCCAATCAACAGTAGGATGGAAACTGAAAACTTCATTAATTAAATTATTAATCACCCAGCAAAAAAAAAAGAAAAAGATATGAAAGTTGTTCCACAAACATTTCTTTTAAAGAGCATCCCAGGATCCCCCCATAAATTTTTTTGCACTTCCGATGCAGTCCTTTTTGACAAGGCCACAAACATTTCTTTTAAAGCGCATCCCCGGATATCGATTTTTGTCCACTTCCAATGCAGTGCTTTTGGACAAGTCTTAGAAAGTATGGAAGTAGGCGGTTTTAAGTGAAAATTTAAGTTTTGGGCCATTAAATTTTGAAAAAATCTAAAATCAATAAAAAAGTACAAAAATAATAAAAACAAACAAAAAAAAATCATCCCGCTGGGATCTAAACCTGTGCCGTTTGACTTTTTCACTTCCATGGAAGTTCTTTTGAGAAGGTTGTGCAAATTACGATAATTTTTAATTTTTTGTTATACCCTCCAGTATATTAACTTTGTCATTCCGTTTGTAACACATCGAAATATTGGTCTAAGACCCCACACTGAAAAAACAGTGAACCCTTTTCCATTGCAAAATGAACTAAACTGTAGTAATATTGACCATGATTTAGCCCTTAAGATTTTTTTCAACTTGTCTAGTTTATAATTTTCTTAAATTTTAGTTCATCTATAACATTGTAGTTTAGTTCATTTTTACAACACCATAAGATTTATATACCCCTACCAAGTTAAAAAGTCAGTATTATTTTGGTTTACTTGCTTATTTTGTGAGAAACCCGATAATAAAAATTGGTTAACAGTCTCTTTAAAATGTCGACGACTAAACTATTTTTAAATCAATCATTCCACAGTACAGAGAAATTAAATAATTAAAGGAACAACAAACCGTTTTACTATTATGAAAAATTTTCATACATTAAAATTAAACTTTCTTTAAGCAAAAGTACTTTATTATAAAAACTTATGATGAAAGTTCTTAATACAATGTTTTTTTGTGAATAAAAATTATGACCACGTGGAACAGAGAGTAGTTCATTTGAACTCGCTGTTTGGACATTTTGACTTATCCTTATTTTATTCATCGTAGGTAATTTTTTCACATATCTTGCTGGAAAAAATGGAAACAATAATGAAAATTTTTAAAAATTAACACCATGTAATGAAATATAATTTTTAATTCTTCATTTTAGCTTGTAACTTACCATATTTGGGGGCATTTTTTCAAATGGTGTAAGGAATTCAACATTTCTTTGGAAAACGTATCTCATAAAATTTGTACCTGTAGCAATTAGAGAAATAATGAAGTATTCTAAATAACTCATAAAACTGTGTTGTTATCGATGTGAAGAATATAATAAAATAAATATTCTAGTTGAAAGAAAGCCCAAGTTTTAATATAAAACTTACCAATTCTCTATTAAATTATACGCTGAGGGAAAATATAAAAGGTTGTCCAAATTTATTTGGGTTACTCTGAAATTAAATATTTATGTTTTTCATTAAATAAAATTAAATAACTTTTCAAAAAAATCTAATGAAAAAAATAATAATAAGCATAAAAAACCAAATATTCTTGATAACCCTACATAGTCATCATTCGTCAAAATGACGACACGTGATTTCATTTTCGATTTAAAATGCATTTTAGTTTATTGGGAAATGGTAAATTTAAGTTATACTAATTCGACCGTTTTATGAATTTTTGTTTCATACTACTTAAAACTAAATTGAATAAGAAAATAAATTCAAGTTTGGTTCACTTTTTCGCTCACAATGAAAATTATAGCGTCTTGAAATCAGCCGTAGTCAAAATGAAGAAGGATGACGTTAATGTACAAAAAATAAGGATGACTGTCCAGGGTTAAAAGAAAGTTAAATAATCCTTACCAATTCACTATTAAATTACAGGCAAAGGAGTACTAAAAGTTTGTCCAAATTTTTAAGGGGTAATTCTGAAATTAAATATTTTTTTTATACCCTGCTCCACACTGTGGAACAGGGTATTATAAGTTAGTGCATATGTTTGCAACACCCAGAAGGAGACGAGATAGACACATGGTGTCTTTGGCAAAAATACTCAGGGTGGGGTCCTGAGTCGATATATCCATGTCCGTCTGTCCGTCTGTCCGTGAACACATTTTTGTAATCAAAGTCTAGGTCGCAGTTTTAGTCCAATCGACTTCAAATTTGGCACAAGTATGTGTTTTGGCTCAGAATAGATCCCTATTGATTTTGGAAGAAATCGGTTCAGATTTAGATATAGCTCCCATATATATCTTTCGCCCGATATGGACTTATATGGGCGCAGAAGCCAGAGTTTTACCCTAATTTACTTAAAATTTTGCACAAGAAGAACAATTAGTACTATAGTCAAGTGTGCCAAATTTTATTGAAATCGGTTCAGATTTAGATATAGCTCCCATATATATCTTTCGCCCGATATGGACTAATACGGTCCCAGAAGCCAGAGTTTTACCCCAATTTGGTTGAAATTTTGCACAGGGAGTAGAATTAGCATTGTAGCTATGCGTGCCAAATTTGGTTGAAATCGGTTCAGATTTAGATATAGCTCCCATATATAGCTTTCGCCCGATTTACACTCATATGACCACAAAGGCCAATTTTTTCTCCGATTTAGTTGAAATTTTGCACAGGGAGTAGAATTAGCATTGTTGCTATGCGTGTCAAATTTGGTTGAAATCGGTTCAGATTTAGATATAGCTCCCATATATAGCTTTCGCCCGATTTACACTCATATGACCACAGAGGCCAATTTTTAACTCCGATTTTGTTGAAATTGTGCACAGGGAGTAGAATTAGCATTGTTGCTATGCGTGCCAAATTTGGCAACCATATATATGTTTTTCTGATTTCGACAAAAATGGTCAAAATACCAATATTTTCGTTGTAAAATCGCCACTGCTTAGTCGAAAAGTTGTGAAAATGACTCTTATTTTCCTAAACATATATATCGAGTGATAAATCATAAATAAACTTTTGCGAAGTTTCCTTAAAATTGCTTCAGATTTAAATGTTTCCCATATTTTTTTTTACTAACATTGTGTTCCACCCTAGTGCATTAGCCGACTTAAATTTTGAGTCTATAGATTTTGTAGAAGTCTATCAAATTCTATCCAGATCGAGTGATATTTAAATGTATGTATTTGGGACAAACCTTTATAAAGGGTGATTCTTTTGAAGTTAGGATTTTCATGCATTAGTATTTGACAGATCACGTGGGATTTCAGACATGGTGTCAAAGAGAAAGATGCTCAGTATGCTTTGACATTTCATCATGAATAGACTTACGATCTGCCACAACGTCGAATTTTCAGTGAATGGGCCCTAGAAAAGTTGGCAGAAAATCCGCTTTTTTATCGACAAATTTTGTTCAGCGATGAGGCTCATTTCTGGTTGAATGGCTACGTAAATAAGCAAAATTGCCGCATTTGGAGTGAAGAGCAACCAGAAGCCGTTCAAGAACTGCCCATGCATCCCGAAAAATGCACTGTTTGGTGTGGTTTGTACGCTGGTGGAATCATTGGACCGTATTTTTTCAAAGATGCTGTTGGACGCAACGTTACGGTGAATGGCGATCGCTATCGTTCGATGCTAACAAACTTTTTGTTGCCAAAAATGGAAGAACTGAACTTGGTTGACATGTGGTTTCAACAAGATGGCGCTACATGCCACACAGCTCGCGATTCTATGGCCATTTTGAGGGAAAACTTCGGAGAACAATTCATCTCAAGAAATGGACCGGTAAGTTGGCCACCAAGATCATGCGATTTGACGCCTTTAGACTATTTTTTGTGGGGCTACGTCAAGTCTAAAGTCTACAGAAATAAGCCAGCAACTATTCCAGCTTTGGAAGACAACATTTCCGAAAAAATTCGGGCTATTCCGGCCGAAATGCTCGAAAAAGTTGCCCAAAATTGGACTTTCCGAATGGACCACCTAAGACGCAGCCGCGGTCAACATTTAAATGAAATTATCTTCAAAAAGTAAATGTCATGGACCAATCTAACGTTTCAAATAAAGAACCGATGAGATTTTGCAAATTTTATGCGTTTTTTTAAAAAAAAAAGTTATCAAGCTCTTAACAAATCACCCTTTATATAGCCCCCAACACATTTGACGGATGTAACATGGTATCGAAAATTTAGATCTACAAAGTGGTGCAGGGTATAATATAGTCGGCCCCGCCCGACTTTAGACTTTCCTTACTTGTTTACATTAAAAATATTACATTGGTTTCCAAAAAATTTATTAAAGAAATACTAAAATAAGGTATTAAAAACCTGTAATTTTGATGATAAAAAGGTCATAAAAACGTAAATATTCTAGTCGAAAAAAGGCAATTTTTAAAAGAAAACTTACCAATTCTCTATTTTTTAAATTTGTTCGAATCCATCTGGATTTGCTCTGAAATTAAATATTGTTTTTACAACAAAGAAAAACATTAAACTGGTTTCCAAAAAAAATTAATTAACAAATAATAATATAAATAAATAATATTCTTTTTAAAAGAAAGTCATATTAAAAAAATACTTACCAATTTATGAATAAACTATACGCTGAGATATAACAAACATTTTCCACATTCATCTGGAATTGAATATTATGTTTTTACATAGAATAATAAAAATTTCAATACACTTTCAACATATTTTCCTAAATATTCTTAATAACTTTTTCTAAACTACTGATAAAATATTAATAACTTTCATTTAAAAGGTTTAATTAACAAACACCAATACATGTCTCAAAAATCCAAAATATTCCACGTCTTTATATTCCCTTGTTGCATACCAGCTAAAAAGATGCAACAGCCCACGCCAACGCCAACTATACAACTGAAGCATGCCAAACAAAACCAAGCAAAGCCAAAACATTCCTACAACAACAAAAACACATGTGCCTTTATTGAAAACAACACCTCATCCAGCCAAATAAACCATCCGCGAATAACAAACACACACACAAACCACTAAATGGACAAAAATAAAAACAACCCCACACTCATGTATACACAACAAAACTCATGTAACATCATCTTTACATTAATCAAATTCCACTATGCCGATAAAGATCTCTGTAGTATGCATTAGTTCATAGCGTCTGCTGACAATTTACTCTAAGAATAATATTCGTAAAGGCACACCAGTTTATGAACGATGAAACGTTTAACTTAAAATTTGCAAAATTTTCATGAAATGTTATCTACCATTTTTGACGAAAATGTCTATAAATGTAATTACATGTGAACTAAAAATATTTCATTGGGTAATTTTTTACCAACAATTATTAACTATAGGAATTGTCAGTAAGAAATTCCTATCCACTTTCAAGTTCATTTTTCGTAAAAAAATATTTTCTCATACAAAAAAATCTTATAGTAAAGTGCACTTATTATTTAGAAAATACTTTACATTTCACAAGTAGTTTTATAGCATGACAAACGAATTTTTAACTACCAGTTAAGAAATTTTTTAAGGAAATTTCCATCGTATTTTGTAGGCCATGAACTAAACGATTGCTACTTAGAATTTGTAAAATTTCCTTTCGAGTAGTTAATTTTCGTTGAAGATACGAAAAATGAACTAAAATTCTGGAAAATTCTTGTAATAAATTATTGTAAAAATCTTCTTAAATTTACGAGACACTTTTTTTTCTGTGCATAAAGTATATATATTCTGGGTCGTGGTGAAATTCTGAGTCGATTTGAGCATGTCCGTCCGTCTGTTGAAATCACGGTAACTTCCGAACGAAACAAGCTATCGATTTGAAACTTGACATAAGTAGTTGTTATTGATGTAGGTCGGATGGTATTGCAAATGGGCCATATCGGATCACTTTAACCGACCCCCATATAAACCGACCCCCAGATTTGGCTTGCAGAGCCTCTTGGAGGAGCAAAATTCATCCGATCCGCTTGAAATTTGGTATGTGGTGTTAGTATATGGTCTATAACAACCATACAAAAATTTGTCTATATCGGTCCATAATTATATATAGCCCCCATATACACCGATCCCCAGATTTGACCTCCGGAGCCTCTTGGAGGAGCAAAACTCATCCGATCCGCTTGAAATTTGGTATGTGGTGTTAGTATATGGTCTATAACAACCATGCAAAAATTGGTCCATATCGGTCCATAATTATATATAGCCCCCATATAAACCGATCTCCAGATTTGACCTACGGAGCCTCTTGGAGGAGCAAAATTCGTCCGATCCGCTTGAAATTTGGTATGTGGTGTTAGTATATGGTCTATAAAAACCATACAAAAATTTGTCTATATCGGTCCATAATTATATATACACCGATCCTCAGATTTGACCTCCGGAGCCTCTTGGAGGAGCAAAATTCATCCGATCCGCTTGAAATTTGGTATGTGGTGTTAGTATATGGTCTATAACAACCATGCAAAAATTGGTCCATATCGGTCTATAGTTATATATAGCCAATGGCCAATCTCAAAAAAACTGGTTCATATCACCAAAAAGAATCTATCAAAATTTTATTTATGTAGAAAATTTTGTCAAAATTTTATTACTATAGAAAGTTTTGTCAAAATGTTATTACTATAGAAAGTTTTGCCAAAATTTTATTTCTGTCGAAAATTTTGTCAAAATTTTATTTCTATAGAAAATTTTGTCAAAACTTTATTTCTATAGAAAATTTTATCACACTTATTTATGCACACTTATGTATGCATCCAAAAAACCTCTAGATTTTAAAATTCAGGAAAATTTCTCTAGATTTTGAAATTCAGGCAATATACATCCCAATATTGCCTGAATTTCAAATAGATAGATAGATCGACGCTCAAGACCCCAAATCGGGGAAACGGTTTGTATTGGGGGCTATATAAAAATCTGGAGCGATATAGCCCATCATCGAACTTAACCTGCTTGCAAACAAAACACGAGTTTCTACAAAATTTCAGTACTATACACCCTCAAAAATCGCTTCTGTAACATATACCCCAAACTCATTTTGCTTCAAGCATATATATTTTCAGGATTTGTTCCAACAAAATATTGTTTGTATATATGTTTATAGGATATTTCTTAATTAATATATGTTTGTGTCTAAGCATATTATATTTACAAACATTTTATGTCCCAAACATAATATGTTCTAACATATATGTCCCAAACATGTTATGCTAGTTTATGAACATTATGTGCTTGCACTTAAAAATATTGTAATAAAAAATTTACACCCAAAATATGAAAAACAGTCGTTTTCGTCCGTGCAGGATGTAAAAACAATTTCATAAAGACTAACTCAAAAAATAAAAAAAAAAACTCAATCTTTTCTGGCTAATTGCATTTTCCTTCACATCTTTCTCACTTCCACGAGTTTTTCTTAGTTCTTAGCACCTTTTTCTGTAATACAAACAATGTAGAAGAAATTATTCGATTTTATAAATTTTTTAAATTTTACCTTTCGCCTGGACGGAGAATCGAACCGCGGACCATGCAATTTGTAAGCCAACACACTATCCACTAAGCTATGCAACTGTTATTGTCACCAATAGACAATTATCCATATAAGTTATACTTATATAGCATAGCTTGCGGCGCCCACAAGCCGATTAAACAAACTTTATTAAACAGAAACATACATTTAGTTGGGCACCTGTGAAGCAGTGGTTGCTACGTCCGCATTGCATGCCAAGGGTCGTGGGTTCAATCCCTGCTTCGACCGAACACCAAAAAGTTTTTTCTTTGTTTTTTTTTTTTTACGTATATTCCAGACATGTTCGGAAGATTCCCAACAAAAAAGTTCAACATTACATACTACTATATTAAATTTTTACTATGAACTGTGAAATGAGTGTTATTAAAGACTTAAAGTCAGAAAAGAACAATGCATGATATAAACGAAATGGACTGTGTTGTTGGCTCAAAAATATATTTTTTTTATTGAACAAATAAAAATATGGTAACAAATGAATTTTTTTTTGGTAATAAAAGTTTAAAATTTTCGAAGGAATTCAAAAAACTCTAACAAAAGCAAAACGTTTTCGGTACACGTTTTCCAAACGTTTTTTTCTTTGCGTGTAAATCTCATTTTAATTCCACTAATTTGTAGTTCTATTGTGGGGGTACCGTAAATTCGAGCTAAATATGGACCGATGTGGACCAATTTTTGCATGGTGGTTAGAGACCATATACTAACACCATGTACCAAATTTCAGCCTGATCGGATGAAATTTGCTTCTCTTAGAGGCTCCAGCCAAATCTGGCGATCGGGTTATATGGGGGCTATACGTAAAAGTGGACCGATATGGACCTTTTGCAATACCATCCGACTTACATCCATAACAACTACTTGTGCAAACTTTCAACCGACGGACGGACGGACATGCTTAGATCGACTCAGAATTTCACCACGACCCAGAATATATATACTTTATGGGGTCTTAGAGCAATATTTCGATGTGTTACAAACGGAATGACAAAATGAACATACCCCCATCCTATGGTGGATGGTATAACTTAATAACAAAATTTACAGCTTTACTTTTTTTCTACCAGTGTATGCCTAAGGTGAAACATAATATGTTTAAACAATACAAAGAATAATTTGTTTGAAACAACCTTGAAAATATATATTAGACCTGTCCAGGAAATGTATGAGATTTTTCAAAACACAAACTTTTTAATGAGCATTTACAGTTTTAGAATCTCTCAATGATTGTAATAAAAACTGTGCAAAAAGATTTTGAAAAACTTTTGCCAAAAAGTTGCTCAACGCGGTTGAAGTCAGGATTTTGGCAATTTTCGAAAATTTTAAAGGTATACGTACAAACAAAATTTTAAATAATTTATTAGTAAATATAAGAAATATCTAAAAGCGCAATCTTTGAGCTAAATGCTCAAGCAAATAATAAAAAATTCAAAACGTGAAATTTATTGAGCCGTTTGCTTGCTGTAGCCTCTGGAAATAAAAAAATGCAGAAAATTTCCGCAATTTTTTTTTTCAATGCATTATATTTTTTCGAAAAAAAGAATTTATATTCGTTTGCATATTTTTTATATATTCTTGGAACAATAAGGTATAAAAAAATTTAGATTAAGAATACTTGGATGTGTCATTAGTCGCTAAAAAATTAATTTCTTTATGAAAGGTCTCACTTAAATATTTTACTTTTAGTTATATGTGGCACTTTTTAAAAATTTTAATCATTCTTATTATTGCTTTGACTTTTAGCTCATACACAGAAAAAAGTGAATAATTGAATCAAATACAAAAATTGTGAATTCAATTATTTTTGTATTTGATTTTCAGCTTATGACGAAAATTGTAAATCCAATTACCCAAATTGTAAGGTTGTCATAAAACTATTTTCAAATGAAGTAATATTTGTGTTGAGTATAAATGTAATTGGAATTTGTCAAAATATTCAAATGACATAGTACTCAATCTAAATACATTAGTATTTGAAGTATATAAAGTGTTTTCAATTACAGTCATAATTGAACTGAGTACAATGTTTATAGAATTTTGTAACCTATACAATTACTATCGTAATTGTGTTTATTACGATGTTAATCAATACAATCTTTGTACTATATAATCTATATTAATTTAAGAAAATTATACAAATACACTCTGAAAAAAAATTTATGCATTTTATTATAAAAAAGAAATTCTGAAAATATGTATAATTGAAAATACAGCGAAGTACATGTTTGGTAGAAAAATACAGAATATTCATTATAAACGACGTATTTAACAGGCTAACGCACAAAGTTTTTGAATTATCTGTACCACCTGCTTGAATTTCCCAAATCTTCCTCATTTATATGCGATTTGTTTAGGCATCCTGCTCTTCTGTAATACAAACATCTATTCATTTCAAAGTTTCGAAAATATTTCAAAGTTTTACATGATTTTACCTTCTGTTGCTGGGAAGAAATCCTCGAAATCCCCGTTTTCGAAGTAAACACATTTTTCTCTAGGCCATATATTTTTGACAGTCGGCTTATATCCATTAATAGGGCAATTTGACGTGTACACGATCTAATTGTAAAAACAAAATAGAAAGAATGTAATTCTATATATGTTCCAAAGCTTATTCGAAAGTTTTCAAACGACCCAATTCAGGATGTGTGTAAGTTTATACAACGAAAGAATTCATTTACATATTTTATTAAAGTTTTCAGCGAATTTTAAAAATTTTACGAACATAGAAATATGTACTAAATATATTAAATTAACTTTCCATAATAAAAAGTTTGTGCTGTGATACTTTCGTGATTCGTCGTGATCCCGACTAATAGTCGAAGTCACGAGAATTCCCGTGAGTCTAAAAATTGTTGTGAACCGTTAATCGATTTGTGAACCGTTAATATTTCGTGAATGTGCTTGAGAGAGAGAAAGAATTCTACCAACACGTCACAGGTTAGACTCACAATCAGCGTTCCCGTTTTGGTCCGATCGGACCAAAATTGGTCCAAAATATTTCTAATTTTAAAATTTGGTCCGATGGTCGGACCAAACGGAATTTGGCCCATCAATTCTAGTATTTAAAAAATGTATCACATATTCAATAATATATATTAAAATATTGTCGCGAGGCCAAAGATTTCATGTGCTTAAAATACGAATGCGAATTTTGCTTAGCATAGAAGAATAAGGTTTTTTTCCAAACCAAAAGTCTATAAACTTTTCAATGAAGTCGGTTTTTCCTTATAGTTAAGTGATTCGACATAAAATTGGGTATCTTAACATGAAGGAAAATTTCGTTTTACTAAAGTCAAAATGGTTTTAATACTCCTGAAAAAATATTCAAAATGAATGAAATATTGTTGACGTTTTGCATCTTGAGTGTTAAATTAAAAGCTTTTTAAAATAAAAGGTGTTTTTAACACATTATTTTAAAGTCGTTTTTTACTTGAAACATAAAATAATTTTCACTTGAAGTAACAGGGATTTGTGACGTAAATGTGTCTTCACTTCTATTCGCTGATTCTTTGGCTCGGAATCAATACCAAAATCATTAGCGTAAAGACAAAATTTGGAGCCGTGAATGCTTGTTTTTCAGTGGGATTGGATACCATTTCAACTAAAATTGACTTTAAAATTCGACCTGTTCAAAAAGTCAATTTTTTTCAAATTTAAATAAAAAAGTTGAAAAGTCGAAGTTGATGTCAACCGCTAAATCATATCAGTCCTTTCCGATTTATTTTCCTTTTCTAATAAAAGCAATATGTACAACTGTAAAATATTTCTTAAAGCATTTTGCTTAGAAATTGGAAATTTGGTCCGCTAGAGGGAATTTTGGTCCGATTTTGGAAAAATTTTGGTCCAAAATAAAATTTCGCAGTGGCAACGCTGCTCACAATAAAAATGTTCATTTTTACGAAGAGAATTCTTTCAGTGTAGTTTCCAAAAAACGCGCTTGACCAAAAAAACTGGTATTTAGATAAAGGTACTTACCTGCGATAAAAATACAATATGATGCGCCAAAAATGTTGTAAATGTTAACATTTCGAATCGCGGTACCAATACCACGGTTTATTTGCGGGTAAATTCGACCATGTTTTGAAGAAGATTCTTAATAATAACAATAAATGACATTTTATTGTTTGTATTAATTTATTTTTCGTTACGTAGCAACGTCATAAACAGTTTTATCAGGCAATTACGCATTATACTAAAATCAATAACTTTTATACTTGGTCCAATTGAACATAGTAATTGATGTGTTGTGAATTCAATTACCAGTGAATTTTGATATTTTTGCCAGTTTTTCATTCAACCAATTATTTTCATGTTTGACTTAATAAAAATCGTATTTGATATAATTTTTTCATTCAATTATGCCAATAATTGATTTTTATTTTGCTTCAGTTTTTTCTGTGTAGACTGATATTTCACAATAACACATATGGGTTAAGTGAGACTTTCATAAAGAAATTAATTTTTTAGCCTCTTGGAGAAGCAAATTTTATCCGAGTGAGTTGAAATTTGTGGATGACAGTCTTTCGTAGAAGTTTCTACGCAATCCATGGTGGAGGGTACATAAGATTCGGCCTGGCCGAACTTACGGCCGTATATACTTGTTTAGTTTAATATATACCACGTATGGACTATGTGGTATATATTACGGTGTTAGGAAGTTTTAAGATACCTTGCCATCGGCAAGTGTTACCGCAACCCAAGTAATTCGATTGTGGATGACAGTCTTCAGTAGAAGTTTCACGCAATCCATGGTGGAGGGTACATAAGCTTCGGCCTGGCCGAACTTACGGCCGTATATACTTGTTTTTTTTACTGAAACAAGTAAATTTTATTATTTCACACAAAAATTTAACTGAATGGAAATAAAATGGCTAAACTTAATTGATGAACATTTTCTCCTTTAGTCTCGAAGACACTTTTTTCTGGGTGTACCCTTCTGCAAATGTTATGTGTTCTAAAAGTCATCGAAGATAGTTGTTAAAAAATATATATTATTCAAAAAGAAGATTATTGTGTTGTGGACTTAATTTGACTTTTGACTGCTTGAGGCATTTTTTGTTTGTTTATTTAAGCAAATTAAAAGTCTTAACAAAGCATTAAGTTAAACAATGCTTAACAATGTGTATTTTAGTTTCTAAGCTTATTTATAGAAACTATTATTTTGGCACAAGTATCACTTGGAAGCATAAAAAAAAACATTTTTTGAATTTCTTAGATAATCTCCGAAAAAAGAGTGTCAACATTTTTTGTTTGGTCATAAAGTCCCCACCCTAACATAGTTTCGGCAAAATCAGTCAAAAGTTTTCATGGGGTATGAAATTCCCATTGGATTAGATATGTGAAGGCGTTAGGGCTTTGTCTGGTGCAAAAATAACGAAGAAATCAAGTGTGAAAGTTTTTTTCCCCCTAAAGAGAAATTTTATGTTATTTGCAAAAAAAATAATTTGCAAATGTACAAATAATCGAGTCAAAATAGTTGGAACATGTTTGTCAAAAACTTTGGCAATTCCCACAAAAATCTGCGTTTTGCTAAAATCACACCCCGCGTAAGTCATTAAAAAAATTATTCTAGTAGATAATTAAGTTAGAGACTTTAACATTTCACTGTTCCCATTTGTGTTAGTCACTTATTGAACCTTTCTCTTTTCGAGAATAAGAAAACAAAAAATATTGCAAATTTTGAAGTTAAACTTCATTAAATATAATAAAAAATTTTGGTTCATATTTTTTCACTCATATTTTTACCATTTTGATTCGTTTTCTGAAATTCCAAAAAATCGATTTAGTTTTATATCATACACAGACAAAAAAAATTAAACACCTTTTAGAGCAAAGCGAAATAAATTCACGGACGAAAAATACTGTTTTTCATACGTTTCGGTATAAAAATTATATGTTTGGAAATCACATTTTTAAGTGTTCATACACTGAAAAAAAGCATGTCCGGTTCCAAAGATTTTGTCTTTACTTTAAAAATTTTGGTATTGATTCCGAGCCAAAGAAGTGGAGAATTCAAGTAAGGATACTTTTAAGACACAATTCTCTTTTAAATTTGGTTTCTATGTACTTGCTTCTAGGAAGTACATTTTAATTTTTCGCATTCTCAGCTTTTTTCTTCATATGCTATCAAAGTCCTTTAAAAACAAGTTAAAGACAATTTTATTTTCCAAATTAATACTCGACTTCGAGTAGAAATTATGCTATGTTTCAAGTAAAAAACGTCTTTAAAATAAAGTGTTGAAAAACATGTCCTATATTTGTAGGATTTTTTCCTTTGTAGTCAAGATGCCAAAAGACAAGAAATTTAAAGACAATTTCATTATATTTAAAGAACTTTTCTGAATTATTAAAGTCAAGTTGACCTTAGACCAAACATTTTTTCTTTCATGTTACGATACCCATTTTAAGTCAAATCACTTAATTATAAGGACAATACGAGTTCATTGAGAAGTTTATCGACTTTTGGACAAGGAAAAAAACTTTATATTAGAGAAATGCGTCGTCTATGCTAAGCAAAATTTGCATTCGTATTTTAAAGACATGAAATCGTTGACCTCACGACAATATTTTTTTCAGTGTAAACTTGTAAATTATCTTTGGGACATTTATGTTAATATGTTAGAACTTTTTATGTTTGGGACATCACATTTTCTACGTAGTATAGAATATCTCTGGGTTCAAACATATTCTAATTTAGAAAATTCTTGTAAACATATATATGTTTAGAATAAATATATTCGTTCAGATGGAGCGAGGGAAATTTAAGAAAAAAAAAGATAAAGATGGCGACTGACATAGATAACGAAAGACATCAACATAACACAGTGAGATCCATCGTGGTGCAATGGTTAGCATGTCCACCTTGCATGCACAGGGTCGTGGGTTCAAACCCAGTTTCGACCAAGCGCCAAAAAGTTTTTCAGCGGTGGATTATCCCACCTCCGAACTGTTGGTTACATTTCTGAGTGTTTCAAAGCTTCTCTAAGTGGTTTCACTGCAATATGAAACGCCCTTCGGACTCTGCTAAAAAGGAGGTCCCTTGTCATTGAGCTTAGCATAGAATCGGCCAGCATTCAGTGATAAGAGAGAAGTTCACCATTGTAGTATCACAATGGACTGAAAAGTCTAAATGAGCCTGAAATATCGGGCTGCCACTATACCTGACCTAACACAGTGAGAGAATCAAATGAGAGAAAATGGAGCTTTGCTTGAGAGACTTTTGGAAATGTGTTATCAATCTAAACATTACAGAATTTATACATTCATTTGTGTATTCGGAGAAACGAACAGAGAGCATAAAGAGAATATATACAAAAAAAAAAGAAAAATGTTCTAATTCAATCACGAAAATATTTGATGCAATTAATTTTTTAATTAAAATGTCTTCAATAACGAAAATTATTAGTTGTAACTGGACATAAAAATAGTTGATTAAAACATTAACTGGTTTCATTTGCAAACTGCAATTAATTTTTTAATTGATTCTATTGATTGTTTTAAATAAATTTTTAATTAAAAATTAAAAGAAAAATTTCCATCACTTTTTTATACCCTCCATCATATGATTACCTTTGTCATTCCTTTGTAACACATCGAAATATTGCTCTAAGACCCCATAAAGTATATATTTATATTCTGGTCCGTGGTGAAATTCTGAGTCGATCTAAGCATGTCCGTCCGTTCGTCTGTTGAAATCACGCTAACTTCCGAACGAAACAAACTATCGACTTGAAACTTGGCAAAAGTAGTTGTTATCGATGTAGGTCGGATGGTATTGAAAATGGGCCATATAGGACCACTTTTACGTATAGCCCCCATATAAACGGACCCCGATTTAGCTTGCGGAGCCTCTTTGAGAAGCAAAATTCATCCGATCCGGTTGAAATTTGGTACGAGGTGTTGGTATATGGTCTCTAACAACCATGCAAAAATTGGTCCATAATTATATATAGCCCCCATTTAAACTGATCCCTAGAGTTCTTGGAGGAGCAAATTTCACCCGATCCGGTTGACATTTGGTACATGGTGTTAGTATATGGTCTCTAATAACCATGCAAAAATTGGTCCATAAAAAATTATATATAACCCCCATTTAAACCGATCCCCAGATTTGACCTTCGGAGCTATGTGAGGAGCAATATTCATCCGACGCGGTTGATGTAGTATATGGCCGCTAACAACCATGCCCAAATTGGTCAAAAATAATCTACCAAAATTTTATTTCTATACAAAATTTTTTCAAAATTTTATTACTAAAGAAAATTTTGTCAAAATTTTATTACTATAAAAATTTTTGTCAAAATTTTATTACTATACAAAATTTTGTCAAGATTTTATTTTTATAGAAAATTTTGTCAAAATTTTATTGCTATAGAAAATTTTGTCAAAATTTTATGCTACACACAAAAAAATTTCACGAAAAATTTTCCAATTAAAATTTTAATTGAGTTTTAAAAAATATTCAATTAACAATTTAATTGATTCAACAAATTTTTTAATTGAAACAAAAATCAATCACAAAAATAATAGTATCAATTAATTTTTTAATTGGATCAATTAACTTTTTAATTGACCTTCAATTAATTTTTTACTTGATACTATCATTTCTGTGATTGAAGACATTTCAATTAAAAATTAATTGGATCAATTAATCTTAAAAAAAAATTAATCAGAAAAAAATTTTTTGTGTGTATAGGAAATTTTGTCAAAATTTAATTGCTATAGAAAATTTTGTCAAAATTTTATTGCTATAGAAAATTTTGTCAAAACTTTATTTTTATAGAAACTTGTCTCATACTGAATTATTTACGTATTTAATCGGCCTTTTTTGTTTAATATATACCCCGTATGGACTAACTTACAATTGAGAAGACAGTATTAAGAAGTTTAAGATATCTTGCCATCGCAACCCAAGTAATACGATTGTGGATGACCGTTTTTCGTAGAACTTTCTACGCAATCCATTGGGTAGAGTAAGGTAAGATACGGTCTGGCCGAACTTACGGCCGTATATACTTGTTTTCTTGTTATACCCTGCGCCACACTGTGGAACAGGGTATTATAAGTTAGTACATATGTTTGCAACACCCAGAATGAGACGAGATAGACACATGGTGTCTTTGACAAAAATGCTTAGGGTGGGCTCCTGAGTCGATATAGCCATGTCCGTCTGTCCGTCTGTCCGTGAACACATTTTTGTAACCAAGGGATTAGTATGTGTTTTGGGTCAAAATATAACCCTATTGATTTTGGAAGAAATCGGTTCAGATTTAGATATAGCTCCCATATATATCTTTCGCCCGATATGCACTTATACGGCCCTAGAAGCCTGAGTATTACCCCAATTTGGTTGAAATTTTGCACTAGGAGTACAATTGGTTGTATAGTCAAATGTGCACAATTTTACTGGAATCGGTTCAGATTTAGATATAGCTCCCATATATATCTTTTGCCCGATATGGACTAATACGGTCCCAGAAGCCAGAGTTTTACTCCAATTGGGTTGAAATTTTGACAAGGAGTAGAATTAGCATTATACCTATGCGTGCCAAATTTAGTTGAAATCGGTTCAGATTTAGATATAGCTCCCATATATAGCTTTCGCCCGATTTACACTCATATGACCACAGAGGCCAATTTTTTGCTCCGATTTAATTGAAATTTTGCACAGGGAGTATAATTAGCATTGGTGCTATGCGTGCCAAATTTGGTTGAAATCGGTTCAGATTTAGATATAGCTCCCATATATATGTTTTTCTGATTTCGACAAAAATGGTCAAAATACCAACATTTTCCTTGTAAAATCGCCACTGCTTAGTCGAAAAGTTGTAAAAATGACTCTAATTTTCCTAAACTTCTAATACATATATATCGAGTGATAAATCATAAATAAACTTTTGCGAAGTTTCCTTAAAATTGCTTCAGATTTAAATGTTTCCCATATTTTTTTTACTAACATTGTGTTCCATCCTAGTGCATTAGCAGACTTAAATTTGAGTCTATAAATTTTGTAGAAGTCTATCAAATTCTGTCCAGATCGAGTGATACGTAAATGTATGTATTTGGGACAAACCTTTATATATAGCCCCCAACACATTTGACGGATGTGATATGGTATCGAAAATTTAGATCTACAGAGTGGTGCAGGGTATAATATAGTCGGCCCCGCCCGACTTTAGAATTTCCTTACTAAATCTAAATCTGAATTGATTTCAACCAAATTTGGCATGCATAGCTACAATGCTAAATCTACTCCCTGTGCAAAATTTCAACCAAATTGGGCTAAAACTCTGGCTTTTAGGACTATATTAGTCCATATCGGGCGAAAGATATGTATGGGAGCTATATTTAAATTTGAACTGATTTCAATCAAAGTTTGCAAACTTGACTAAACTACTAATTGTACTCCTAGTGCAAAATATATATATGGGAGCTATATCTAAATCTAAACCGATTTCAATCAAATTGTGCACACTTGACTATACGACTAAGTGTTATGTTTGTACAAAATTTCAAGCAAATCGTTAAAAAAACTGGCTGCTGGGTCCATATTTGTGCATATCGGGCGAAAGATATATGTGGGAGCTATATCTAAATCTGAATCGATTTCTTCCAAAATCAATAGGGTTCTATTCTGTCCCAATTTAGGAACATGTGCCAAATTTGAAGGCGATTGGACTTAAATTGCGACCTAGACTTTGATCACAAAAATGTGTTCACAGACAGACGGACGGACGGACAGACGGACATGGTTATATCGGCTCAGGGACCCACCCTGACCATTATTGCCAAAGACACCATGTGTCTATCTCGTTTCCTTCTGGGTGTTACAAACATATGCACTAACTTATAATACCCTGTTCCACAATGTGGCGCAGGGTATAAAAATTTGCAATCATTGACTTAATTAACTTAATGTGTCTAACTTAATGTTTATTGTATCAATAAATTTATTAATTAAACATATTTTCAACTTAACACAAAAAAAATAATTTTTGTATTCAATCACAAATTTAATTGATCGAATTAATTTTTAATTGAAATGTCTTCAATCACAGAAATGATAATGTCAATCAATCAAAGACAATTAAGAAATTAATGGATCTAATTAAAAAATTAGTTGATAGTATTAATTGTTGTGATTGATTTTTGTTTTAATTAAAAAAATTGTTAAATCAATTAAAACTTTTAATTGAATGCTTTTGAAAATTCAATTAAAATTTTAATTGGATATATTTTGGTGAAAATTGTTTCTGTGTTCAATCAACTTTTTAATTGGAAAATATTTTGGTGATATTTTTTTCGGTGTGTGTTTGGTAAAAGTTATTGAGGTAAACCCTCCATTGGCAAGTAGGCGGATGGGTCTAAAAATTATCATACTTTATCCTGTGGCCATTTGTTTTCCCCTACCTCGATAGCAGTACACTCTTAAGTTGAATTTAAGTTTTATTATAAGTTGAAGGAGAATGATTCAGTGTAACAATTGTAAAAGTTTTTTTTTTTCTTAAAATGAATTATTAAATAAGAGTAACCATGAAAAATGGCTACTTTAGCGCGATAATGCGAACTTTATAGCGTCTTTGTATTAACAGATTTTTTCTGTATTCCATCCACTGATAATGATTTTAATGAAAGTATTTAATCATTTTTCAGTTCACGTTATCGGCTTGTGTTTCGGACGGTTTCAAGTTAATTACTTGCAATTTTCGGACGTTGGCATAGCTGGCGCTAGCCGTAGCCATGGAATTGTCATTGACAGGCCATCAACCGCATCAACAACAATCTTCTTAAATCTGTATAACTTTGGAGTTTCTCTATCTGGTTCAACTTTTGTTTTTTTTTTATATATTGGCGTTGCTGATGGGGTAAAAGTGATTTCAAGCAATTTCATCACCTTCGGATTTAATTCAATTATCTTTAAGGCAACGATGAAAATAAAGAAAAAAATTAACGAATTACTTACATTTCATCAAGAAGACGAAGAGCTGTGCATCCAGGAATATTCATGCCTATAATGCCATTTTATTACTATTGTACAAAGTAAAATCAGGTGAAATTCATTACTTTTATGATGATGCCAAAATAGTATATGACAAAGAGGAAAATCGAAAAACTAAAGAGATTGTAATTATTTCACAGTAGGGATTCATCAATGCCACTTGACATAATTGTATTTAACAATTGATGTCCCTGCATCAGAGATTTCTTGATAACATTGAAATCTATTTAAAAAAAATTCGAAATGTTCGAAACGTCGACTTTTCCAAATTTTGAAGGAAGCTACAGAACTAGAGAGAATCGACCATTTGTTATGGTCCCTCCCCTCTAAAATAATTAAAAGTTTAATATTGAAGTACTCAATTCCCAAAAAAAAAAAAAACTAAAATAATATATTTTTTTTTTAAATGTTGGACTGGCCTTTCCGTTGTTTGTCCATTTCATGTAAATTTAAGTTTTTTTACTTAAAAAAATCTGGCACGAAGGAGGGAAAATCGGAGAGCTGACAACCTGATAGTGAATTTCATAATCTCCCCCACGGTCGGACGAAAATAATTTTCCGCTCCCCGAAATATAAATTAACAGATCTTTGTCTAGTAACCGCCCAACTTGCCCTGACAATTTCAAGCAAATTGGAGAACTTAGGACCGATTTTGAAAAAGTCGGAAAAGTTCCCTCTAATGAGCCATATCGCACCATTTTTATACCCACCACCATAGAATGGTGACGGGGGTATAATAAGTTTGTCATTCCGTTTGTAACACATCGAAATATCGATTTCCGACTATATAAAGTATATATATATTCTTGATCAGGGAGAAATTCTAAGACGATATATCGATGTCCGTCTGTCTGTCTGTCTGTCTGTTGTAATCACGCTACATTCTTCAATAATGAAGCAATCGTGGTGAAATTTTGCACAAACTCGTCTTTTGTCTGCAGGCAGGTCAAGTTCGAAGATGGGCTATATCGGTCCAGGTTTTAATATAGTCCCCATATAAACCGACCTCCCGATTTGGGGTCTTGGGCTTATAGAAATCGTAGTTTTTATCAAATTTGCCTGAAATTTGAAATCTAGAGGTATTTTATGACCATAAAGAGGTGTGCCAAAAATGGTGAGTATCGGTCTATGTTTTGGTATAGCCCCCATATAGACCGAACTCCCGATTTTACTTCTTGGGCTTATAGAAACCGCAGTTTGTATTCAATTTACCTGAAATTGGAAATCTAGAGGTATTGTAGGACCACAAATACGTGTGCCAAAAATTGTGAGTATCGGTCGATATTTTGGTATAGTCCCCATATAGACCGATCTCCCGATTTTACTTCTTGGGCTTATAGAAACCGCAGTTTTTATTCAATTTACCTGAAATTGGAAATCTAGAGGTATTATAGGACCACAAATACGTGTGCCAAAAATTGTGAGTATCGGTCCATATTTTGGTATGGTCCCCATATAAAACGACCTCCCGATATGGGGTCTTGGGCTTATAGAAACCGTAGTTTTTATCCAATTTCTCTGAAATTGGAAATCTAGAGGTATTTTAGGACCATAAAGAGGTGTGCCGAAAATGGTGAGTATCGGTCCATATTTTAGTATAGCCCCCATATAGACCGATTTCCCGATTTTACTCCTAGAAACCGTAGTTTTTATCTGATTTGCCTGAAATTGTAAATATTCTGGTATTTTAGGCTCACAAAAACGTGTATCGGATTAAGTTTTTATCGGTCCATTTGGTAATGCCTCCATATAGACCGACTTCACTTCTTGAGGGTGTAGAAGGCGCACTGATCATGAAAATTGTTTGAAACTCAATGTAAAATTTCCAGATTTTACTTCTACAGATTTAAGATTTCAAATCAAGACGTTATTTTATAATTTTCTTGCACACTTACAAGAGATGTTAATGATTCCTCTAAAACTCAAACAAAAATGGTTCTTATAAATCCAGAATCTTCGGGAAGTGTCCTCAAGCCCTCCTGAAATTTCAAAGGAAACCCTAATATTTGGTTCATGGTGGTGTGTATTTAAGATTCGGCCCGGCCGAACTTAGTGCTGTATATACTTGTTTAAAACTCAATTAAGACTTTAATTGGAAATTTTCTCGTGAAATTTTCTCTTTGGAGCAAATTTCATTCGATTCGACTGAAATTTGGTACGTGATGTTGAATGTTGAACAATTGGTCCATATCGGTCCATAGTTATATATATTTAGGCCCCACATAATCGATCCCTAGATTTGACTTCCGGAGACTCTTGGAGGAATAAGTTTTATCCGATCCGGTTTAATCCGATTTTTTATTAACACTAGCGTAACCCGGCCTGCTTAGCTACGCCTTCTGAAGCATATTTGTAGGAGCATTATGGGACAACGCAGACAACTATATCCTTCGAACTGAAAACAAAATCGAAAAGATTTGAATTCTTTTGAAGAGTATGGTAAGGGGAAGTCTGGTATAAAAACTGAAGTACTGTTTTTTCACACCATGGTTTCTACACACGTGTCCCTTACATTTTAAACAAATCGCATAATATGCTTTTTCGTCTATATATACAGAATTACGGCGGATAAGCACATATAAAACGGCCCGCCTTAGCAAACGTGGAGGGGTGTTCCTTTCCCCCATTAGTATACCCTGCGCCACACTGTGGAACAGGGTATTATAAGTTAGTTCATATGTTTGCAATACCCAGAAGGAGACGAGATAGACACATGGTGTCTTTGGCAAAAATGCTCAGGGTGGGTCTTGAGTCGATATAGCGATGTCCGTCTGTCCGTCTGTCCGTGAACACATTTTTGTAATCAAAGTCTAGGTTAGGTTAGGTTAGGTGGCAGCCCGATGTATCAGGCTCACTTAGACTATTCAGTCCATTCTGATACCACATTGGTGAACTTCTCTCTTATCACTGAGTGCTGCCCGATTCCATGTTAAGCTCAATGACAAGGAACCTCCTTTTTATAGCGGAGTCCGAACGGCGTTCCACATTGCAGTGAAACCACTTAGAGAAGTTTTGAAACCCTCAGAAATGTCAACAGCATTACTGAGGTGGGATAATCCACCGCTGAAAAACTTTTTGGTGTTCGGTCGAAGCAGGAATCGAACCCACGACCTTGTGTATGCAAGGCGGGCATGCTAACCATTGCACCACGGTGGCTCCCTAATCAAAGTCTAGGTCGCAGTTTTAGTCCAATCAACTTCAAATTTGGCACAAGTATGTGGTTTGGCTCAGAATAGATCCCTATTGATTTTGGAAGAAATCGGTTCAGATTTAGATATAGCTCCCATATATATATCGCCCGATATGGACTAATACGGTCCCAGAAGCCAGAGTTTTACCCCAATTTTGCACAGGGAGTAGAATTAGCATTGTAGCTATGCGTGCCAAATTTTGTTGAAATCGGTTCAGATTTAGATATAGCTCCCACATATAACTTTCGCCCGATTTATACTCATATGGCCACAGAGGCTAATTTTTTGCTCCGATTTAGTTGAAATTTTGCACAGGGGGTAGAATTAGCATTGTTGCTATGCGCGCCAAATTTGGTTGAAATCGGTTCAGATTTAGATATAGCTCCCATATATAGCTTTCGCCCGATTTACACTCATATGACCACAGAGGCAAATTTTTAACTCCGATGTAGTAGAAATTTTGCACAGGGAGAAGAATTAGCATTGTTGCTATGCGTGCCAAATTTGGTTGAAATCGGTTCAGATTTAGATATAGCTCCCATATATATGTTTTTCTGATTTCGACAAAAATGGCCAAAATACCAACATTTTTCTTGTAAAATCGTCATTGCTTTGTCGAAAAGTTTTAAAAATGACTCTGATTTTCCTAAACTTCTAATACATATATATCGAGCGATAAATCATAAATAAACTTTTGCGAAGTTTCCTTAAAATTGCTTCAGATTTAAACGTTTCCCATATTTTTTTTACTAACATTGTGTTCCATCCTAGTGCATTAGCCGACTTAAATTTTGAGTCTATAGATTTTGTAGAAGTCTATCAAATTCTGTCGAGATCGAGTGATATTTAAATGTATGTATTTGGGACAAACCTTTTTATATAGCCCCCAACACATTTGACGGATGTGATATGGTATCGAAAATTTAGATCTACAAAGTGGTGCAGGGTATAATATAGTCGGCCCCGCCCGACTTTAGACTTTCCTTACTTGTTTTTTACTAACATTATGTTCCACCCTAGTGCATTAGCCGACTTAAATTTTGAGTCTATAGATTTTGTAGAAGGCTATCAAATTCCTGTCCAGATCGAGTGATATTTAAATGTATATATTTGGGACAAACCTTTATATATAGCCCCCAACACATTTGACGGATGTGATATGGTATAGAAAATTTAGATCTACAAAGTAGTACAGGGTATAATATAGTCGGCCCCACCCGACTTTAGACTTTCCTTACTTGTTTAAATTATGTTCAGCATCATTCAATTCGTTGGACAATCTTACCGGAAAATTAAGCAGCATATTTCAACAACATACAAAGAATGTATGTTTCCCGTCCAATAAATCGGAAAAAGGTAATAAAGTGGTCAATTAATAACATTTGTTAAAATGTTGGACACAGAGAACATGCCTTTCCCGAACATATACTGGAAAATGAAGCCCCACTACGTTGCATATCAATTTCATGTAAATTTAAAAACTCATAAAATTGTGAATCGATTTCCCATTTATGGACAACCCTGTGCTTTCAATTTTCAAAAAATCGGGCTAATGGGAAACCTCCCCCCCCCCTCCTTCGCTGCACGCCGACTAGATATCGGAAAATCACGTACAATTCGCCTTCCCCAACCAGATATCGAAAAATCATGAACCCTGCATTAATTTAATCACCTTCTCTCACGCTCCCTATAAATTTCAAGTAAATCTAGGAACTTTCCTTCAAGTTTCAAAGTGTGTTGCAAGGGGAAGGATCCATATCCGTCCAAATACCCAAAAAAATCAGGTACATCATTTGATTTCATAATCTTCGCCTGCGGCCTTTGTAAATTTCAAGTAAACCTGAGAATTTTAGTTTTTTTTCAGTTTTAGAGGAGGTCCCCCGCTCCCCGGCCATGTTGTGCAGACATCCCAGAAAATGTCAAGCAAATTATAAGCCCAATTTTGCAAAAGCAGCACAAGGGGAGGCCCCTCTTCCCGTTCAAATATCATAAAATCAGGTATCTCATATTAATGTCATAACCTCAGCCCGTCGGCTCTTATATTCTGTAGCACACCAACAAGTAGATTAGAAAATGTAAAGCACTGTAAACGCGGAAACCTGAACATAACAGGTGTACTACATGTAGTACGGTCGGCATATCTGGGTGAAGGAGAAGCAGATGACTCCCTGTGCCCTTTTATTTTCCACCGAACAAATATTAAAAAAATCAGTTACCACATATAAATGTCATAACCTTTGACAGGTTTTCCGTAAAATTTCAGTATGTCGGAGAATTTTAGTTTTTTCATTGTTCTTTCGGGCAAACGGGTGTTTCCCCTCCCTGACCAAATGTCGAAACATAAAGTAGGCGTTCTTTGTATAGACACCCCCTTCAACCTTCCCTGAACATTTCAAGCAAATCGGATAATTTTGTTCCAATTTTCAAAAAGTCGGGCAAGGGGGAGGCCCCCCTCCCCATCAAAATATTAAAAGATCAGGTATGCCCACATTAATTTCATAACCTCAAAGCATGTTCTCTGTAAATCTCAAGTAAATCAGATAATTTTTGTTTTTTCACTCTACTTAACAAAAAAATAATCGGTCAAAGGGGAGGTCCCCCTCCGCGAACAAATATCGAAAAATAAAGTAACTGGTCTTTGTCTTGACATCACCCCTAACATCCTTGGAATTTCACCCAAATCGAAGAACTGTGGTCTAATTTTGAAAGAGTCGGGCAAGGGGGATGCCCCTCTCCCTCAACAGATATCAAAAATGAGGTACCCTATTTTCACCACGGTTCAGCCGTCTCCGGGCTTATCCGGAACATACAAACAAACAAATAAACATACATTGAATTTTACGTACACTCAAAAAAAATTTACTTGAATCCAAAGATTTTGACCTTCCCTTAAGGATTTTGGTATTGATTCCGAGCCAAAGATGCGGCTTCTTTAGAATAAGGAAATTTTTTAGCGACCTATATGGCTTTAAATCAAATATCAATAAAATTAAAATCAGGATACAGATCGCATTTATCAAATGTTAGGTTAGGTTAGGGGGCAGCCCGATATATCGGCTCAGACTATTCAGTCCATTGTGATACCACATTGGTGAAATGTTCATTCTCTTTTCGCGGTTTATTAATAAAGGTACTCACGTACAAACAAATGCCAATTTAAAAATCCAAATTATAACAGATGCTTCAAAGTAAAAAATGTTTTCTTAATTCCAAAAAAACTTTAAACCAAAGACGCTAAATCCTCAAAATAAGTCTTAGCCTATTTTTGAAGCGTTTTTATCTTAAATCTAATGATTCAATAGTTCCGATTTCTTTAAATCAAAAATCTGTATCTTTACTTTAAGGAAATTTAGCCTTAGTTCAAAGACAATGGAAAATTTACATAATTTGTGTCCTAAATTTAATGAAAACAATTTTGAAGCAAAACTTTATTTTAATTAAAATGTCATTATTTTAAATAAATTTGTCCTTAATATTTTGTAAACTTCGCATCCTAAAATTTAGGTTGCGTAATCTTTAATATCACGTAAATATTTTCTTCAGTGTATATAGAAGACTAGTTATATCCGGGCCGCTTGCAGCACCTTGCTGCTCTTACCGCGACTTAAATATTTAGGAATATTTTGAGCTATATATCTTCCCGAATAGTAGTCTTACCAGAAATGCTAAAATTTTGATGAAAGCGTGAAACTTGTCATAATGTGGATGAGAGAGGAAGTGCTTCTCCCTGATCAAATATCAAAAAACCAAGGGCTCCATATTAATGTTTGTTTACAATTTATACTCAATTTATAAGATTTTGTCTTGCTGTAAAAATTAAATGAAATCAGAAAATTTTTAATTTTTTCACTGTTCTTTAAAAAAAAGTGAAATAAAGGGAAGGTACCCTACACCGACCAAATGGCGACTTGTTTTACCCGTAAAACAGTTTATTTTTGTTCTGTATATCTACTGTTTAATATAGTTAATTAATTCCTAAAACTAATATTAATTACTTTTTTATTTATTTACAGGTAAATCCATAATATATTTAAAGCATACAAGCATAGATTGGCTTGACAGCATATTGAGGTAACTACGCTTAACATTTTTGAACTATACAGCATAATGGGACATTACATCTTTTCATAAAAATTAGAAGTAAAACTTATAATTGAAATTATTAAATTTTTCAACACCTTGCTCTGTATGGACTTATAAGGTTTTAAATAGTTTGGTTTTTTATACCGTGCACCACACTGTGGAACAGGGTATTATAAGTTAGTGCATATGTTTGCAACACCCAGAAGGAGACGAGATAGACACATGGTGTCTTTGGCAAAAATGCTCAGGGTGGGCTCCTTAGTCGATATAGCCATGACCGTCTGTTCGTCTGTCCGTGAACACATTTTTGTAATCAAAGTCTAGGTCACAGTTTTTGTTCAATCGACTTCAAATTTAGCACAAGTATGTGTTTTGGCTCAGAGTAGAAACCTATTGATTTAGATATAGCTCCCATATATATATTTCGCACGATATGGACTTATTTGCTTAAAATTTTGCACAAGAACAACAATTAATACTATAGTCAAGTGTGCCAAATTTTATTGAAATCGGCTCAGATTTAGATATAGCTCCCATATATATCTTTCGCCCGATATGGACTAATACGGTCCCAGAAGCCAGAGTTTTACCCCAATTTGGTTGAAATTGCACTAGGAGTACAATTAGTAGTGTAGTCAAGTGTGCCAAATTGAAATCGGTTCAGATTTAGATATAGCTCCCATATATATCGTTCGCCCGATTTACACTCATATGACCACAGAGGCCAATTTTTAGCTCTGATCTAGTTGAAATTTTGCACAGGGAGTAGAATTAGCATTATAGCTATTCGTGCCAAATTTGGTTTAAATCGGTTCAGATTTAGATATAGCTCCCATATATATCGTTCGCCCTATTTACACTCATATGACCACAGAGGCAAATTTTTTGCTCTGATTTAGTTGAAATTTTGTACAGGGAGTAGAATTAGCAATGTAGCTATTCGTGCCAAATTTGGTTGAAATCGGTTCAGATTTAGATATAGCTCCCATATATATCTTTCGCCCGATTTACACTCATATAACCACAGTGGCCAATCTTTTACTCCGATTTTATTTAAATTTTGCACAGGGAGTAGAAGTAGCATTGTAACTATGCGTACCAAATTTGATTGAAATCGGTTCAGATTTAGATATAGTTCCCATATATATCGTTCGCCCGATTTACATTCATATGACCACTGAGGCCAATTTTTTGCTCCGATTTAATTAAAATTTTGCACAGGGAGTAGAATTAACATCGTAGCTATGCGTGCTAAATTTGGTTGAAATCGGTTCAGATTTAGATATAGCTCCCATATATATGTTTTTCTGATTTCGACAAAAATGGTCAAAATACCAACATTTTCCTTGTAAAATCGCCACTGCTTAGTCGAAAAACTTTAAAAATGACTCTAATTTTCCTAAATTTCTAATACCTTTATATTGAGTGATAAATCATAAATAAACTTTTGCGAAGTTTAAATGTTTCTCATAGTTTTTTACTAACATTGTGTTACACCCTAGTGCATTAGCCGACTTAAATTTTGAGTCTATAGATTTTATAGAAGTCTATCAAATTCTGTCCAGATCGAGTGATATTTAAATGTATGTATTTGGGACAAAACTTTATATATAGCCCCCAACACATTTGACGGATGTGATATGGTATCGAAAATTTAGTGGTGCAGGGTATAATATAGTCGGCCCCGCCCGACTTTAGACTTTCCTTACTTGTTTTTTATTTGCAGTTTTTCTTTTTTTTTGTTTTTTACTTTGATTATCTTCTAAAAGAAACAAGTATATACGGCCAGGCCTAATCTTATGTACCCTCCACCATGGATTGCGTAGAAACTTCTACGAAAGACTGTCATCCACAATCGAACTACTTGAGTTGTGGTATCTTAAAACTTCTTAACATCGTTTTCTAAATTGTGGGTTAGTCCATACGTGGTATATATTGGACAAAAAAGTTATGTATAGGTAAGTCTACAAATAATTACGAATCGACATCGACTTTTGCACCGTACGTAGAGAGCCAGAATTGAAATATGGGGGCTATATAGAATTATGAACTTGATATGGACCAATTTTTGTGTGATTGGAAATCGATTTATCTGAGGGATATATATAACTATAGACCTATATGGACCTAGTTAGGCATGGTTGTTAACAGCCATATACTAGCAAAATGTACCAAATTTCAACTCACTCGGATGAAATTTGCTCCTCCAAGAGGCTCCAAAACCAAATCTCGGGATCGGTTTATATGGGGCTATATATGAGTATGGACTGATATGGACCATATTTGGCATGGTTGTTAAATATCATATACGATAACCACGTACCAAATTTCAACCAGATCAGATGAATTTGGCTTCTCCAAAAGGCACCGGAGGTCAAATCTGGAGATCGGTTTATATATGAGAACTATATATAATTACGGGCTGATAGGAACCAATTCCTGCATGGTTGTTGGATACCATATACTAACATAACGTACCAAATTTCAACCGAATGGGAAGAATTTTGCCCTTCCAAGGGGCTCTGGAGGTCAAATCAGGGGATCGGTTTATATGGGGTCTATATATAATTATGGACCGATTTCCACCAATTTTTGCATGGGTTTTTGAGGCCATATATTAACACCACGTACCAAATTTCAACTGAATCAGGTGAATTTTGGTCTTCCAAGAGGCTCGGGAGGTCAAATCTGGTAATCGGTTTACATGGGGGCTATATATAATTATGGACCGATATGGACCAGTTTTTTTCATGGTCATTAGTGACCATATACTAACATAATGTACCAAATTGCTGCCGGATCGGATGAAATTTGCTTCTCTTAGAGGCCTCGCAAGCCAAATCGGTGGATCGGTTTATATGGGGGCTATATATAATTATGGACCGATGTGGACCAATTTTTGCATGGTTGTTAGCGACCATATACTAACACCATGTACCAAATTTCAGCCTGATCGGATGAAATTTGCTTCTCTTAGAGGCCTCGCAAGCCAAATCGGGGGATCGGTTTATATGGGGGCTATATATAATTATGGACCGATGTGGACCAATTTTTGCATGGTTGTTAGAGACCATATACTAATACCATGTACCGAATTTCAGCCGGATCGAATGAATTTTGCTTCTCTTAGAGGCCTCGCAAGCCAAATTTGGGGGTCCGTTTATATGGGGGCTATACGTAAAAGTGGACCGATATAGCCCATTTTCAATACCATCCGACCTACATCAATAACGACTACTTGTGCCAAGTTTCAAGTCGATAGCTTGTTTCGTTCGAAAGTTAGCGTGATTTCAACAGACGGACGGACGGACATGCTCAGATCGACTCACAATTTCACCACGACCCAGAATATATATATACTTTATGGGGTCTTAGAGCAATATTTCGATGTGTTACAAACGGAATGACAAAGTTAATATACCCCCCATCCTATGGTGGAGGGTATAAAAAGAACAATTTTTAGTTTTAAGCAATTTTCTGTGTCAGTACTGCTCAAGAGCTATCATTTACAAAACGTCACAAAAACAGCAAGTAAAAGTTGGAATTTTTTTCGAAAATTCCCAGCATACACAACGATGACTAATCACAAAACTTAAAATAATTTTATTACTTTATATCCGATAGAAAACACAAGAAATCACTTCACTTTCATTAACATAAAATTATGCCGAATTTCTACCACCTTCCCTAACACCGTATTTAATATTAAAAACCAAGGAAAGGTTGATTCTATGAGATAAAGAAGGTTGTATCATTTTCGGCTAACTACAACCTGCAAACAAGATAAAATTCATGACAAACACTATAATTTTCATGACCATAATTATCTTCCATCATCTAAATCGGGGATATGAGAATTAAGTTTTGATTAACAGCATTACAGAAGGTAGAGAGCGACAAAAAACAAAATAATTTCACTTCCTGTTAGGTGGCCGCTTAAATACAAAAAAATAAACTTCTTCATGGGTAAACCTTTTGCAAACCATGAGTGAATAATACCCAAAAGTTTTAGGGAAGGGCGTAGACTTAAAGACACCCCACAGGGAAAGCCAATTTGCTCATTATTTTTCAAAAATGCAATTTTTTATGCTTTAGTTATTTAATTAAAATAAATTTGCCTTAACAAAACCGTATAAGTGGATGTTTTCACTTCTTTAGTCATAATCTCTTCATTGTGGTCCATAATCTTCAATTATTATTAACAGGCCATAGGCATCATCATCATCATCATCTAATTTACATTTTATAATGGGTATTTGTAAAACAGTAGGCAAAATGTATGTGAGCATCAGAAATTTCTGTAAATTACAAATACGGGTGATAGATGTCGAAATCGATAGCCAAAGACTAGTATAAATTGATTTTCCCTGATCTTCGAAAACGGTCCACTAATAGAAAAAAATGTGTTCCAAATCGTGAACGGACGGTAGCAAAATGAATCGGAATGACTATGCTTTCGTCCACGGGCGTTCACGATTTAACGAACTGCTTTCGTTTTTCTTTGGCCATGAAAAGTCTTAAAATATTCGTTAGACGTTTTTATGGAAACTTCCTCGGTGGTGCAATGCGCTAAGCGGGTATGGCACTACACACTGAAAAAAATATTGAAGATTATGCAACTTAAATTTTAGGACTCGAAATTTACCCAATGCTAAGGACAAAATTATTTAAAATAATGACATTTTAATTAAAAGAAAGTTCATAATCCTTGCTTAAAAATTGTTTTCATTAAATTTAGGACACAAATCTTGAAATTTTGCGTACCTCTGTTGAAGTTGTAGATCTTTGAAGTAAGGCAAATGTTCCTTAAAATAAAGAAAAACATTTTTATTTTAAAGAAATCGTCTTTAACTCATCTGACGTATTGAATTTTTTAAATTTAAGATAAAAACGCTTCAAATATAGGCTAAGACTTATTTTAAGGATTTGCATCTTTGGTTCAAAGTTTTTTAGCATTAAGAAAACAGTTTGAAGTACTTGGCATTATTTGGATTTTGAATAATATATTGCAAACATTATTTATTATTTATTAATATATTGCAAACAGAGAATAAAAATTCGATGAAGGAGATCTGTATCCAATTTTAATTTTATCGATCATAGATTTAAAGCCAGGGAGGTCCGTAAAAAATGTCTTTATTTTAAAGAAGCCGGCAGAGAATAAAAATTCGATGAAGGAGATCTGTATCCACACGGATGAAAAAGACTGTTTTTCATATGTTTGGCTATAAACATTATATGTTTGGAACACAAATTTTTAAACACAATATTTTTGAGTGCAACATGTTTGGGACATATATGTTAATATGTTAGAACATATTATGTTTGGGACATAAAATGTTTGTAAATGTTTGTAAACAAGGCCTTCGTTAATGTTCCGACCATACCAATTGATGTTTCCTTTTATGGTAATAGTAATAGAACAGCGGACGTTTCTGATATTTATGGCTCTTTTGAATTTCGATGTGTCTCATATGATGAGGTGGTTATTAGCTTCTCCAAAGTGAAGTCTAACGCCGTCGGTCTTGATGGTATTGATCCAAAATTTATTAGGATCATACTTCCAACGATTTTGCCTTTTGTTACCCATTTTTTTAATACGATTTTAACCACAAGTATGTACCCCACTATGTGGAAACATGCGAAAATCATTCCGGTTCCCAAATCTAATTTGGACTTCCGTCCCATATCTATACTCAGCTACTTGTCTAAGGTTTTCGAGAAGATATTGCACTCTCAGATGTCAGAATACCTTCACCGGGAGTCACTGTTGACTGGTAGGCAGTCTGGGTTTCGCCCGGACCATAGTTGCATCACTGCCCTGGCGGAGGTTTCAGAATCGTTGAGAGGAGATATTGATGACAACAAAGTTGGATTTCTTGTACTTTTGGACCACTCAAAAGCGTTTGATTCTGTTGATCATCAAAATCTGGCCATGAAATTGAGACGTTTCTTTAAATTCTCATCAACCGCATTGGACCTGATTACGTCGTACCTTAAGGACAGGATTCAAACAGTTTATAGTGGAGGCGATAGATCGGGACCTCTACCTGTATATAGGGGTGTACCACAGGGGTCCATTATAGGTCCATTATTATTCTCACTATATGCCAACGATCTCCCCCTACAATTAGAGCATTGCAAGACTGTCATGTATGCTGATGACGTCCAGGTTTTCCTGAGCGGCAATGTTAGCAGTATCAGGGACACTGTAGAGAGGCTTAACTATGATCTTAACCGTGTATTTAATTGGGCGAAGGCTAACGGATTATTGCTGAACCCTACTAAATCGAAATGCCTTATAATACACAGGAACAAGCATTTCCACCCACATGCGCCGGATATTATTATAAATGGTCAGAAGGTAGATGTTGTCACCAGAGCGAAGAATTTAGGAGTAATTTTCAATAGTTCACTTAGTTGGACAGATCATGTCAATTCTGCTGCGGGCCAGACTTATGCTAGGTTAAGAGCGCTGAGGTTTAGCCACTCCTATACGCCACTGAACATACGAATTCTCTTGGCGAAAACTTTACTAGTACCAGGACTGATTCATGGCTGTGAACTTTTTGCTAATTGTGACTCGGGGAGTCTACGGAGGTTAAATGTTGCCTTCAATAGCATCATCCGTTATGTGTATGGACTGAATAGGCGACAACGGGTCGCACATCTAGCGAATTCTCTGTATGGTTTCAGTTTTCAGACTCTCCTCAATTCAAAGGCTTTGATATTTTTGCAGAAACTTATAGTAAAACGGACACCGGATAACTTGTATTACAAATTGAGATTCGCAAGATCAACCAGAGGAAGAAAAATAATACCATTTAGGCGTCGATGTCTTGTTTCCGAATGGCATTTCTTTATCAGTACAATACGTCTTTGGAACACATTACCGAGCAACATACAAAGCATCAGCAACCCCTTTATTTTTAAAAAAGCGAATACTACAATTGTATCGGAATTAATTTACATCTATCTTGTCCTTCATAAACTTCTATTTACATACTATCACGTCTTTGCATTTAAATGTTAATTTTTTCTTCGATATTATTATAAATACTAATAACATATTACTTTTCAAAAATTATTTATTATATAAATTATTAATATTTAAAAGAAATGTTTTTCCTCAATTTTTTTTTATAAAATTTTCCATAATATGAATTATTGTATCCTAATTAAGATGGATATTATTTCAACTATTGAAATCTGCACTATAATTATAAGACATTGTCTTGCTGTGTAGAAATATACAAATAAATAAATAAATAAATAAAATAAATATAATATGCTTGGATGCAAACATATATTAATTTAGAAATAGCCTATAAACATATATGTGTTTAGTAGCTTGGAGCGCTATTTAACAGGGAGCGATATTGAATTAAGTTGGTGGTTGTTGCTTGTTATTACAAAATTAACATTTTATTTTTCCTTGGGCAATTGATCAGCTACTTCTTTGATCATTACAAACTGTGTGATCCGCTGTTCGAATCCCCGTCCGGCAAAAGGTAAAATTAAAATGAAAAAAAAAATCATAAAATTGAATAATTTCTTCTACAATGTTTGTATTACAGAAAAAGGTGCTAAGAACTAAAAAATCTCGTGGAAGTGAGAAAGATGTCGGGGAATATACAATTGGGCAGAAACAAAATTTTGAGCATTCAGGTCGAAAACCTATGTTGTTAGCACCTATATTACCTGTTTATTTTCATAATTCATTATGATTGTAAATATATAAATAAATAAATAAAATTTTGCGCACAATATTGTTTGGGAGAATTTTTTTTAAGCATATAATATTTTTGGGTGCAAAATGCTTCCAAACATATTATATGGTCACATAATAACATATTGTTTTTTGGAAGACAACATTATTGAATTTGGATGCAAAAATACAAAATGTTTGAAACTTAGACTACCCAAACATATATTGTTTAGACCAATATGCTTTCAAACATATTATATATTGTTAGAGATCAAACATATAAATGTTTGGGCAATACCCAAAAATGTATATGCTTGAAGCAAAATATGTTTGGGAGTATATGTTACAGAAGCGATTTTTTGTGAGGGTGCAATTTTAATTTTATCGATCATAGATTTAAAGCCAGGGAGGTCCGTAAAAAATGTCTTTATTTTAAAGAAGCCGCTTCTTTGGCTCGGAATCAATACCGAAAGCCTTGAAGGAAGGTCAAAATCTTTGGATCCAAGTAAACTTTTTTTTGAGTGCAGGTTGGAGTCACGGTAGCGGAATTTGTATATTTCTTTTATAAATTCGTAACCATTACGTTTTCAGATCATGATCGCTGGTTGTTGTTTTAACAATGCATGGTGTCATTTTATTGTTGTCAGATTGACACCGTCTGTCCTCTGTTTGATACCACATGTGTATGTCGATTCACTTGCATGAACGGATCGTTCTGAAATAAGCACGCCGTTCATGATTTGATATTCGCCAATATCAAAATTTTGAAATATCGATTTTATGACTATTCTATTTTTATATTCATCACCATAGAATGGTGATGGCTTCCGTTTGTAGGTTAGGTTAGGTTAAAGTGGCAACCCGATTAAGTTTCAGGCTCACTTAGACAATTCAGTCCATTGTGATACCACATTAACTAAAAGTACCTATTACATATGAGCACTTCTAGTTCTAACCGCTGAACCTACTCGATTATTTCCTTCTGTTGAACCAACCAGATTGTTCCAAAAACATTAGCAGGCTGCTTAAGTTAACGTTTTCCAGGTCCGCCAGTAATCTAAAGCTATATGTCCCTAAAAGTTGATTATGCCTTACACAAAATGCAGGACACTCAGACAAGAGGTGTTTAATTGATTCCTTTTCCTCCGCATCATGACAGGTCATACAATAATCATTATACTTCGTACCAATAGTTTTTGCAAATTCGCCTATCAGGCAGCGACCCGTTATAGCAGATATCAGGAGTGATATATGACGTCTAGAGAACACTAGCATATCTAGTGTGCGGTTTAAGTTTAAATGGTGTCGTTACAACTCTTGCAATTCTCCCATCGAACATTGGCCATCATAACAGCCTTCTCACGCACTAAGAGCTTGCAGGTTGCCAGAGACATACCAACAGATTCTAGACACCCATATTAGGTGAATATTTTACTGCTCAGCCATCTCGTTGAGAGATTTGCGACAGTCGATGGCCGTTTTCGAGTTAAGGACACATAATCCAAGGATTTTATTGCAGGTTGACTGTCTGAGTATATATTAATGCCAACGTTTTTTGGAACATTACTTCTCAGCCAATTCGCCACCTCTCTTATTGCTAATATTCCAGCCTGAAAAACACTACAGTGATTAGATAATCGTTTCGCTATTCAAAGTTCCAGGTCTTTAGAATATACTCCGAAACCAACTTGTCCATCAAATTTGGAGCCATCAGTATAGAAATCTATATATCTTTTATTCCCCGGGGTCTGTGTACACCACGCCTCACTGTTGGGAATTTCAAACTTTTTGTCGAAAAGTGGTTTTGCCAGGGTGTAATCCACTACGTTAGGCACATTACTTTGAGGACCGAACTATGACCGTAACTTTTTTCCGACCACAGCGATAGCTCGCGCAACCGCAAAGCCGTTGTTGCAGCTGACTGTTTGGCCAAAATGTCTAAAGGAAATAGATGCAGCATGACATTAAGGGAATCTGTTCCTGTTTTACTGAATGCGCCTTAAATATACAAGCAAGCCATACGTTGAACTTTATCTAAACTGGTCGGCTGTTGAATTGCCGGCCACCAGACTACAACACCATACAGCATTATAGGTCTAACCACTACCGTGTATAGCCAATGCACAATCTTCGGTTTTAGTCCCCACTTTTTTCCTATTGCCTTCTTGTACGAGTACAAAGCTACCGTGGCTTTTCTCGCTTTTTCTTCAATATTAAGCTTAAAGTTCAGCTTCCTGTCCAAAATAACGCCAAGGTATTTTTCACACTCACCAAAGAGAATTTCAATACCCCCTAACGACATGGGCTTAACCGTGGGAGTTTTGCTATCTTTGCAGTACATGACTAATTCTGTCTTTGCTGGATTTACCCCAAGACCGTTATCTTTCGCCCGTTTCTCAGTCATCCGGAGAGCTCTCTGTATAATATCTCTGATTGTGGATGGGAATTTTCCCCTGACTGCTAGAACCACATCGTCTGCGTATGCCACCACTTTTATCCTTTCTTTTTTTAGGGAAACCAGAAGGTTGTTTATAGCAACATTCCAACAAACTCCTACTATGTTTGCTTGTCCTAGTGTGGCTGAAATAAGTTCGTCTAATAGCCTAAGTATACCTGGATCAACATTCAGATTTGCCAGTCCATTTAATATCGAGCTCGTGTGGACGTTATTGAATGCCCCTTCGATGTCTAGAAACGCCACGATTGTGCATTCATTGAATGATAGTGAGCTTTCAATAAAGCTGACTAGTTCATGCAATGCGGTCTTAGGTTAGGTCAGGTTAGGTGGCAGCCCGATGTATTAGGCTCTCTTAGACTATTCAGTCCATTGTGATACCACAGTGGTGAACTTCTCTCTTATCACTGAGTGCTGCCCGATTCCATGTTAAGCTCAATGACAAGGGACCTCCTCCGAGTCCGAACGGTGTTCCACATTGCAGTGAAACCACTTAGAGAAGCTTTGAAACCCTCAGAAATGTCACCAGCATTACTGAGGTGGGAGAATCCACCGCTGAAAAACTTTTTGGTGTTCGGTCGAAGCAGGAATCGAACCCACGACCTTGTGTATGCAAGGCGAGCATGCTAACCATTGCACCACGGTGGCTCCCAAGTATATATGTCTTAATCAGAAAGAAATTCTAAGACGATATAACGATGTCCAGCTGTCAGTCCATTGTAATCATACTACAGCCTTTTAATAAGGCTATTCAAGTATAGATAAATGTCAGCTATAAACAATTATTAATTATAACAAACATATCCAAGCAAAATACGCTTTCTTAGTTACTCAAAAAAAAAAACTCAGTTAATTTAAAGACTATTTCATAAATGTTTCTTCTTATACTTTATAGAAAATCTGTTTTAAATCAAAGACACACAACTTCAACGGACGGCGGTAAATTTCAAAAAATATTGCCCTAAATTTAAAGAAAAAATTTTAAAGCAAAGATATTTTTTCAATGGGGGCTACCCCTTATAGAACGGTATTGCGAATTAACTTCTAAATGTCATAAAATGCGCAATTCTCAGCCAAATTTACTGAAATTTCAGTTTAGTCCCAAAGCTCTTTCACTGGAAACAATATTGTCGTGAGGCCAAAGATTTCATGTCCTTAAAATACGAATGTGAATTTTGCTTAACATAGAAGACGCATTTCTCTGATATAAAGTTTTTTCCTTGTCCAAATTCGATCAACTTTTCAATGAAGTCGTTTGTCCTTATCAGTGATTTGACATGGGCATACTAAAATGAAAGAAAATTTTATTTGAATAAGGCCAACTTGGCTTTAAAAATTCTGAATAATTCTTCAAAAATAATGAAATAAAATTTTGACAAAATTTTCTATAGAAATAAAATGTTGACAAAATTTTCTATAGAAACAAAATTTTAACAAAATCTCCTATAGAAACAAAATGTTGACAAAACTTTCTATAAAAATAAAGTTTTGGCAAAATTTTCTATAGAAATAAAATTTTGAGAAAATTTTTTATAGAAATAAAATTTTGACAAAATTTTTTATAGAAATAAAATTTTGACAAAATTTTCTATAGAAATAATATAGTGCAAAAATTTTCTATAGAAATAAAATTTTTAAACAATACTTATCGGCTATAGATCGATTAAAAAACATAGGATTGATGTAAAACTGAGTGTGAAGCTGTGCACACCACAATAAATCCTTGAAAACGGTTTTAACGAAGTCAACCGAAATATTGGAAATAAAACTTAAATAAAAACATCAATCCTATGTTTTTTAATGGACCTATAGCCGAAGCTATGAAAAGTATTGCTTAAAAATAGAACAAAATGGTCAACGATAATCAATCAGAAATAGAAATAAAATTTTGACAAAATTTTCTATAGAAATAAAATTTTGAAAAAATTTTCTATAGAAATAAAATTCATTTATACACCAGTTTTTTTTTTTTTTTTGGTAAAATTTTCTATAAATTTTGGTATTATTTTTAGCTCGAGTGGCAACCGAGGACACGAATCTAGAAAATTTTCGTCCCTCCTTTAAGGGTCTTTCAACTTATGAAAATGTTCCTTAAAAAACATTTTTGCTTTAAAGAAATCATCTTAAAATTTACTGATATATTGAATTTTTAAAATTAAGATAAAATCGCTTCATTATTTTTTTATTTCATTATTTTGAGATTTTCTATATTTGGTTTAAATTTTTTGTTTGTTTTGTAATTACGAAAACATTTTCTACTTTGAAATATCTGCTATACACTGAAAAAAATATTGTCGAGAGGTCAAAGATTTCATGTCTTTAAAATACGAATGCATATCATAGAAGACGCATTTCTCTAATATAAAGTTTTTTGCCTTGTCCAAAAGTCGATAAACTTTTCAATGAAGTCGTATTATCCTTGTAATTAAGTGATTTCACTTAAAATGGTTATCATAACATGAAAGAAAAAATGTTTGGGCTAAGGCCAACTTGACTTTAATAATTCAGAAAAATTCTTTAAATTTAATGAAATTTTCTTTAAATTTGTTGTCTTCTTGCATCTTGACTACAAAGCAAAAAAATCGTTCAAAAATAAGACATGTTTTTCAAAACTTTATTTTAAAGACGTTTTTTACTTGAAAACAAGTAAGTAAAGTAGAAAGTCGGGCGGGGCCGACTATATCATACCCTAAATCACCCCTACTGAATTAGTAACATAGGCATTTGTGGGGTATCATTGGTATAGGTTTTGGAGAACATAAAAGGGGGTACATGTTTATGGGTGTCTTGTCACAATCTGAGCAGAAATGTCTTATATTAGGAGCTATAGTTTATTTTGCACCAAAAGAGTTAGTATGCCACTAATATTGAGTCCATTATTAAAAAAGAGGAAATAGGTCAATTAGTTGTGGGTAATAAATCCAAATTTCTGCAAATAGGGCAATAGATTTATGTAAGAGCTACATGTAAGTCTAAATACGATCAGCTAGTACATCAAAATTTGAAATTTGAATAACATCTATATATATATAAAATTCAATCTATGTTTGTTTATTTGTTTGTTTGTTTGTTTGTATGTTCCGAGTTGGCTCCGAAACGGCTGAACCGATTTACTTGAAACTTTCAGAGATCGTAGGGGGCGCTCATGTGGTGAAAATAGGGTACCTCATTTTTTGACACCTGGTCGCGGAGGGGGACCTCCCCTTTGTCGGACTTTTTGAAAATTGGACCAAAGTTGACCGATTTGCTTGAAATTTTCATTGAAGATTGGGGTTGGCATCTAGACAAAGATCCGCTACTTTTTATTTCGATATTTGGCGGCGGAGGGGGGCCTCCCCTTTGTTCGACTTTTTTTAAAGTACAGTGACAAAACTAAAATTCTCTAAATTATCTGAGATTTACAGAGAACATGTGGTGAGGTTATGGAATTAATATGAGGTACCCGATGATTTCATATGTGGATAGGGAGGGGGACCTCCCCCTTGCCTTACTTTTTGAAACTTGGAACAAAATTATGCGATTTGCTTGAAATTTTCATTGAATGTTGGGGTTGGAATCTAGACAAAAATCCGCTACATTATTTTTCGATGTTTGATCGGGGAGGGGGCCCACCCCTTTGTCCGATTTTTTTTTGAAAGTACAAACAAAACTAAACTCCCCCGACTGAAATTTTACGGAAAAAATGGGTGAGGTTATGGAATTTATATCAGGTTCCTGATTTTTTAATAAAAATAAAAGGGCATAGGGAGACATCCGCTTCTCAAAAGTACATACAGAGAAACAATTAAACTTTACCGAGTTACTTGAAATTTACAGAGGACTGGGGAGAGGTTACGATATTAATAGTTGATACCTGATTTTGTGATATTTGCCCCTTTAGGCTTATAATTTGCTTGACATTTTCTGGGACGTTTACGATACGCTACATCACTTTTCGATATTTAGTAGAGGAGGAGGTCCTCCTCTAAAACTGCAAAAAAAAAACAACAATTCTTAAGTTTTCTTGAAATGTACATAGGCAGTGGGGGAAGGTTATGAACGAAGAGGCAACCTTCCTTGCCCCACACTTGAAGGAAAGTTTCAAGAATTTTCAGGGATGGTTAGGGGTGCTATTCACTACGGTGTTTGTCGATATTGTATCGGGGAAAGTGACGTCCCTTTAAAACAATAGAGCAAAATTTAAACATCGCCGATCTACTTGAAATTTACACGGAACGTGGAACGTGGTTGGGGAAAATTGAAATAAACTTTGTCGATTTACTTCGATAGATTTTATAGGAACCATTGAGTAGTTGTGAAATTAATATAGGACACGTGATAGTCCGATATAAGGTCGGAGTGGAGCGAAGGTGGGGAGAGGTTTCCCTTTTGTCCATTTTTTTTTAATTGAAAGTAGAGGGCTGTCCGTAAATGGGAACTTGGTACATAATTTTATGATTTTTGCACAGGCTTCTGCCAGACTTATCTTTAGTATAGAACTTAAATTTACATGAAATTGGCAGCCAACGTCGAGGGTGCATCATTTTCCAACATTTTAGCAAATGTTAATGTGGTAAGATTTTTTACTACTTTTGCTTTTTCCGATTTATTGGATGGGAAACAGTAATTCTTTGTATGTTATTATAATATAATGTTTAATTTTCAGATATATTGAGGAGAAGGATACCTTTCCTTGACAAACCAAGAAATATAGAAGATTGTCCAACTACTTGAATACAGAATATTATTTAAAAAATTTGGAGGAAAGGGTACACCCTCTCCCCGACATTTTTTAAGACGAACCGTTTTACATATGCATATCCGCCGTACACTGAAAAAAATAACATGCCCGGTTCCAAAGATTTTGTCTTTATTTTAAAAATGTTGGTATTTATTTCGAGCCAAAGAAACGGAGAATACAAGTAAGGATACTTTTAAGACACAATTCTCTTTTAAATTTGGGTTTTGTGTACTTGCTTCTAGGAAGCAAATTTTAATTTTTCGATTTTTCAGCTATTTTTCTTCATAGCTTATCAAAGTTCTTTAAAAACGAATTAACGACAACTTTATTTTCCACAAGGAAAAAAACGTGTTTAAAATAAAGTGTCGAAAAACATGTCCTATTTTTAAACGATTTTTTGCTTTGTAGTCAAGATGCAAAAGGGCAACAAATTTAAAGACAATTTCATTAATTTTAAAGAATTTTTCTGAATTTTTAAAGTCAAGTTAACCTTACCCCAAAATATTTTTCTTTCATGTTATGATACCCATTTTTAAGTCAAATCACTTAATTATAAGGACAATACGACTTCATTCAATACGAAAGAATTCAAATCTTTTCCAATTAGTTTTCAGCCCGAAGGATATGGTTGACTAAGTTAACGCAAAATGTTCCTACAAATACGCTTCGGAAGGCGCAGCGAAGCGGGCCGGGTTACGCTAGTAGGTTAATAAATATGAGTATTATGGTCAAATATGAGCAAATATATATGGGACCTATATCTAAATCTGAACCAATTTGCATAATATTTTGCAGGTATGATTGATACCACAGAAGGTCACTTTGTGTAAAATTTGAGTACGATCAGTTAATAAATGAGGCCCCTATGGTCAAAAATAAGGTTATTAGGTGCAACTTTTTCAAAATCGGGCGATACATATATATGGGAGCTATATCTAAATTTGAACCGATTTCGATGAAATTTTGTACATAAAGTTAGTGCTATAGAAGATTACATTTAGCCAACCTTGGTTACGACCGGTTGATATATAAGGGTTTTACGGCCAAATTTGGCAAAATCGGGCGATACATATATATGGGAGCTACATCTAAATCTGAACCGATTTCGATGAAATTTTGCAGACTTAAAGGGTGATGAAAAAGTTTACTATGTGCAAAATTTGATGACGATCGGTTTGTAAAAAAGCACAACGTGACTCCATTTGTCGAAATCGGGCGATACATATATATGGGAGCTATATCTAAATTTGATCCGATTTCTTCCAAATTCAATAGCATTCGTCCTTGTGCCCAGAAAACACCCTGTTCCAAATTTCATCCAAATCGGTTAATAATTGCGACCGGAATCCTGTGAACAACAAATGCATGGACAGACGGACGGACGGACGAACGGACGAACACCAAGCGCTAGATCGACTCAGGAGGTGATTCTGAGTCGATCGGTATATATTTTATGGGGTCTAAAATCAATATTTCTGGTAGGCACATTTTTTGGCCGATCAAACTTATTATACCCTGACCACTATGTGGTTTAGGGTATAAATAGCATAATTTCTACTGGAAATTGAGTCTTAATTTGGAAAATAAAGTTGTCGTTAACTCGTTTTTAAAGGTTATTGAAAGCATAACATATGAAGAAAAAAAAAACTGAAAAAGCGAAAAATTAAAATTTGCTTCCCAGAAACAATTACACAAAACCCAAATTTAAAAGAGAATTGTGTCTTAAAAGTATCCTTACTTGTATTCTCCGCTTCTTTGGCTCGGAATCAATACCAAAATTTTTAAAGTAAAGACAAAATCTGTGGAACCGGGCATTTTTTTCAGTGTAACTGGTATTTTCTTGTACGTGAGATTTTTAAGACAAATTAAATCTGTCTCAAATTTTATTGATCCCAGATGTATAGCTAGGGACCTATTTCCTAAAAAAAATTCTTTATTTTATGTAATAAGCCGCATCTGTAGCTGGGAGCTTAAGGGCAAGGTCAAAGCTTTGGATCCAAGTAAACTTCTTTTTTGAGTGTGATTTAAAGACATATCAGCACTTTCAGTATTTATGAAAATTGTAAAATAATTGAGATGTTTAAATTTATCAATTTATTTTGACATACATAAGTTATTTGTGGCGTTAAATTAAAATTTCTTCAATTAAAATTTTCTTGTGTGTTTATGAAATTTCCCTTTCATTTCCATGGCAGAGCATGTATTCATCACCACCTACTTCTATGTTATAATTATAACAATTTTGCAATAATTACCATTTTACAAGTAATTGGAAACTCACACCTCCACCTTCTCACACTCACATCTGAACTTGCACTTTTAGTGTAAAATCCCCGACGGCATTAATGAATAATTGAGCGAGACGAAGAAGAAGAGGAAGACGTTTCTCCTTTAGATGAATTTCTTCATTTGTTACAACACAGTGGGAAGGAATTAACAATTTATGGCTTATACCAAGATATCTTTGGGGTACTATATAACAGTAAACAAATTTGAAAAACGAACCATAAACAAAAATTGCGCACCCCGAAAAAATTTCAGCAAGGCCGTGATGATCCTCTCTTGGGGCCTGGTAACGACATACCTACAGTGTGTATTGCAACCAATATCAGATTGCTATGATTTCTAATCACTCGTCTGACAGCTGACAGTTCATTTTATTGTTTACAAGCTTACAAAAGTATTTTGATTTATTGTATTCAAAAGATTTCGGTGGAATTCAAGCGTGATTGTGGGATTGCTTTATATTTGGAAAAACTGGGTTGTATTACGAGTTAACAGCTACAAACACCGCTCAGAATCATCAACACGTTGTTGTTTTTGGTGAAATGTGAGCTCGCGTGGCACCCATTTTGCACAGAGCTTCCGCATATCCAAATATTGATGAATGATATGACCAACACGTTCCTTTGATATCTTTAAGGCCTCTGCTATCTCGATCAACTTCATTTTACGGTCATTCAAAATCATTTTGTGGATTTTTTTGATGTTTTCGTCGGTAACCACCTCTTTCGGACGTCCACTGCGTTCACCGTCCTCCGTGCTCATTTCACCACGCTTGCATTTTGCATACCAATCAATTATTATTGATTTCCCTGGGGCAGAGTCCGGAAACTCATTAGCAAGCCAAGTTTTTGCTTCCACCGTATTTTTTCCCTTCAGAAAACAGTATTTTATCAAAACACGAAATTCCTTTTTTTCCATTTTTTCACAATAACAAAAGTTGCTTCACAAAAGAAGCTCTATCTCACAAACTAATTTACTTACAGACGTCAAATTTTGACATGAATCATTTGAAGGTTGGTACTATATAAAAATAATATGCATTTAATACTTGCGACGCCATCTATGTGTCAGACCGCGGACTTATCAGCCAACCTGTTACTTTAGGACCATCAAAAAGTGTACCGAAAATGGTGCCTATCGGTCCATGTTTCGTTATAGCCCCCATATGGACCGATTTCCCGATTTTGCTTCTTGGGCGTCTAGAAAGTGTATTTTCTATCCTATTTGCCTGAAATTGGAAATCTAGAGGTATTCTAGGAAAATAAAGAGATGTGCCGAAAATGGTGAGTACCGGTCCATGTTTTGATATAGCCACCATATAGACCGATCTCCCGATTTTACTTCTTGGGCTTTTGGAATCCGTATTTTTTATCCAATTTGCCTGAAATTGGAAATCTAGAGGTATTCTAGGAAAATAAAGAGATGTGCCGAAAATGGTGAGTATCGGTCGATGTTTTGATATAGCCCCCATATAGGCCGATCTCCGATTTTACTTCTTGGGCTTCTAGAATCCGAAGTTTGTATCCGTCCATGTGTTGGTATAGCCCCCATTACACCGAACTCCCGATTTAACTCCTAGGGTTTCTAGAAATTGTAGTTGTTATCCGATCTTCCACAAATTGAAAATATACTGGCATTTTAGACCTATAATAAAGTTTTATTTAGATTTATAGGTCCATTTTGTAAGGCCTCCATATAGACCGATTTCACTTATTGAGGGTATACAAGGCTCACTGATCTGCTTGGGAAAATATCTGTCATCAAACCACCCTGAAATGTTGCAAAGGAAACTATTATATTTGATTCATGGTGGTGGGTATTTAAGATTCGGCCCGGCCGAACTTACTAAAGGGTGATACGGTCAAAATTTGGTCAAGGGAAAACGCGTGTAAATCGGTGAAATCGTTTATTTAAAAAATCAAATTAAATTTCTTTTTCAAGTTAAATTGGTATAAAATTCAGGAAAAATATTCAGTTAGGCTTTCGCTTTTTCAAATCCGAATTGCCGGCCCTCACGCTTGACACCTGCCATCATATTTTGTACAGCCACCTTGTCCACCTTCTTCTCCGCAGAAAGACAGTCTTCCTTGAACTGCTGCTCGTCCTTAGCAGTTTTTTTGGTCTTCTTTAGGTTCCGCTTGACAATAGCCCAGTATATCTCAATTGGGCGGAGCTCTGGCGTGTTGGGAGGGTTCTTGTCCTTGGGAACCACCTGCACGTTGTTGGCGGCGTACCACTCCATGGCCAAATCCGGCCAAAACAGGGGGCTAATCACGGCATTCGATATCGAGAACTTTTGATCGAAATCTAAATTTTTCGGATCACGGGAGTCGATATCGAGTTTTTTTGATCGACAATTTTTTCGATAGGTAAATTGCAATCGTAAAACATTTTTCACATGTTTTTTACATTGTTTTTGCCATATAGGAACAGTAAATATATTAGTTTTAGTTCGAATTGTTGCTAGTTTGTAGTAAATTTACATATAATGAACATATTTTTAATATTTAGGACCAATGCAATTCCAATAAAAGTTAAACAAAAATTGGTCATAGTAGTGTTCGCAGCGAGCATTCTAGCTTGGCAAAGAACCATATATAAAGCGCACATGCTAGATCGATATTCAAGAGATTGTGATCGACCAAATACCGTACCATTCCGTGACAACATAACGCTTCTGGACCACCTTGTAAGAATAGTGAATTATGAAGTCTCCCACTCGCAAAAAGTTTTAAGACGGCAGACAATTGTAAAGTGATAAAATTGACGTTGACATGCCAATAAAAATTATTTTCCATTTGAACGCCTCCTTCGTCAGCCGAAATCGTCCATTGAGCCTACAAAAGGTGACTTTCTAACAGTGCACACCATTTCAAACCCATGTACTTACTCTGCTTCGTTTTTTGCTGTTGGCAACGCTTGAGAAATTGCATCAAATTTCGATCGAATGCCGTGATCCAAACTTTTAATCGTATCGACAATTTTTTCGATACGATTATGAATTCGATATCGAATGCCGTGATTAGCCCCCAGTACGGAACAACCGTGCTTCTTCAGGAAAGGCAGCAGACGTTTATTCAAACACTCTTTCACGTAAATTTCTTGGTTGACAGTCCCGGAAGCTATGAAAATGCTGCTTTTCAAGCCACAGGTACAGATGGCTTGCCAAACCAGATATTTCTTTGCGAACTTTGACAGTTTTATGTGCTTGAAAATATCTGCTACCTTTCCCCTTCCTTTTGCTGTATTATACTCCTGTCCCGGAAGCTGCTTGTAGTCGGCTTTTACGTAGGTTTCGTCGTCCATTACCACGCAGTCAAACTTCGTCAGCATCGTCGTGTACAGCCTCCGGGATCGCGCTTTGGCCGTCGTATTTTGTTTATCATCGCGATTTGGAGTCACTGCCTTCTTGTAAGTCGATTTTCCGGCTCGATGCACGGTTGTAGACGATACACCCAGCTTATTTGCGGCATCTCGGAGAGAGAGGTTAGGGTTTCGCTTGAAACTACCGGCAACTCTCTTTGTCGTCTCAGAGGCTTCCGGTTTTCGATTTCCCCCCGATACAGACTTCCTGGCTGTCGACAAACATTCCCCAAACACTTTAATTACATTTGTAATGGTTGATTTGGCAACTTTTAGCGATTTTGCCAGCTTTGCGTGCGAGTAGCTCGGATTTTCACGATGCGCGAGCAAAATTTTGATACGCTGCTCTTCTTGCTTGGACGGCATTTTGACAACTGAAGAGTGAATTCCACAATCAAAATAGGAGCAACATTCTACACACACACACCTTCAAAATGAGGGGTGTCAAGGTTTTTTAAATGCAAAATTGAAAGAAATACGTCAAGTTTATATTGACCAAATTTTGACTGTATCACCCTTTACTGTATAAACTTGTTTTAGTATAATTTAAATAAACTCGTGCAAAACGGGCTTCCCGACAAACTACCGAAAACTAAAGTAGCGGATCTTTGTCTATAGTTCGTCCTTATCCTTCCTCGCAATTTCTAAAAATTCAGGTAACGAAAAGGTTGCTCTCTCCGTCCAAGTATCAGGTACTCCAAAAATCGTGCGTAAACGTAAGCCTCAACAATAATCTCTTCGTGAGCGCGTCCGTCGTTTTTTTTTTTTTTTTTTTTTGCAAAAGTCGGCTAATGGTAGCTCGTATTAGAGGTGCGCACGTTAGACAAACTTGTTGTGACTCAGGAAAATTTCCGTGACTCACGTGTGAGTTATCAATCAAATATCATGCGTGAACGTGAGTCACCAAATAATCTCTTCGTGAGTGTGCGAGAGTCCTACCGAAAATGTTTTGCATGAGTAAATGAGCGAAGTCTGGAGCCACCGTGGTGCAAAGGTTAGCATGTCCGTCTTGCATACACAGAGTCGTGGGTTAAACCTTTTCCGTGTCATTTTATTAGTGGCAGAGAGCCACTAATATTTTTACAAAAATTGCATCTAAGACTAAACATTTGGAATAAGCCAACCCATTGTGCAGTGTCCCAAGATTTGAACCGGTAACCAGGTGTGATTGTTGAACCTTTGTTAAAATAAATACCAACTTTACTTCACAATTTCGAGAAGATGGATCAGCTAGCAATTGGTGGTATAGAAACGTAAACAACGAGAAACTTCAAAATCAACATTCGTAAATAAACCGCTAGAAAGGTGAAGAGACAATGACGGCAGTCTTTGAATATGCGCCTTCAACTACGGTGTGGTTTTATTTGCCTTTGAGGAGTCATCATCATCAGCGCCTTGATCTCACTATGCTGGTGATGGTTGCTTTGCATTTTGCGTTGTTGCATCGAATTCACATTTAATGGCAACAATTGAACTTTCACTGAATTCTGTACTTCTCTGGGTTGCCGTGTGATGTTCAGATGGCGATGCCACAAGAACTGAGTCTGTATTTGTTTTAGGCCACAAACTATTTTCTCACAAGACATTAAGCCACAATTTTTTATGCCATCTGTCAGCCTGTACTTGAGGAATATCAAATTGACGGAATGACTGATTAGATGACTGATATTTGAACTTTAAACTCATTTTGTAGCATTCATCATCACCCAGTGTACTTCCAGATCGTACAAAAACAAAAAGATGTAACGCCCAAAAGAGGATTCACAAAAGATTCCAAATATGTTTGAATGGAATTTGTTCAACGACTTTCTGGGTTGAATAGATGGAATCAATCGATCAACTTCGTATTTGGCACAGGATGATTTTTGGCAATCAACCCAGCAAAAACTCTCAATACCAAATAGTCTTTTGTCATACACTTGGTAATTAGTTGATATGAAAAACTCATTACCAAATGTCTTTTGACATTACCCTCAGCAATATCTTCTGCTTCGTATTTCTGATTTACTCTCAACGAATGCTTTGGTTTATCAAACACCATGTGTTATCAGGAATGCCACCCTGCAGAGCTCTGGCATAGCAATACACATATCGTGCTAGTATACTATGGGCCGAAATCTCACTCATAAAATCAATTTTTGAACTTGCGAAAATTAAGCATTTGATGCTACAAAAATGTTGACAACACATTTCCAAAAAAAAAAAAAAAAACAAGTATATACGGCCGTAAGTTCGGCCAGGCCGAATCTTATGTACCCTCCACCATGGATTGCGTAGAAACTTCTACGAAAGACTGTCATCCACAGTCGAATTACTTGGGTTGTGGTAATACTTACCGATGGCAAGGTATCTTAAAACTTCTTAACATCGTTTTCTAAATTGTGAGTTAGTCCATACGTGGTATATATTAGACAAAAAAGGTATGTATAGGTAAGTCTACAAATAATTACGAATCGATATGGACTTTTGCACGATACGTAGAGAACCAGAATTAAAATATATAGGGGTCGCTTACATGGGGGCTATATATTTACTTTTATGAGCTTGATATGGACCAATTTTTGTGTGATTGTGGATCGATTTATCTGAGGGCTATATATAACTATAGACCGATATGGACCTAGGTAGGAATGGTTCTTAACGGCCATATACTAGCACAATGTACCAAATTTCAACTGACTCGGATGAAATTTGCTCCTCCAAGAGGCTCCAAAACCACATCTCAGGATCGGTTTATATGGGGGCTATATATGATTATGGACTGATATGGACAACTTTTGGCATGGTGGTTAAATATCATATACTAACACCATGTACCAAATTTCAGCCGGATCGGATTAATTTTGTCTCTCCAACAGGCAACGGAGGTCAAATCTAGGGATCGGTTTATATGGGGGCTATATATAATTATGAACCGATTCGGCCAATTTTTGCATGGGTGTTTGAAGCCATATATTAACACCACGTACCAAATTTCAACTGAATCAGATGAATTTGGTCTTCTAAGAGGCTCCGGAGGTCAAATGTGGGGATCGGTTTATATGGGGGCTATATATAATTATGGACCGATGTGGACCAATTTTTGCATAGTTGTTAGAGACTATAAACTTACACCATGTACTAAGTTTCAGTCGGATCGGATGAAATTTGCTTCTCTTAGAGGCTCCGCAAGCCAAATCTGGGGGTACGTTTATATGGGGGCTATGCGTAAAAGTGGACCGATATGACCCGTTTGCAATATCATCTGACCTACATCAATAATAGGATAATTAATACAAATATTTTTTTTGTTAGTTTTAATATTTTTTTCCAATAAAATTTGTATGTGGTCTCTAACAAGCATCCAAAAATTGGTCCACATCGGTTCATAATTATATATAGCCCCCATATAAACCGATTCCCCGATTTGACCTCCGGAGCCTCATGGATGAGCAAAACTCATCCGATTCGGTTGAAATTTGGTACGTGGTGTTAGTTTATGTTCTCTAAGAACCATGCAGGAATTGGTCCATATCGGTCCATAATTATATGTAGCCTCCATGTAAAACGATCCCCAGATTTGACCTCCGGAGCCCCTTGGAAGAGCAAAGTTCACTCGATCCGGTTGAAATTTGGTACGTGGTGTTAGTATATGGTATCTAACAACCATGCATAAATTGGTCCATACCGGTCTTAATTATATACAACCCCCATTTAAACCGATCCCTAGATTTGACGTCTGGAGCTCTTGGAGGAGCAAAATTCATCCGATCCAGCTGAAATTTGGTACGTGGTGAAATTTGGTACATTGCGCTAGTATATGGCCGCTAACAACCATGCCAAATTGGCCTATATCGATCTATAGTTATATATAGCCGATCCCCAAAAATAATCTACCAAAATTTTATTTCTATAGAAAATTTTGTCAAAAGTTTATTACTATAGAAATTTTGTCAAAATATTATTACTATAGAAAATTTTGTCAAAATTTTATTATTATAGAAAATTTTGTCAAAATTTTGTTATTATAGAAAATTTTGTCAACATTTTACTTCTATAGAAAATTTTGTCAAAATTTTATTTCTATAGAAAATTTTGTCAAAATTTTATTACTATAGAAAATTTTGTCAAAATTTTATTACTATAGAACATTTTGTCAAGATTTTATTTCTATAGAAAATTTTGTCAAAATTTTATTATTATAGAAAATTTTGTCAAAATTTTATTTCTATAGAAAATTTTGTCAAAATTTTATTATTATAGAAAATTTTGTCAAAATTTTATTATTATAGAAAATTTTGTCAACATTTTACTTCTATAGGAAATTTTGTCAAAATTTTATTTCTATAGAAAATTTTGTCAAAATTTTATTACCATAGAAAATTTTGTCAAAATTTTATTTCTATAGAAAATTTTGTCATAATTTTACTTCTATAGGATATTTTGTTAAAATTTTATTTCTATAGAAAATTTTGTCAAAATTTTTTTTCTATAGAAAATTTTGTCAAAGTTTTATTACTATAGAAAATTTTGTCAAAATTTTATTTCTATAGAAAATTTTGTCAAAATTTTATTACTATAGAAAATTTTGTCAAAATTTTATTACTATAGAAAATTTTGTCAAAATTTTATTACTATAGAATATTTTGTCAAGATTTTATTTCTATAGAAAATTTTGTCAAAATTTTATTATTATAGAAAATTTTGTCAAAATTTTAATTCTATAGAAAATTTTGTCAAAATTTTATTACTATAGAAAATTTTGTCAAAATTTTATTTCTATAGAAAATTTTGTCAAAATTTTACTTCTATAGGAAATTTTGCCAAAATTTTATTTCTATAGAAAATTTTGTCAAAATTTTATTACTATAGAAAATGTTGTCAAAATTTTATTACTATAAAAAATTTTCTAAAGATTTTATTTCTATAGAAATGTTTGTCAATTTTGGTATAGAAAATTTTGTCACATTGATTTATATACGTATTTAATCGCCCTTTTTTGTTTAATATATAGCACGTTTGGACTAACTTACAATTGAAAAGACGGTGTAAAAAAGTTTTAAGATACCTTGCCATCGGCAAGTGTTACCGCAACCCAAGTAATTCGATTATGGATGACAGTCTTTAGTACAAGTTTCTATGCAATCCATGGTGGAGGGTACATAAGATTCGGCCTGGCCGAACTTACGGCCGTATATACTTGTTTTTCTTTACTTTTAGTTCATTTCATGAATTGTGATCAAAAAGTACACCAGAGTATTAAATTTTCCTGGTTTTAACAATGCATTGTGGAAATGTCAAAATGAGGAGTATAATTTTGTTCAATTTTCAACATAGTTCATTCTTGCTATACAAGGGCGGTTCGGAAACTTCTTAGCCTATCAATGAAAGAGAATAGTTAGTTTTTCAAAAATATATTTATTTTCCAATATAATCTCCTGAAACTTCAATACGCTTAGTCCAACGCTTTTCTAGCAATTCTATCGATTGATTAAACTAGTTTTTCTCAAGGTCTTCAAAATAGTGGTTTACAACTGTAATTGCATCTTCATTTGAGGTAAAACGCTTGCCAGCAAGGAATTTTTTTTAGATTTGGGAACAAGTAAAAGTCACAGGAAGCTAAATCAGGAGAATAAGGTGGGTGGTCAAGCAACTTGTACTTTAATTCGTTGATTTTAGCCATTGTTAAAACACTCTTGTGCGCTAGTGCGTTGTCTTGATGAAAAATTATTTTTTTGTGTTGTATGCCAGGACGTTTGTTTCGAATTTGTACATTTAATTGATCCAAAAGGTTGCAATAGTACTCTGAATTTATTGTTTTACCCTTTTGCAGATAGTCAAACAATAAAATACCTTTGAAGTCCCAAAAAACCGTTGCCATAACCAGGCCTGTGGAGTCGGAGCCCGAGTCGAAGTCTTGGAGTCTGAGTCTGAAGATTTTGCTGTAGTCGGAGCCGGAGTCGTAGAAATTTTGCTCGACTCCGACACTTCATATCTTTGTAACTAAAGAAATATTTTGACAAATTTGATTCCATTAGGGGTTTTAATCGAAAAACGTAAAACAAAGTACTGGATTTCAGCCCATTAAAAGTGTATTTTATGAGTGAAATTTCACGGTGATATAAAAAGTAGGTTTTACTAGAATATGAATTGATCAATTGTATTGTCCATTTTTAACATAATAAAATACCGATTTTTTACCCTATCTCTTAATAAAAGTCCAATTTTAAGGCAATATAGCAATAGAACCTAACGTTCTGAATTTTGAGCAGTCATGTCGAGTTCGAAGATGGATTATAGCGGATTGTGATATAGCACCTACATATAAACCCATCTTCCGATTTGTTTTAAGACATTTTTCCCAGTCTACAATTTTCATAAGATTTGTCAGAAATGTTGAATTTAGAGTTATGAGATCCATAAATAAATTCGAAAATTTCCCGTCGGTCCAGATTTTGAGATAGCCCTACATAATTACTTGCACCCAATGTCCGTGGAAGCTGTAATTTTAAATTAAACCTCGGCCAACGTGACATCTGAACCGAGTCATATCAAAATTTAAAATAAGAGTTCTTTTGGACACATATCGGTCTATTTTTGGAACACTACACCTTAAAATTACTATTGGAATACTGTTAAAATGAGATTTAGATACACTACCTGGAGTCGACTCCGGAGTCGGAGTCGAGGCTAATAAGAAATCCTGGAGTCGGAGTCGGAGCCGGAGTCGAGCAAAATTGACTCGACTCCACAGCCCTGGCCATAACCTTACCAGCTTCAGTCCATTGTTTGGATTGTTCTTTTGTCTCTGGAGTATAGTGGTGGATCCATGTCTCATCCACAGTTATGAAACGACGCTTAAAATCAATTTTATTTCGCTTAAAACGATCCAAACAAGCTTGAGAAAGGTTCATTCTTATGTGTTTTTGATCGACTGTTAACAAATGCGGCACCCATCTTGCAGAAAGCTTTTTCATCTGTAGTTCTTCATGCAAAATTAAATGGACTCGATCATTTGAGATGCCCATGATATTAGCAATTTAACGCACTTTTATTCGTCGATCATTTAATACCATATCATGCACTTTGGCTACAATTTCTGTTGTTGTTGCGGTTTTTGGACGTCCACTACGTGGTTCATCTTCAATGCTTGTACGACCACGTTTAAATTCAGCAACCCAATATTTTACTGTTGCATATGAAGGAGCACTTTCACTTAACATATGCACCATATCATTATGAATTTCTTGTCCCGATAAACCTTTTTTATGTAAATATTTAATGACAGCACGCATTTCTAATTTTTCCATTGTAAAAAAAAAAAATTGCGGATGCGTCTTTTTTGGACACCTGTTTCTATATGAAGGAGTTGCCAGTTCGAAACAAAATTTAACATGTGTTCATAACAGAGATGTAAGTTTCCAAAACACTTAACTTTTTTCTGTTTATACCGCGCTTTTTGTGCTAGGCTAAGAAGTTTCCGAACTGCCTTCGTATATCATTTATTCCTCGATGTCTGTGTGTACCACGCCTCACTGTTGGGAATTAGAGTTTCAAACTGTTTGTCGACAAATGGTTTCGCCAGAGTGTAATCCACTACGTTTGGCACATCTGAGATTATTTTGAGGACCGAACTGTGACCGTAACTTTTTTCGGACCACAGCGATAGCTCGCGCAACCGCACAGCCGTTGTTGCAGCTGACTGTTTGGCCAAAATGTCTAAAGGCAACAGATGCAGCATGACATTAAGGGAATCTGTTTCTGTCTTGCTGAATGCGCCTGAGATACACAAGCGCGCCATACGCTGAACATTATCTAAACCTGTTGGTTGCTGAAGTGCCGGCCACCAGACTACAACACCATATAGCATTATAGGTCTAACCACTGCCGTGTATAGCCAATGCACAATTTTTATACCCTCCATCATAGGATGGGGGTATATTAACTTTGTCATTCCGTTTGTAACACATCGAAATATTGCTCTAAGACCCCATAAAGTATATATATTCTGGGTCGTGGTGAAATTCTGAGTCGATCTAAGCATGTCCGTCCGTCCGTCCGTCCGTCTGTTGAAATCACGCTAACTTCCGAACGAAACAAGCTATCGACTTGAAACTTGGCACAAGTAGTTGTTATCGATGTAGGTCGGATGGTATTGAAAATGGGCCATATCGGTCCACTTTTACGTATAGTCCCCATATAAAGGGACCCTCAGATTTGGCTTGTGGAGCCTCTAACAGAACCATATTTCATCCGATCCGGCTGAAATTTGGTATATGGTGTTGGTATATGGCCACTAACAATCATGCAAAAATTGGTCCACATCGGTCCATAATTATATAGACCCCATATAAACCGATCTCCAGATTTTGTTTGCGAAGCCTCAAAGAGAAGCAAATTGCATCCGATCCGGCTGAAACTTGTTACATGGTATTGGTATAAGGTCTCTAACAACCGTGCAAAAATTGGTCCACATCGGTCCATAATTATATATAGCGCCCATATAAACCGATCCCCAGATTTGGGTTGCGGAGCTTCAAAGAGAAGCAAATTTCATCCGATCCGCCTGAAATTTGGTACATGATATTGCTATATGGTCTCTAACAACCATGCAAAAATTGGTCCACATCGGTTCATAATTATATATAGCCCCCATATAAGCCGATCCCCAGATTTGGCTTGCGAAGTCTCCAAGAGAAGCAAATTTCATCCAATCTGGTTGTAATTTTGAACATGGTGTTAGTATATGATCTTTAACAACCGTGCCAGAATTGGTCCATATCGGTCCATAATTATATATAGCCCCCATATAAAACGTTCTCCAGATTTGACCTCCGGAGCCTCTTGGAGGAGCAAAATTCATCCGATCCGGTTCAAATTAGGAACGTGGTGTTAGTATATGGTCGCTAACAACCATACCAAAATTGGTCCAATCACACAAAAATTGGTCCATATCGGTTCATAATCATGGTTGCCACTAGAGCCAAAAATAACCTACCAAAATTTTATTTATATAGAAAATTTTGTCAAAATTTTGAGAAAGATTTTCAAAATTTTATTTCTATAGAAAATTTTGTTCAAATTTTATTCGGTTCATAATCATAGTTCCCACTCGAGCCAAAAATAATCTACCAAGATTTTATTTCTATACAATATTTTGTCAAAAGTTTATTTCTATAGAAAATTTTGTCAAAATTTTTATTTGTATATAAAATTTTGTGAAAATTTTATTTCTATAGAAAATTTTGTTAAAATTTTATTTCTGTAGAAAATTTTGTCAAAATGTTATGTCTACTTTGTCAAACTGAATTATATACGTATTGGATCGATCTTTTTTGATTTAATATATACCACGTATGGACATACATACAATTTAGAAGATGGTGTTAGGAGGTTTTAAGATACCTTGCCATCGGCAAGCGTTACCGCAACTTAAGTAATTCGATTGTGGATGGCAGTGTTTAGAAGAAGTTTCTACGCAATCCATGATGGAGGGTACATAAGCTTCGGCCTGGCCGAACTTACGGCCGATATACTTGTTTCCTATTGCCTTTTTGCACGAGTACAAAGCTACCGTTGATTTCCTCGCCCTTTCTTCAATATTAAGCTTAAAGTTCAGCTTCCTGTCCAAAATAACGCCAAGGTATTTGGCACACTCACCAAAGGGAATTTCAGTACATCCTAAGGATATGGGCTTAACCGTGGGAGTTTTGCGATCTTTGCAGTACATGACTAATTCTGTCTTTGCAGAATTTACTCCAAGACCATTCTTTTTCGCCCATTTCTCAGTCATCCGGAGAGCTCTCTGTATAATATCTCTGATTGTGGATGGGAATTTTCCCCTGACTGCTAGCGCCAATCATCTGCGTATGCCACCACTTTTAGCCTTTCTTTTTCTAGGGTAACCAGAAGGTTATTTATAGCAACATTCCAAAGAAGAGGTGATAGAACTCCTCCTTGGGGAGTGTCTCTGTTCACATACCTTTGTATGTTTGCTTGTCCTAGTGTGGCTGAAATATGTCTCTTCATTAGAAGTTCGTCTAACAACCCAGCAAAAAAAGCGTCGCCAAAAAAGTAATGAAAATGTTCTTTTTGGATCCGAAAGTGGTGCAAAATTGACGCAGAAGCGATGAATTTAACATGGGCTTGTCATAGGACGGAAGTCCTCCATTTCAACAGTTGGTACACTGAATTTTCATCACTTCTTTAGGTGTGATCCGAATTCAATGTTTTGGATGTAAATTAAAAAATTCTGTGATATTTTGTCAAAAAAAAATAATTTTTATAATTTTTTATCATTTTTAATGGATTCTAACGCTTGTCTGAAACTTTTGACATCAAATATTTTCAAAAATTCACAATTTTTTCAAATTGGATTTAGCATTTTTTTTTCGGAAAATTTTAACAATTTGTACCATTTTATGAATTCTTAAACTGTTTTTAACCAATTTGAAACAAAAAAAGTTAAAATTACCCATTAAAAAGATGAAAAAGCATGTTATAAAAAATTGAATGAAAAGAACTTCCTGTGTAGTTAAAATAAAGAACATCATTGGGAGTACATCTTTGGAAATGCTTTTAAAGTTGTGCCTTTGGAAGAACTTCCAAATTTTTTTACTGGGAGCCTAAGTATACCTGGATCAACATTCAGAGTTGCTAGTCCATTTAATATCGTGCTCGGATGGACGTTATTGAACGCCACGATTGTGTATTCATTGACTGATAATGAGCATCCAATAAAGTTGACTAGTTCATGCAATGCGGTCTCAGTAGACCTGCCCTTCGAGTATGCATGCTGTCGTTTCGAGAGCAAACTTGAATCGACGCTAGTTCTAAGATAATTGTCTATCATCCTCTCCAGAGTCTTAAGAAGGAATGCTGATAAGCTGATTGGTCGGAAATCCTTCGCACTTGAGTGAGAGGCTTTTTCCGCTTTAGGTATGACAACGACTTTTGTTTCCCTCCACTTTTCTGGAATATATGCTAAGTTTATACATCCTTTATATATCACCAAGGGTCAACCAAGGGATAATTCTGTCAGTCACTGTTTGTAACTCCGCCGGAGTAATTCCATCAGATCCGGGGGATTTGAATGGTCCAAAGCTATTTAAAGCCCATTTTATTCTAGATACCGGTACAATTTCCTCGATAAGAAATCACCGCTGAGCCTCTGTTACAAATCAAGGACCTAAATAATATTTTCATTCACTGAACAAGTATTTACGTGTTATTAAAGATTACGCAACCTAAATTTTAGGATGCACAATTTACACACTATTAAATTAAAAGAAAGTTTATAATCTTTGCTTCAACATTTTTTTATTAAATTTAGGACACAAATTTCGAAAATTTGCGCCCCGTCGTTAAAGTCATATGTCTTTGAACTAAGACATATTTTCCTTAAAGTGAAGAAACACATGTTTAAAGATATCGTCCTTAAATTAACTGAAATATTGAATCTTTAAATTTAAGATAAAACTGCTTCAAATATAAGTTATGACTTACTTTGAGGATTTTGTATTTGGGGTTAACTTTTTTGGAATTAAAGAAACAGTTTTTGCTGGTTTGGTGGTGAGTAGCCTCATTAATATACTGCGAAATAAGAATGAAAATTCGATAAATGAGATCTGTTTCCTAATTTTAATTTTATTAATCCTAGATTTAAAGCTACATAAGTCCCTGAAGCATGTCTTTATTTTAAAGAAGCCGCATCTTCCCTTAAGGATTTTGCTATAGATTCCGACTATATCAAAATCCTTAAGGGAAGGTCAAATTCTTTGGATCCAAGTAAACTTTTTATTTGAGTGCTGGATTTGAAGCTGAAGCCCCCAGAAATGTTTATCGTAAAGAGAATTATTCAAAAATTATATTAAAAATAGTCCGAGCAATCATCCAATGACTTTTTAATTCGTTTTTCTTCCAATAAAATTAATTTCTACAATTTGGCTCGTTTTTACTGCCAAACTATCGGCCTTTTATTCTTGTTTCAGTAAAATTTTGAAAAAGTCGTAAACTGCACATTTCTAAAATACCAAAAAGTCGATTGGTTTAAAGTTTTCGGGGAAAGTAACGGTAGTTCTTTAGACGCAAATGAGATAAACCATCTTTAGATATTTTCATGAGTTGAAAATTTTCTGGGTGTGATAGACTTATGGAATTTCTAGACATAGATTTATGCAAATCAACTTTAAAGGGTGATACGGTCAAAATTTGGTCAATATAAACTTGACGTATTTCTTTCAATTTTGCATTTAAAAAACCTGAACACCCCTCATTTTGAAGGTGTGTGTGTGTAGAATGTTGATTTTGGAATTCACTCTCAAAATGCCGCCCAAGCAAGAAGAGCAGCGTATCAAACTTGTGCTCGCGCATCGCGAAAATCCGAGCTACTCCCACGCAAAGCTGGCAAAATCGCTAAAAGTTGCCAAATCAACCGTTACAAATGTAATTAAAGTGTTTGGGGAACGTTTGTCGACAGCCAGGAAGTCTGGATCGGGGGGAAATCGAAAACCGGAAGCCGCCGAGACGACAAAGAGAGTTGCCGGTTGTTTCAAGCGAAACCCTAACCTCTCTCTCCGAGATGCCGCAAATAAGCTGGGTGTATCGTCTACAACCTTGCATCGAGCCAACAAACGAGCCGGACTATCGACTTACAAGAAGGTAGTGACTCCAAATCGCGATGATAAACAAAATACGACGGCCAAAGCGCGATCCCGGAGGCTGTACACGACGATGCTGACGAAGTTTGACTGCGTGGTAATGGACGACGAAACCTACGTCAAAGCCGACTACAAGCAGCTTCCGGGACAAGAGTTTTATACGGCAAAAGGAAGGGGAAAGGTAGCAGATATTTTCAAGCACATAAAACTGTCAAAGTTCGCAAAGAAATATCTGGTTTGGCAAGCCATTTGTACCTGTGGCTTGAAAAGCAGCATTTTCATAGCTTCCGGGACTGTCAACCAAGAAATTTACGTGAAAGAGTGTTTGAATAAACGTCTGCTGCCTTTCCCGAAGAAACACGGTTGTTCCGTACTGTTTTGGCCGGATTTGGCATCTTGCCATTACGGTAAAAAGGCCATGGAGCGGTACGCCGCCAACTACGTGCAGGTGGTTCCCAAGGACAAGAACCCTCCCAACACGCCAGAGTTCCGCCCAATTGAGAAATACTGGGCTATTGTCAAGCGGAACCTAAAGAAGACCAAAAAAACTGCTAAGGACGAGCAGCAGTTCACGGCAAACTGGCTTTCTGCGGCGAAGAAGGTGGACAAGGTGGCTGTACAAAATCTGATGGCAGGTGTCAAGCGTGAGGACCGGCAATTCGGATTTAGAAAAGCGAAAGCCTAACTGAATATTTTTCCTGAATTTTATACTAATTGAACTTGAAAAAGATATTTAATTTGATTTTTTAAATAAACGATTTCACCAATTTACACTCGTTTTTCCTTGACCAAATTTTGACCGTATCACCCTTTAGTACCACTATGGCCGCAGAGTGACGTAGTATAAAAATTGTCTGTTAACAGGTTGGCTGATAAGACCCCGGTCTAACAAAGAAAAAAACATTTTTTTGTCAAAATTCGTTTTTATTATTCAACATAGTTCCCTTCAAGAGCGATACAACCATTGTAACGACCTTCCAATTTTTTGATACCATTTTGGTAGTACTCCTTCGGTTTTGCCTCAAAATAGGCCTCAGTTTCGGCGATCACCTCTTCATTGCAGCCAATTTTTTTTCCCTGCGAGCATCCTTTTGAGGTCTGAGAACAGGAAAAAGTCTCTGGGGGCCAGATCTGGAGAATACGGTGGGTGGGGAGGCAATTCGAAGGCCAATTCATGAATTTTTGCCATCGTTCGCAATGACTCCTTCATATGGGGCCGGATTTGCCGCGATTTCGACATTCAAACGCTACAATAACGCCATATAGTTAATAGTCACTGTTGATGGTTTTCCCTTCTCAAGATAATCGATAAAAACTATTCCATGCGCATCCCTAAAAACAGAGGCCATTACTTTGCCAGCGGACTTTTGAGTCTTTCCACGCTTCGGAGACGGTTCACTGGTCGCTGTCCACTCAGCCGACTGTCGATTGGACTCAGGAGTGTAGTGATGGAACCATGTTTCATCCATTGTCACATATCGACGGAAAAACTCGGGTGTATTACGAGTTAACAGCTGCAAACACTGCTCAGAATCATCAACACGTTGTTGTTTTTGGTCAAATGTGAGCTCGCACGGCACCCATTTTGCACAGAGCTTCCGCATATCCAAATATTGATGAATGATATGACCAACACGTTCCTTTGATATCTTTAAGGCCTCTGCTATCTCGATCAACTTCATTTTACGGTCATTCAAAATCATTTTGTGGATTTTTTTTGATGTTTTCGTCGGTAACCACCTCTTTCGGGCGTCCACTGCGTTCACCGTCCTCCGTGCTCATTTCACCACGCTTGAATTTTGCATACCAATCAATTATTGTTGATTTCCCTGGGGCAGAGTCCGGAAACACACTATAAAGCCAAGTTTTTGTTTCCACCGTATTTTTTCCCTTCAGAAAACAGTATTTTATCAAAACACGAAATTCCTTTTTTTCCATTTTTTTTCGCAATAACAAAAGTTGCTTCACAAAAGACGCTCTATCTCACAAACTAATTGACTTACAGACGTCAAATTTTGACACGAATCATTTGAAGGTTGGTACTATATAAAAATAATATGCATTTAATACTAGCGACGCCATCTATGTGCAGACCGGGGACTTATCAACCAACCTGTTAAGCTAAAGTTTCAATATTTCAGTTAATTTATGGACAATTTTGTAAATCAAAAATGTGTTTCTTTACTTTAAGGAAAATTAGCCTTAGTTTAAAGACATGCGACTTTAACGGATGGACGAAAATTTACAAAATTTGTGTCCTAAATTTAATAAAATTTTTTTTTGAGGCAAAGATTATAAACTTTATTTTAATTAAAATGTAATTATTTTAAAGAAATTTGTCCTTAATATTTTGTAAATTTCGCATTCTAAAATTTAGGTTGCGTAATCTTTAATATCACGTATATATTTTTTTCAGTGTATGTTGATAGTAAAATTTCCTCCATTTGAATTGGAAATTCAAATCAAAACACAATCTCATTAGATCTTATTGTTTTTAGCAAATAAATGGAAAACAATAGAAATAATTTTAAACACACCCACATACTTCTCAAAACATATACACCAACCCATTCAACATAACCCCTTAGCCTTAACTGGAAATTCATTGAAAATTTATTTGATCAAGACCATTGATCATCACGGAATGAGGACGGAGATATTCCCATACAGTATAAGCGCAGTAACGTACGACGCTCTCCATTCGTTTGGGAATAATTTACAGTGCCTGAATGATATGATGATCCAGCAGTGGATTTCGTTAGTTTTCTCATTAGGCCTTTGTACCATTGATAATATCAGCTATCCAGGAGGTATAGACCTTCCTCGCATTTCGTATCTTTTAGCAGGCATTTAGAGGGCCTTGTTATACCCTAAACCACATAGTGGTCAGGGTATAATAAGTTTGATCGGCCAAAAAATGTGCCTACCAGAAATATTGATTTTAGACCCCATAAAATATATACCGATCGACTCAGAATCACCTCCTGAGTCGATCTAGCGCTTGGTGTCCGTCCGTCCGTCCGTCCGTCTGTCCATGTATTTGTTGTTCACAGGATTCCGGTCGCAATTATTAACTGATTTTGATGAAATTTGGTACAGGGAGTTTTTTGGGCACAAGGACGAACGCTATTGAAATCGGATCAAATTTAGATATAGCTCCCATATATATGTATCGCCCGATTTCGACAAATAGGGTCACGTTGCGCGTTTTTTCAAACGGATCGTCACCAAATTTGGCAAAAGGTAATCTTTTCAATTGCCCTTCAAGTCTGCAAAATTTCATCCTAATCGGTTCAGATTTAGATATAGCTCTCATATATATGTATCGCCCGATTTTTCTAAATTTGGTCATAAAACCCTTATTTATCAACCGATCTTACCCAAATTTGGCTAAATGTAGTCTTCTATAGCACTAACTATATGTGCAAAACATCATCGAAATCGGTTCAGATTTAGATATAGCTCCCATATATATGTATAGCCCGATTTTGAAAAATTTGACCTTATAACCTTATGTTTGACCATACAGACCTCATTTCGTAACTGATCTTACTCAAATCTTGCACAAGGTAACCTTTTGTGGTATTAGTCAAACCCGCAAAATATTATGCAAATTGGTTCAGATTTAGATATAGCTTCCATATATATGCATCGCTCGATTTTCCCAAATTTGGCCATAGTACTCTTATTTATTAACCAATGTTACTCAAATTTCAAATTTTGATGTACTAGCCGATCGTACTTATACGTACTTGTAGTTCTTACATAAGAATATTACTCGATTTTTACAAATTTGTATTTATTATCCACATAATTTAACGATTTTCTCTTTTTATACCCTCCATCATAGGATGGGGGTATATTAACTTTGTCATTCCGTTTGTAACACATCGAAATATTGCTCTAAGACCCCATAAAGTATATATATTCTGGGTCGTGGTGAAATTCTGAGTCGATCTAAGCATGTCCGTCCGTCCGTCCGTCCGTCCGTCCGTCCGTCTGTTGAAATCACGCTAACTTCCGAACAAAACAAGCTATCGACTTGAAACTTGGCACAAGTAGTTGTTATCAATGTAGGTCGGATGGTATTGAAAATGGACCATATCGGTCCACTTTTACGTATAGCCCCATATAAAGGGACCCTCAGATTTGGCTTGTGGAGCCTCTAACAGAAGCATATTTCATCCGATCCGGCTAAAATTTGGTATATGGTGTTGGTATATGGTCTCTAACAACCATGCAAAAATTGGTCCACATCGGTCCATAATTATATATAGCCCCCATATAAACCGATCCCCAGATTTGGCTTGCGGAGCCTAAAAGAGAAGCAAATTTCATCCGATCCGGCTGAAATTTGGTACATGGTGTTGGTATATGGTCTTTAACAACCGTGCAAAAATTGGTTCACATCGGTCCATAATTATATATAGCCCCCATATAAACCGATCCCCAGATTTGCCTTGCCGAGCCTCAAAGAAAAGAAAATTTCATCCGATTCGGCTGAAATTTGGTACATGATGTTGGTATATGGTCTCTAACAACCATGCAAAAATTGGTCCACATCGGTCCATAATTATATATAGCGCCCATATAAACCGATCCCCAGATTTTTGTTGCGGAGCCTCAAAGAGAAGCAAATTTCATCCCATCCGCCTGAAATTTGGTACATGATATTGGTATATGGTCTCTTAGAACCATGCAAAAATTGGTCCACATCGGTTCATAATTATATATAGCCCCCATATAAACCGATCCCCAGATTTGGCTTGCGAAGTCTCCAAGAGAAGCAAATTTCATCCAATCCGGTTGTAATTTGGAACATGGTGTTAGTATATGATCTTTAACAACCGTGGCAGAATTGGTCCATGTTGGTCCATAATTATATATAGCCCTCATATAAAACGTTCTCCAGATTTGACCTCCGGAGCCTCTTGGAGGAGCAAAATTCATCCGATCCGGTTCAAATTAGGAACGTGGTGTTAGTATATGGTCGCTAACAACCATACCAAAATTGGTCCAATCACACAAAAATTGGTCCATATCGGTTCATAATCATGGTTGCCACTAGAGCCAAAAATAATCTACCAAAATTTTATTTCTAGGGAAAATTTTGTTAAAATTTTATTCGGTTCATAATAAAATTTTCATCATTGTCAAAATTTTATTTCTATAGAAAATTTTGTCAAAATTTTATTTCTATAGAAAATTTTGTTCAAATTTTATTCGGTTCATAATCATGGTTGCCACTCGAGCCAAAAATAATCGACCAAGATTTTATTTCTATAGAACATTTTGTCAAAAGTTTATTTCTATAGAAAATTTTGTTAAAATTTTATTTCTGTAGAAATTTTTGTCAAAATTTTCTTTCTATTGAAAATTTTGTCAAAATTTTTATTTCTATAGAAAATTTTGTGAAAATTTTATTTCTATAGAATTTTTTTTTTTAAATTTTATTTCTGTAGAAAATTTTGTAAAAATTTTATGTCTACTTTGTCAAACTGAATTATATACGTATTGGATCGATCTTTTTTGATTTAATATATACCACGTATGGACTTACATACAATTTAGAAGATGGGGTTTAGGAGGTTTTAAGATACCTTGCCATCGGCAAGCGTTACCGCAACTTAAGTAATTCGATTCTGGATGGCAGTGTTTAGAAGAAGTTTCTACGCAATCCATGATGGAGGGTACATAAGCTTCGGCCTGGCCGAACTTACGGCCGTATATACTTGTTTAATAATGGACTCAATATTAGTGGCATACTAACTCCGTAGGTGCAATATCAACACAGCCAGTGTTGCTAGAAGTAGGGAAAATTCCCTATATGTAGGGTTTTTCTAATATTTAGCGTCTTGTAGGGACGTAGGGCCACAATGTAGGACATTTTCACTCAACACAATTTGTATTAATTTTTACATTTTAGTGGCTCTAGAGGAGGAAATTAGAAGCCGGCAAGGCTTGATCTTTAACAACAGTTACCACTCGTGCCAAAAAAAATCGAACAAAATTTGAAGATTAACAAATTACCACAAATCTACCAAACAAATATTTCTATAGAAATTTTTGTCAAAACTTTATTCCTGTAGAAAATTTTGTCAACATTTTATTTCTATAGAACATTTTGTCGAAATTGTATTTCTATAGAAATTTTTTTTTAAAATATTATTTCTATAAAAAATTTTCTCAAAATTTTATTTCTGTGGAATTTTTTCTCAAAATTTTATTTCTATAGAATTTATTTTCAAAATTTTATTTCTATAGAAAAATTTCTCACAAAAATTTGTTTATAGAAACTTTTTCCAAAATTTTATTTTTATAGAGATTTTACAAAAAAGATTACTAATTTGGGTAGAATTCTACCAACTGTGGCAACCGTGGTGGTAATACAAAATTATATTCTAAGTTATATACGTGCATATTCATGTTTTAAGATAATAAAGTACTTAGAACCATTTTTGTTTTGTAAAATTTTTTAAATTTAACGAAAACTATAGTAGGGAAAATTGTTTGGGAATGTATGGGAAAGTAGGGAACTTTTTTGTCCTTGTAGGGTAAACCGAACATTTTCCCTGGCAACATTGACTATGAGCTATAGTCAGATTGACATAAAGCACCCATAGATATGTACCCTTTAATTTTCTTAAATATGCAACTGCGGTTTATCTCCCAGACCTATATGTTACCCCACAAATGCTTATGATTACTAATTCTGTAATGGTGGTTTAGGGTATGATATAGTCGGCCCCGCCCGACTTTCTACTTTGCTTACTTGTTTTTAATGTAAAACAGTACACGGACAAAAACGACTGTTTTTATAAGTTTCGGTGTAAAAATGGTACATGTAGGACTGAAATTTAACTCACATTATTTTTAAGTACAAGGTTAGGTTAGGTTAGGTTAGGAGGCAGCCTGATGTATCAGGCTCACTTAGACTATTCAGTCCATTGTGATACCACATTGGTGGACGTCTCTCTTATCACTGAGTGCTGCCCGATTCCATGTTAAGCTCAATGACAAGGGACCTCCTTTTTATAGCCGAGTCCGAACGGCGTTCCACATTGCAGTGAAACCACTTAGAGAAGCTTTAAAACCCTCAGAAATGTCACCAGCATTACTGAGGTGGGATAATCCACCGCTGAAAAACATTTTGGTGTTCGGTCGAAGCAGGAATCGAACCCACGACCTTGTGTATGCAAGGCGGGCATGCTAACCATTGCACCATGGTGGCTCCCTTTTTTAAGTACAAACATATAATGTTCATAAACTAGCATACAATGTTTGCGACATATACGTTAATATGTTAGAACATATTATGTTTGGGACATAACATTTTTACACCCACCACAATAGGATCCAAATATTGCTCTAAGACCCCATAAAGTATTTATATTCTGGTTCGTGTTAAAATTCTGAGTCGATCTGAGCATGTCCCTCCGTCCGTCTGTTGAAATCACGCTAACTTCCGAACGAAACAAGCTATCGACTTGAAATTTGGCACAAGTAGTTGTTATTGATGTAGGTCGGATGGTATTGCAAATGGGCCATATCTGACCACTTATACGTATAGCCCCCATATAAACCGACGCTCAGATTTGACTTAGTTAAAAAGAACATGGTCACAACCTAAAATGTTTTGATCTTTATGAAAAAAACTTTTTTCATCATCGAAAAAAGGACGCCACTTATTGACTGTTTTTATTTATTTATAAACTAATTCATTGTTTATTTATAATGTCGTGCAAGCAAATATCACATAATTTTACACACTCTATTTTGGTTCAATTTCAACAATAAGTAAAACACAGTAATTCCGTATTCTCCGTCCATTCCAAGCAACAATCAACACGCGACTGACGCGCAAAATGAAAATCGTGTGTACCTACTCAATGTTTTCATAAAATTCTTTTCGCTGCAAAAAAGTTAAAAAATTAAATGGTCACGAAAAATGTACATGGTCTCTATGACCATGTAATGGTTCTAGACATGTACATACCTAACCTATAAAAATACTTTTTCCCCGCAAAAAAGTCAACAAAGTGAATGGTCTGGTACATGATTTTCCTGACCATGTAATGGTCTCAAATTCTATCATTTGAACAATAGAACATGTTTGCGGCATTTGAGAACCATTTAAATGCTTATGCCAGCATATATTTTTCTCTGCTCGAAAATTATTTTTACAAAGACAAAAAAAATGGTTTTCGTGACAATTACATGCTAGATAAGTATTAAATGGATGCGACAACCATGTCCAAACATGTTTTTTCTGTGCGTGTATAAACCGACGCTCAGATTTGGCTTGCGGAGGCTCTTGGAGGAGCAACATTCACCCTATCCGGTTGAAACAAAAACCATGCAAAAATTGGTCCACATCGGTCCATGATTATATATAGCCCCCATATAAACCGATCCCCAGATTTGGCTTGCGGATCCTCTAGGAGAAGCAAATTTCATCCGATTCGACTTAAATTTGGTACATGGTGTTGGTATATGGTTTCAAACAACCATGCAAAAATTGGTCCACATCGGTTCATAATTTGGTACATTTCGCTAGTATATGGCCGATAACAACCATGCCAAAATTGGCCCGTATCGATCTATATAATTCATAGCCCCCAAATAAACCGATCCCCAATTACAGAAAAATCACGATTGCCACTCGAGCTAAATATGGTCTACCAAAATTTTTATTGCCGTAGACAATTTTGTCAAAATTTTATATTTCTATAGAAAATTTGATCAAAATTGTATTTCTATAGAAAATGTTGTCAACATTTTATTTCTGTAGGAAATTTTGTTAAAATATAATTTCTATACAAAATTTTGTAAAAAAAAATATTTTTATACCCACCACCATAGGTATAATAAGTTTGCCATTCCGTTTGTAACACATCGAAATATCGATTTCCGACTATATAAAGTATATATATTCTTGATCAGGGAGAAATTCTAAGACGATATAATGATGTCCGTCTGTCTGGCTGTCTGCCTGTCTGTTGTAATCACGCTACAGTCTTCAATAATGAAGCAATCGTGCTGAAATTTTGCACAAACTCGTCTTTTGTCTGCAGGCAGGTCAAGTTCGAAGATGGGCTATATCGGTCCAGGTTTTGATATAGTCCCCATATAAACCTACCTCCCGATTTGGGATCTTGGGCTTATAGAAATCGTAGTTTTTATCCAATTTGCCTGAAATTTGAAATCTAGAGGTATTTTCGGACCATAAAGATGTGTGCCAAAAATTGTGAGTATCGGCCCCTATTTTGGTATAGCCCCCTTATAGACCGATCTCCCGATTTTACTTCTTGGGCTTATAGAAACCGCAGTTTTTATCCAATTTACCTGAAATAAGAAATCGAGAGGTATTTTAGAACCGTGAAGAGGTGTGCCAAAAATGGTGAGCATCGGTCCATGTTTTGGTATGGTCCCCATATAAACCGACCTCCCGATTTGGGGTCTTGGGCTTATAGAAACCGTAGTTTTTATCCAATTTGCCTGAAATTGGAAATCTGGAGGTATTTTAGGACCATAAAGAGGTGTGCTGAAAACGGTGAGTATCGGTCCATAGTTTAGTATAGCCCCCATAAGAACGATCTCCTGATTTAACTCCTTGGGTTTCTAGAAACCGTAGTTTTTATCTGATTTGCCTGAAATTGTAAATATTCTGGTATTTCAGGCTGACAAAAACGTGTATCGGATTAAGTTTTTATCGGTCCATTTGGTAATGCCTCCATATAGACCGACTTCACTTCTTGTAGAAGGCGCACTGATCATGAAAATTGCTTGAAACTCAATGTAAAATTTCCAGATTTTACTTCTCGGGTGAAAATCTACAGATTTAAGATTTAAAATCAAAACGTTATTTTATAATTTTCTTGCACACTTACAAGAGATGTTAATGATTCCTCTAAAACTCAAACAAAAATGGTTCTTACAAATCCAGAATCTGATATAGTCCTCATAGGTGAAATCTTTAAATTTATCTTCGGGAAGTGTCCTCAAGTTCTCAAGCCCTCCTGAAATTTCAAAGGAAACCCTCATATTTGATTCATGGTGGTGGGTATTTAAGATTTGGGCCGGCCGAACTTACTGCTGTATATACTTGTTATAGAAAATGTTGTCAAAATTTTATTGCTGTAGAAAATTTTGTCAGAATTTTATTTCTGTAGAAAATTTTGCCAAAATGTTATTTCTATAGAAATTTTATGAAGCATCTCATAGTTGGAGAGTAATATTTTGCAAAATTTTCCAAAACATCAAGAATTCTACCAATCTACCAAACAGTAAAAAATCTGCCATTTTTGGTAGACTCGTGTTCATAATTGTATACTCAAGAAAAAGTTTACTTGGAACTAAAGATTTTGACTTTCCCTTAAGGATTTTGGTATTGATTCGGAGCCAAAGATGCGGCTTCTTTAAAATAAAGACATTTTTTAGCGACCTATCTGGCTTTAAATCTAGGACCAATAAAATTAAAATTAGGATACAGATCTCATTTATCAAATTTCCATTCACTTTTTGCGGTTTATTAATACAGGTATTCACGTGCAAACAAATGCCAGTTTAAAAATCCGAATAATAACGGATACTTCAAAGTAAAAAATGTTTTCGTAATTAAAAAAAAAAACTTTAAACTAAAGCCGCTAAATCCTCAAAATAAGTCTTAGCCTATATTTGAAGCTTTTTTATCTTAAATCTAAAGTTTAAATATTTCAGTTAATTTAAGGACAATTTCTTCAAATCAAAAATGTGTTTCTTTACTTTAAAGAAAATTAAGACATGTGACATTAACGGATGTACACAAATTTACAAAATTTGTGTCCTAAGTTTAATGAAAAAAAAATTTGAAGCAAAGATTATAAACTTTATTTTAATTAAAATTGCTTTATTTTAAAGAAATTTGTCCTTAATATTTTGTAAATTTCGCATCCTAAAATTTAGGTTGCGTAATCTTTAATATCATGTAAATATTTTTTTTCAGTGTATATAGCCCCTATAAAAAGCGACTCCCATATTTCAATTCTGGCTCTATATATACCGGTCAAGAACTGAATATTAATCGAACTTTCTTTTGTGTACTACATATCCCGCATGGACTAACTTACAATTTCGAAGGTGATGTTAAGAAATTTTAAGATGCCTTGCCATCGGCCGCAACCCAATTAATTCAATTGTGGATGACCGTCTTTAGTAGAAGTTTCTACGCAATCCATGGTGGAGGTTACATAAGATTCGGCCTGGCCGAACTTACGGCCGTATATACTTGTTTTAAATATAATATGTGTATATGCAAACATATATTAATTTAGAAATTACCTATAAACATATATGTGTTTAGAAAGAGAGACCTAGAGAGTGTGCCGCAAGTAAAAAAATGGAAGTAACCAATTGTTGGTTTAAAAATAGCAGCAAAACAGCAAAAACAAGTATATACAGCATTAAATTCGGCCGGGCCGAATCTTTAATACCCACCACCATGAATCAAATATTAGGGTTTCCTTTGAAATTTCAATCTGGAAATTTTACATTGAGTTTCAAGCAATTTTCATGATCGGTGCGCCTTCTATATCCTCAAGAAGTGAAATCGGTCTATATGGAGGTATTACCAAATGGACCGATAAAAACTTAATCCGATACACGATAACAGAATATTTACAATTTCAGGCAAATCGGATAAAAGCTACGGTTTCTATAAACCCAAGGAGTCGTGAAATCGTTCTTATGGGGGCTATACTAAAATATGGACCGATACTCACCATTTTTAGCACACATCTTTACCGTCCTAAAATACCTCCAGATTGTCAATTTCAGGCAAATTTGATAAAAAATACGGTTTCTATAAGCCCAAGACCCCAAATCGGGAGGTCGGTTTATATGGGGACCATAGCAAAACATGGACCGATGCGCACCATTGGCACACATCTTTACGGTTCTAAAATACCTCTAGATTTCCAATTTCTGGTAAATTGAATAAAAACTGCGGATTCTAGAAGCCCAAGAAGTAAAATCGGGAGATCGGTCTATATGGGGGCTATACCAAAACATGGGCCGATACTCACAATTTTTGGCACACCTCTTTATGATCATAAAATACCTCTATATTTCAAATTTCAGGCAAATTGTTTAGAAACTACGGGTTTTATAAGCCCAAGGCCCCAAATCGGGAGGTCGGTTTATATGTGGACTATATCAAAACCTGGACCGATATAGCCCATCTTCGAACTTGATCTGCCTGAAGACAAAAGACGAGTTTGTGCAAAATTTCAGCACGCTTCATTATTGAAGACTGTAGCGTGATTACAACAGACAGACAGACAGACGGACATGGTTATATCGTCTTAGAATTTCTCCCTGATCAAGAATATATATACTTTATATAGTTGGAAATCGATATTTCGATGTGTTACAAACGGAATGACAAACTTATTATACCCCCGTCACCATTCTATGATGGTGAGTATAAAAAGCAATGAAAATGTTTTTTTTTTGTATCCGGAAGTGGTGCAAAATTGACGCAGAAGCGATGAATTAAACATGGGCTTATCATAGTACGGAAGTCCTCCATTTCAACAGCCGTTGCACTGAATTTACATCACTTCTTAGGTATGATCCGAATTCAATGTTTTGGATGTAAATTTAAAAAATTCTGTGATATTTTGTCAAATAAATAATTTTTATAATTTTTAATGGATTCTAATGCTTGCGAAAACGTTTGACCTGAAATATTTTCAAAACGTCACAATTTTTTCAGATTAGATTTAGCATTTTTTTCGAAAAAATTTAAATGATTTGTACCATTTTATGAATTCTTACTCTGTTTTTAACCTATTTGAAACAAAAAAATAAAATTACCCATTCAAAGTATGAAAAAACCAAGTTATAACAAGTATATACGGCCGTAAGTTCGGCCAGGCCGAAGCTTATGTACCCTCCATCATGGATTGCGTCGAAACTTCTTCTAAACACTGCCATCCACAATCGAATTACTTAAGTTGCGGTAACGCTTGCCGATGGCAAGGTATCTTAAAACCTCCTAAACCCCATCTTCTAAATTGTATGTAAGTCCATACGTGGTATATATTAAATCAAAAAATATCGATCCAATACGTATATAATTCAGTTTGACAAAGTAGACATAAAATTTTGAGTAAATTTTCTACAGAAATAAAATTTTAAGAAAAAATTTTCTATACAAATAAAATTTTCAAAAAATTTTCTATAGAAATAAAAATGTTGACTAAATTTTCTATAGAAAGAAAATTTTAACAAAAATTTCTACAGAAATAAAATTTTAACAAAATTTTCTATAGAAATAAACTTTTGACAAAATTTTCTATAGAAATAAAATCTTGGTAGATTATTTTTGGCTCGAGTGGCAACCATGATTATGAACCGAATAAAATTTTAACAAAATTTTCTATAGAAATAAAATTTTGACAATGATGAAAATTTTATTATGAACCGAATAAAATTTTAACAAAATTTTCTCTAGAAATAAAATTTTGACAAAATTTTCTATAGAAATAAAATTTTGACAAAATTTTCTATATAAATAAAATTTTGGTAGACTATTTTTGGCTCTAGTGGCAACCATGATCATGAACCGATATGGACCAATTTTGGTATGGTTGTTAGCGACCATATACTAACACCACGTTCCTAATTTGAACCGGATCGGATGAATTTTGCTCCTCCAAGAGGCTCCGGAGGTCAAATCTGGAGAACGTTTTATATGGGGGCTATATATAATTATGGACCGATATGGACCTGGCACGCTTGTTAAAGATCATATACTAACACCATGTTCCAAAATACAACCGGATTGGATGAAATTTGCTTCTCTTGGAGACTTCGCAAGCCAAATCTGGGGATCGGTTTATATGGGGGCTATATATAATTATGGACCGATGTGGACCAATTTTTGCATGGTTGTTAGAGACCATATACCAACACCATGTACCAAATTTCAGCCGGATCGGATGAAATATGCTTCTGTTAGAGGCTCCACAAGCCAAATCTGAGGGTCCCTTTATATGGGGGCTATACGTAAAAGTGGAGCGATATGGCCCATTTTCAATACCATCCGACCTACATCGATAACAACTACTTGTGCCAAAACAACTACTTGTGCCAAGTCGATAGCTTGTTTCGTTCGGAAGTTAGCGTGATTTCAACAGACGGACGGACGGACGGACATGCTTAGATCGACTCAGAATTTCACCACGACCCAGAATATATATATACTTTATGGGGTCTTAGAGCAATATTTCGATGTGTTACAAACGGAATGACAAAGTTAATATACCCCCATCCTATGATGGAGGGTATAAAAATTGAATTAAAAGAACTTCGTGAGTAGTTAAACTAAAGAACATCATTGGGAGTGCATCTTTTGGAAGTGCTTTTAAAGTTGTGCCTTTGGAAGAATTTCCAAATTTTTTTGCTGGGAATACAAACAAAATTTTGTTCGGACCAATCCTGAAAATATAGATGCTTGAAGTATAATGTGTTTGGGAGCATATGTTATAGAAGCCTGTTTTTGTGAGGGGCTACCCTACTAATTTGTCTTTCTACCGAAAGTCTTTATAAATACAACTTGAAATTTGGCACAAGTATATCTTTTTTGGGCCAGAATGGAAAGTGTGTGAAAATCAATTCGAGAGTTAAATTCGTGGTTTGTGTCTCGGCGATTTAGTGGTTGAAAAACTGTCAAACACCGTCAATTATTTAATATCTAAGAATACCAAGCATTCGTAGTTTTATATTATATAGATAAGAGATAACTCTACAGTCGTATAAAACAGTCAGTATATCCTAAAGTAATGGATATAACATAGTAAACTGAAAAAATACAAACATATAATGGGTACGGAAATAAGATCCTTAACTAACTTCAGAAGTCTCATGTACAGTATTTGTGATATACCGTCACCAGATATCGGTTATATATAGCCCCGATATTGGATGGTACATATCTGAAAACTGGCTCCTGGTGAATTGACCAGACAAAATGCCAGAGGAATATACTGGCGAGGACAAAAAATTAAAATTAAAAAAACAACAAGCCTCATGTACAGAATTTCAGATATAGCGTCAACGATATCGGATATATAGCCCCGGTATCGGATCGCCTAATCTAGGAAACCGTTCGTGGTGAATTGACCAGACAAAATACCAGTGGGACACACTAACGAGGATAAAAAAAACCAAAATTAACAAGTATATACGGCCGTAAGTTCGGCTAGGCCGAATCTTATGTACCCTCCACCATGGATTGCGTAGAAACTTCTACGAAAGACTGTCATCCACAATCGAATTACTTGGGTTGTGGTATCTTAAAACTTCTTAACATCGTTTTCTAAATTGTGAGTTAGTCCATATGTGGTATATATTAGACAAAAAAGTTATGTATAGTTAAGTCTACAAATAATTACGAATCGATATGGACTTTCTGCACGGTACGTAGAGAGCCAGAATTGAAATATGGGGGTCGCTTATATGGGGGCTATATACAATTATGAACTTGATATGGATCAATTTTTGTGTGATTGGAAATCGATTTATCTGAGGGCTATAAAGGGTGATACGGTCAAAATTTGGTCAAGGGAAAACGCGTGTAAATCGGCGAAATCGTTTATTTAAAAAATCAAATTAAATTTCTTTTCAAGTTGAATTAGTATAAAATTCAGGAAAAATATTCAGTTAGGCTTTCGCTTTTCCAAATCCGAATTGCCGGGCCTCACGCTTGACACCTGCCATCAGATTTTGTACAGCCACTTTGTCCACCTTCTTCGCCGCAGAAAGCCAGTTTGCCTTGAACTGCTGCTCGTCCTTAGCAGTTTTTTTGGTCTTCTTTAGGTTCCGCTTGACAATAGCCCAGTATTTCTCAATTGGGCGGAGCTCTGGCGTGTTGGGAGGGTTCTTGTCCTTGGGAACCACCTGCAAGTTGTTGGCGGCGTACCACTCCATGGCCTTTTTACCGTAATGGCAAGATGCCAAAACAGTACGGAACAACCGTGTTTCTTCAGGAAAGGCAGCAGACGTTTATTCAAACACTCTTTCACGTAAATTTCTTGGTTGACAGTCCCGGAAGCTATGAAAATGCTGCTTTTCAAGCCACAGGTACAGATGGCTTGCCAAACCAGATATTTCTTTGCGAACTTTGACAGTTTTATGTGCTTGAAAATATCTGCTACCTTTCCCCTTCCTTTTGCCGTATAAAACTCCTGTTCCGGAAGCTGCTTGTAGTCGGCTTTGACGTAGGTTTCGTCGTCCATTACCACGCAGTCAAACTTCGTCAGCATCGTCGTGTACAGCCTCCGGGATCGCGCTTTGGCCGTCGTATTTTGTTTATCATCGCGATTTGGAGTCACTACCTTCTTGTAAGTCGATAGTCCGGCTCGATGCACGGTTGTAGACGATACACCCAGCTTATTTGCGGCATCTCGGAGAGAGAGGTTAGGGTTTCGCTTGAAACTACCGGCAACTCTCTTTGTCGTCTCAGCGGCTTCCGGTTTTCGACTTCCCCCTGATCCAGACTTCCTGGCTGTCGACAAACGTTCCCCAAATACTTTAATTACATTTGTAACGGTTGATTTGGCAACTTTTAGCGATTTTGCCAGCTTTGCGTGCGAGTAGCTCGGATTTTCGCGATGCGCGAGCAAAATTTTGATACGCTGCTCTTCTTGCTTGGACGGCATTTTGACAACTGAAGAGTGAACTCCAAAATCAAAATAGGAGCAACATTCTACACACACACACCTTCAAAATGAGGGGTGTTCAGGTTTTTTAAATGCAAAATTGAAAGAAATACGTCAAGTTTATATTGACCAAATTTTGACCGTATCACCCTTTATATAACTATGGACTTAGTTAGGCATGGTTCTTAACGACCATATACTAGCACAATGTACCAAATTTCAACTCACGCGGATGATTTGGCTTGGTACATTGGCTCCTCCAAGAGGCTGATATGGACCACTTTTGGCATGGTTGTTAAATATCATATACGTACCAAATTTCAACCAGATCAGATGAATTTTGCTTCTCCAAAAGGCACCGGAGGTCAAATCTGGGGATCGGTTTATATGGGAACTATATATAATTATGGACTGATAGGAACCAATTCCTGCATGGTTGTTGGATACTAATATCACGTACCAAATTTCAACCGAATGGGAAGAATTTTGTTCTTCCAACGGGCTCTGGAGGTCAAATCTGGGGATCGGTTTATATGGGGCGTATATATAATTATGGACCGATACCGACCAATTTTTGCATGGTCATTAGAGACAATATACTAAAACCATGTACCAAATTTCAGCCGGATCGGATGAAATTTGTTTCTCTTAGAGTCCTCGCAAGCCAAATCGGGGGATCGGTTTATATGGGGGCTATATATAATTATGGACCGATGTGGACCAATTTTTGCATGGTTGTTAGAGACCATATACTAACACCATGTACCAAATTTCAGCCGGATCCGATGAAATTTGCTTCTCTTAGAGGCCTCGCAACCAAATCGGGGGATCGGTTTATATGGGGGCTATATATAATTATGGACCGATGTGGACCAATTTATGCATGGTTGTTAGAGACCATATACTAACACCATGTACCAAATTTCAGCCGGATCGGATGAAATTTTTCTTCTCTTAGAGGCCTCGCAAGCCAAATTTGGGGGTCCGTTTATATGGGGGCTATATGTAAAAGTGGACCGATATGGCCCATTTGCAATACCATCCGACCTACATCAATAACAACTACTTGTGCCAAGTTTCAAGTCGATAGCTTGTTTCGTTCGGAAGTTAGCGTGATTTCAACAGACGGACGGACGGACATGCTCAGATCGACTCAGAATTTCACCACGACCCAGAAAATATATACTTTTTGGGGTCTTAGAGCAATATTTCGGAATGACAAAGTTAATATACCCCCCATCCTATGGTGGAAGGTATAAAAAATCAAAAGTCTCATGTACAGTATTTGAGTTATTTGGAAATATTTTTTAACCAGAATGCATGCCAAATTTGGTGTAAATCGGTTCAGATTTAAATATTGCTCCCATATATATCTTCCGACCAATATGCTTTTATATTGGCCTACAAGCCAGAGTTTTATTCCGATGTATGTGCAATTTACCATAGGGAGTCGAACTGATATTCTGACTATGCATGTCAAATTTTGCGTAAATCGGTTCAGATTTAGATATAGCTCCCGTATATAATTTTGCCATTGGATTATGGTCAAAATAAATTGCTCAATCGTTAAAACTGCGTTTATATAAACGTTTACAAAATTTCAACATTTTTGTGGTCTCTATAACATATATCAAAGTAGTCTATGTGTAACCTTATCAAAAGTCAACTGAGACATCAGGTTTTATTGATATTGATTTTATGTCTTAGACATATCCATACTTCTTACAATGAATAGGGATTTCATAGGTGAAACTACCAAGAAAATGCAAGCGCATATAAAATTCATAGATAAACAAGTATATACAGCACTAAGTTCGGCCGGGCCGAATCTTAAATACCCACCACCATGAACCAAATATTAGGGTTTCCTTTGAAATTTCAGGAGGGCTTGAGGACTTGAGGACACTTCCCGAAGATAAATTTAAAGATTTCACCTATGAGGACTATATCAGATTTTGGATTTATAAGAACTATTTTTGTTTGAGTTTTAGAGGAATCATTAACATCTCTTGTAAGTGTGCAAGAAAATTATGAATTAACGTCTTGATTTGAAATCTTAAATCTGCAGATTTTCATCCGAGAAGTAAAATCTGGAAATTTAACACTGAGTTTCAAGCAATTTTCATGATCAGTGCGCCTTCTACACCCTCAAGAAGGGAAGTCGGTCTATATGGAGGCATTACCAAATGGACCGATAAAAACTTAATCCGATACACGTTTTTGTGAGCCTAAAATACGAGAATATTTACAATTTCAGGCAAATCAGATAAAAACTACGGTTTCTAGAAACCCAAGGAGTAAATCCGGAAATCGTCCTTATGGGGGCTATACTAAAATATGGACCGATACTCGCCTTTTTCGGCACACCTCTTTATGACCCGAAAATACCTCTAGATTTCCAATTTCAGGCAAATAGGATAAAAACTTCGGATTCTAGAAGCCCAAGAAGTAAAATCGGGAAATCGGTCTATATGGGGGCTATACCAAAACATGCACCGATACTCACCAATTTCGGCACACCTCTTTATGGTCTTAAAATACCTCTAGATTTCCAATTTCAGACAAATTGGATAAAAACTACGGTTTCTATAAGCCCAAGACCCCAAATCGGGGGGTCGTTTTATATGGGGACCATACCAAAACATGAACCGATAATCACAATTTTTGGAACACGTATTTGTGGTCCTACAATACCTCTAGATTTCAAATTTCAGGTAAATTGAATAAAAACTGCGGTTTCTATAAGCGCAAGAAGTAAAATCGGGAGATCGGTCTATATGGGGGCTATACCAAAATATGGACCGATACTCACAATTTTTGGCACACGTATTTGTGATCCTACAATACCTCTAGATTTCCAATTTCAGGTAAATTGAATAAAAACTGCGGTTTCTATAAGCTCAAGAAGTAAAATCGGGAGATCGGTCTATATGGGGGCTATACCAAAACATGGACCGATACTCACCGTTTTTGGCACACCTCTTTATGGCCATAAAATACCTCTAGATTTCAAAGTTCAGGCAAATTGGATAAAAACTACGATTTCTATAAGCCCAAGACCCCAAATCGGGAGGTCGGTTTATATGGGGACTATATCAAAACCTGGACCGATATAGCCCATCTTCGAACTTGACCTGCCTGCAGACAAAAGGCGAGTTTGTGCAAAATTTCAGAACGATTGCTTCATTATTGAAGACTGTAGCGTGATTACAACAGACAGACAGACAGACAGACGGACATCGTTATATCGTCTTAGAATTTCTCCCTGATCAAGAATATATATACTTTATATAGTCAGAAATCGATATTTCGATGTGTTACAAACGGAATGACAAACTTATTATACCCCCGTCACCATTCTATGGTGGTGGGTATAAAAACTGAGTGTATGTTTAACTTATTTTTATAGCAGAAGAAATTAATTGCTTTTAGTCAAATTTTATTATATTTGTCGCAATTTTCCATAGTCCAATGCAATTTTGTTTATCCCAAGTATGTGCTAAACATTTTATGAACTACAGGTTGGCTGATATATAAACCCTCATATGATAGCTGCCAGATTTACAAGATTACAAAAATATTCTGTTTCAGAAATAAAGTTATTCGTGATGAAATTCAAGTGTGGATTGTTTTATATTTGGTTGGAAAAATACAAGTGCCTTTTTTGTTAGTTCTTTGACAAAATTAATTCTTCTTTGACAAAATTTTCTATGGAAATAAAATTTTGACAAAATTTTCTATAGAAATAAAATTTTGACAAAATTTTCTATAGAAATTATTATTGTTTTGATTTCAACTTAAAACCATGCATTGACAAAATTTTCTTTAGAAATAAAATTTTGACAAAATTTTCTATAGAAATAAAATGTTGGCAAAATTTTCTATAAAAATAAAATTTTGACAAAATTTTCTTTAGAAACAAAATTTTGACAAATTTTCTTTAGAAACAAAATTTTGACAAATTTTCTATAGAAATAAACTTTTGACAAAAATTGCTAGAGAAATAAAATTTTGACAAAATTTTCTATAGAAATAAAATGTTGGCAAAATTTTCTATAAAAATAAAATTTTGACAAAATTTTCTATAGAAATACAAATTTGGCAAAATTTTATATAGAAATAAAATTTTGACAAAATTTTCTTAAGAAATAAAATTTTGACAAAATTTTCTATAGAAACAAAAATGTGGCAAAATTTTATATAGCAATAAAATTTTGACAAAATTTTCTATAGAAAATACAATTTACAAAATTATCTATAGAAATAACATTATGACACAAACTACTGGAAAAATTAATATTTGACTAAAGTTTCTATAGAAATAAAATTTTGACAAAATTTTCTATAGAAATAAAATTTTTACAAAATTTTCTTTAGAAATAAAATTTTGGCAAAAATTTCTATAGAAATAAAAATTTGGCAAAATTTTCTATAGAAATAAAATGCTGACAAAATTTTCTATAGAAATAATATATTGACAAAATTTTCTATAGCAACAAAATTTTGACAAATTTTCTATAGAAATAAAATTTTTACAAAATTTTCTTTAGAAATAAAATTTTGGCAAAAATTTCTATAGAAATAAAATTTTGACAAAATTTTCTATAGAAATAAAATTTTGACAAAATTTTCTATAGAAATAATTTTGACAAAATTTTCTATAGAAATAAAATTTTGACAAAATTTTCTATAGAAATAAAATTTTGACAAAATTTTCTATAGAAATAAAATTTTGACAAAATTTTCTATAGCAACAAAATTTTGACAAATTTTCTTTAGAAATAAAATTTTGACAAAATTTTCTAAAGAAATAAAATTTGGACCAAATTTTCTAAAGAAATAAAATTTTGACAAAATTTTCTATAGAAATAAAATTTTGACAAAATTTTCGTTAGAAATAAAATTTTGACAAAATTTTCTTTAGAAATAAAATTTTGGCAAAAATTTCTATAGAAATAAAAATTTGGCAAAATTTTATATAGAAATAAAATTTTGGCAAATTTTCTATAGAAATAAAATTTTGACAAAATTCTATAGAAATAACATTTTGACAAAATTCTATAGAACTAAAATTTTGACAAAATTTTCTATAGAAATAAAATTTTGATAAAATTTTCTATAGAAATAAAATTTTGACAAAATTTTCTATAGAAATAATATTTTTATTTGTTTTTTTTTTTGATCTCAGCTTTAAAACCATTGCGTTGACTAAACGACAAGAGTAGCTTAACCAACAGAGGAAAAGAGTGTTTGTCAAATTTATTTGGGCAAAGCCCTATGGACTACAAGATGGTTGGATGGACGCACGTTTCGGAATTACCACATTCCTCATCAGCATCCTCTACTTGCAGCAAAACTATCAACCAATTATCAGAATAAATTCTGGCAGTTCGCTAAACCCAAACTGAAACACACTTGAACCTTCCGAAAATAGGTTTATGATAGCTGGCTTATGCCGAAATAAATTCATACAAACATCTCTGTTTTCCATTGCCACCATCAAATCATCGATTTGAGTGCAGTTGGCTGGGTTTATTTTGAGCGTGCTTCCTCTTACTTCATTCGTGTTTTGTTTTTTATTGTTGGTTTGTACTGTAATCATATTTGTTGTTTGGATCTCACCTTTAAAACCATTGCTTTGACTAAGCTACAAGAGTAGCTTAACCAACAGAGGAAAAGAATGTTTGTCAAGTCTATTTGGGCAAAGCCCTATAGACTGCAAGATGGTTGGATGGACGCACGTTTCGGAATTACCACATTCCTCATCAGCATCCTCTACTTGCAGCAAAACTATCAACCAATTATCGGAATTATCATTCTTTTCCTCTGTTGGTTAATCTACTCTTGTAGTTTAGTCAACGCAATGGTTTTAAAGCTGAGATGAATTTATTTCGGCATATGCCAGCTATCATAAACCTTTTTTCGGAAGGTGCAAGTGTGGTTCACTTTGGGTTTATCGAACTGCCTGAATTTATTCTGATAATTGGTTGATAGTTTTGCTGCAAGTAGAGGATGCTGATGAGGATTGCGATAATTCCGAAACGTGCGTCCATCCAATCATCTTGTAGTCTATAGGGCTTTGCCCAAATAAATTTGACAAACATTATTTTACTCTGTGGGTTAAGCTACTCTTGTAGTTTAGTCAACGCAATGGTTTTAAAGCTGAGATCAAAACAACAAATATGATTACAGTACAAACCAACAATAAAAAACAAAACACGAAATAAAATTTTGACAACATTTTCGAGAGAAATAAAATTTTGACAACATTTTCAAGAGAAATAAAATTTTGACAACGTCTTCAAGAGAAATACAATTTTAACAAAAATTTCTTTAACAATAAAATTTTGTAAAAAATTTCTATTGAAATAAAATTTTGACAAAATTTTCTATAGAAATAAAATTTTGATAAAAATGATTTGTTAGATTTTAATCAAATATTCTTAAATTTTTGCTTGATTATATTTGGAACGAGCGGAAAGAGCCATTTTCGTGCAGCGTGTTATGGCTTTTTCAACCGTTTTAGGGTTCTGCCAAAGGTAACAATGCAATACGTATCAGCCACCCTGTTATTTTAATTAACAAAATAATTAAATCAGTTAAGTTGTGACATAATGCTACAAAAAAAATTAATTGAATATTTTTTCAATTTAAATTTAGATAAGAGTAAAACTTAAATATCAGTGAAATTTTTTCAGTGTTGTTTTTTTTGCAGTACAGACCGATGTTTTAACTTTATTGGCTATTAGTTTGAAACGTGGCATACTTTTAATGAACATTAATGGAAATGAAAAAAAAATCATAACTCCAATTTGTTGGCGTTTACGGCAAATACATTATACCTCCTAAAAAATTAAAAAAAAATAATAAAAATCTGAATGAGATGAAAACCTAAAAATTTTCCAATTTTTTTTTTTGTATTGACATCCCTAAAATTTTCAGCAAAAGAAAGGTTGTAGCTTTCAGATGCAAGAAATTAGGCTTGCCACTAGCTGTGCTTCTGTGGCAAGCATTCCCATCGTCTTCATGTGATGGCTTAATTGTATTATTAGCAGATTTTAAGATTTCTACCCCCTGATAAGATGAAAAGCCACAACAAAAACCTTTTTAGGCCATCTTGCCTTCACACGAAACCATCAACCGACCAACAATATTCCCCATTACTATCAGCAGCCGCAACTAGTTGGACGAAAGATTTGTGATGTTATGGCTTTTTGTTCCTGCTTAAGTAATTTTCCACGATTTCATTATTTTATGTAGTGCTTCTTTCATTGGTGTCTTATTATTGAATTGTTTCTCTCAGTTTTGGTTTCCTTCCCCTCTACCGGTTTTCCCTTCCGAAATGGCAATAAAAACCGAATTAGCCCATGTAATTGTTAAGAGAGGGGCTAAAACATTTTTTTCTTTTAGTTTTTTTTATTTGTCTTTTAAAGATGAAAAATAAATGTTTAAATACATTAAATAAATTACTTAGTATTGCCGAAATGCTTTTCTAAAAAAAAAAAAACCGACACAAATGAAAAATGAAGCACAAGTGTTTTTACGAGAACTTTTAATTAATGCCCAAGTAAAGAAAAAATGAAGAATAGTAGCACGATGTTTTTGTCAGACTATGACAATGTTAATCTGTGTGAAAATTAGCTTAAAAACATTAGTCATATAAACCAAAAACAGTGGTGTCAAATGCTTTTTACACTGAGAAAAGAGTATCCAAAGATTTTATCTTTACACTAATGATTTTGGTATTAATTTCCAGCCAAAAAACGGAGAATTGAAGTAAAGATAACATTAAGACACAATTATCTTCTTGCATACTTGATATTAGGAAACAAATTTTAATTTATTCGTTTTTCAGCTTTTTTTCTTCATGTCATGTTCTTCACTATATATAAACGTGTTAAGAACAACGTAAATTTCCACATTTAGACTCGATTTGAAGAGGAAATTATGATATGTTTCAAATAAAAAACCACCCTTTAAAATAAAGTATCGAAAAACGTATCCTATTTTTAAAAGCTTTTTTGATTTGTAGACCAGATACAAACGGCAACAAATTCAAAGATGATTTAACATCTCTTGTAAGTGTGCAAGAAAGTGATGAAATAACGCCCTGATTTGAAATCTAAAATCTGTAGATTTTTATCTCAATTATGTAAATGATTACGAGAAATAAAATCTGGAAATTTTGCATTAAGTTTCAAGCAATTTTCGTGATCAGTGCACTTCTGTACCCTCAAGATCTGAAATCGGGCTACATGGAGGCCTTACCAATAGGACCGATAAAAACTAAATCATATACACTTTTTTGTGGGTCTAAAATGCCAGTATATTTTCAATTTGTAGCGAATCGGATAAAAATTACAATTTCTAGAAACCCTAGTAGTTAAATTGGGAGATCGGTCTAATGGGGCTATTCCAAAAACATGGAGGGATACACACAATATTCAGCACATCTAATTGTAGTTCTAGAATCTAGACCCCAAATCGGAGGGCCGGTTTATAAGGGGGCTATATCAATAACTGGTCCTAGAATACCTCTAGATTTCCAATTTCAGGTAAATTGGATGAAAACTACTGATTCTAGAAGCCCAAGAAGTAAAATCTGGAGATCGGTCTATATGGGGGCAATACCAAAACATGGACCGATACTCACCATTTTTGGCACACCACTTTATGGTCCTAGAATACCTCTAGATTTCCAATTTCAGGTAAATTGGATGAAAACTACGGATTCTAGAAGCCCAAGAAGTAAAATCTGGAGATCGGTCTATATGGGGGCAATACCAAAACATGGACCGATACTCACCAGTTTTGCCACACCTCCTTATGGTCCTAACATCGGTCCATAATTATATATAGCCCCCATATACACTGATCCCAAGATTTGGCTTGCGGAGCCTCAAAGAGAAGCAAATTTCATCCGATCCGGTTGAAATTTGGTACATGGTCTCTAAGAACCATGCCAAAATTGGTCCACATCGGTCCATAACTATATATATAGCCCCTATATAAACCGATCCCCAGATTTGGCTTGCGGAGCCTCAAAGAGAAGCAAATTTCATCCGATCCGTTTGAAATTTGGTACATTAGTTTATGGCCGATGGTTAGGTTAGGTTAAAATGGCAGCCCGATTAAGATTCAGGCTCACTTAGACTATTCAGTCCATTGTGATACCACATTAACTAAAAGTACCTATTACATATGGGCACTTCTAGTTTTAACCGCTGAACCTTCTTGATTATTTTTCTTTGTTGAACCAACCAGATTGTTTCAAAAACATTAGCAGACTGCTTAAGTTAACGTTTTCCAGATCCGCCAGTAATCCGAAGCTATATGCTCCTAAAAGTTGCTTGCGCTTTACACAAAATGCAGGACACTCACACAAGAGGTGTTTAATTGATTTCTTTTCCTCCGCATCATGACAGCTCATACAATAGTCATTATACTTGGCGCCTATAGTTTTTGCAAAATCGCCTATCAGGCAGCGACCCGTTATAGCAGATATCAGGAGTGATATCTGACGTCTCGAGAACACTAGCATATCTAGTGTGCGGTTTAAGTTGAAATGGGGCCATATTTGCTTGGTGTCGTTACAACCCTTGCAATTCTCCCATCGAACATTTGCCATCGTAACAGCCTTATCACGCAGCATGAGCTTGCAGGTAGCCAGGGGCATACCAACAGATTCTAGATGCCCTGGAATATGTAAGGTAGTCCCTAGCCTTGCCAACTCATCCACTTCGCAGTTCCCCGGTATGTTCCTATGGCCAGGCACCCATATTAGGTGAATATTGTACTGCTCAGCCATCTCGTTGAGAGATTTGCGGCAGTCTATGGCCGGTTTCGAGTTAAGGAACACAGAGTCCAAGGATTTTATTGCAGGTTGACTGTCTGAGTATATATTAATGCCAATATTTGTTGGAACATTACTTCTCAGCCAATTCACCACCTCTCTTATTGCCAATATTTCAGCATGAAAAACACTACAGTGATTAGGTAATCTTTTCGCTATTCGAATTTCCAGATCTTTAGAATATACTCCGAGCCCCACTTGTCCATTCAATTTGGAGCCATCAGTATAGAAATCTATATATCTTTTATTCTCCGGGGTCTGTGTACACCACGCCTCACTGTTGGGAATTAGAGTTTCAAACTTGGTTTTGTGTAATCCACTACGTTAGGCACATCGGGCATTACTTTGAGGACCGAACTATGACCGTACATTTTTTTCGACCACAGCGATAGCTCGCGTAGGGATCTATAAATCGAAAATCGATTAATCGATTATTCGAATTTTGGCATGAAAATCTAAAAAAGTCGAAATCGATTATTAAGCTAAAAATAATCGCAAAATCGATTTTAGATTTTCAACTAATTTTTAATTTTGACCACCAAAAATTTAGTTTAAATTTTGAACTAGAAAAATAAAAATTCTGATTTTATTAAATAAAATATCAAATTGGTGGAAATGAATCTTTGTGTTTTCAATTTCCTTGAATTTATAGTGTAATTATTTGGGGAAATAAAAATTAATGATTGACACATGTTAAAAATTTTATATTGAATATTTTAATTTTTAAACAAATTTAAAAATTAACATGTTTGACTGGAACACTAATTTTTTGCTTTTCTTACCAAATATTGTTAAAAATACTCACAAACAGACAAATAGATTTCATAAAATCGAATATTTTTTAGAATCATTATTTCTATGAAAATCGATTATGAAAAATCGAATATTCGAATTTTCATTGGTAAAAATAATCGAAAATCGATTTTTGATTAAATATCAATAATCGAAATGTCGAAAAATCGATTATTAGTTTGTACTATAGATCCCTAAGCTCGCGCAACGGTACTGCCGTTGTTGCAACTGACTGTTTGGCCAAAATGTCTAAAGGCAATAGATGTAGCATGACATTAAGGGAGTCTGTTCCTGTCTTACTAAATGCGCCTGAGATACACAAGCTCGCCATACGCTGAACTTTATCTAAACAAGTCGGTTTCTGAAGTGCCGGCCACCAGACTACAACACCATATAGCATTATAGGTCTAACCACTGCCGTGTATAGCCAATGCACAGTTTTTGGTTTTAGTCCCCACTTTTTCCCTATTGCCTGTTTGCACGAGTACAAAGCTACCGTGGCTTTTCTCGCCCTCTTTTCAATATTAAGCCTAAAATTCAGCTTTCTGTCCAAAATAACGCCAAGGTATTTTGCACACTCACCAAAGGGAATTTCAGTACCCCCTAAGGAAATGGGCCTAACCGTGGGAGTTTTGCGATCTTTGCAGTACATGACTAGTTCTGTCTTTGCTGGATTTACACCAAGACCATTATCTTTCGCCCATTTCTCAGTCATCCGGAAAGCTCTCTGTATAATATCTCTGATTGTGGATGGGAATTTTCCCCTGACTGCTAGCGCCACATCATCTGCGTATGCCACCACTTTTATCCTTTCTTTTTCTAGGGAAACCAGAAGGTTGTTTATAGCAACATTCCAAAGAAGAGGTGATAGAACTCCTCCTTGGGGAGTGCCTCTGTTCACATACCTTTGTATGTTTGCTTGCCCTAGTGTGGCTGAAATACGTCTCTTTGTTAGAAGTTCGCCTAACAGTCGATAACAGCCATGCCAAAATTGGTCCGTATCGATCTATATTATATATAGCCCCCCATATAAACCTATCCTCAATCACAGAAAAATCACGATATCCACTCGAGCCAAAAATAATCTACCAAAATGTTATTGCCATAGAAAATGTTGTCAAAATTTTATATTTCTATTGAAAATTTTGTCAAAATTTTATTTCTATAGAAAATTTTGTCAGAATTTTATTTCTGTAGAATCTTTTGTCAAAATGTTCATAGTTGCAAAATCAAGAAACATCAAGAATTCTACCAATCTACCAAACAGTAAAAAAATATGCAATTTTTGGTGGACTCGTGTTCATAATTGTATATAGCCCCATATAAAGCGGCCCCCATATTTCAATTCTGGCTAATTACCGCACAAAAGTTTATATATATATATATATATATATATATATATATATATATATATATATATATATATATATATATATATATATATATATATATATATATATATATATATATATATATATATATATATATATATATATATATATATATATATATACAGTGGTTCTTTTTTTTTTGGAAATAAACTATTTTATGGAATAAAAAAAAAAAAACAAATAAAAATATAAACATAATTTTTTCCTTAAGTTCATAATTGCGGATTTGACTGCTAAACTAAAATTTCATACGCCAGAGGTGACCAACTTTCAACGCCTACACCTCAGCTTGCACACAAGCGGTTCACAAACCGTACAATTTGACCACTTTCGTGCAAGCGAAGCAATTTTAGCCTCTATATAAAGCTTTTTCATGTTTAATCAAAAAAATCAATAATAATCCGATATTTATTTCAATCAAAAATGTTTTTCTTTACTTTAATGAAAATTCCTTGCCTCGATGTCTTCTTCGTTCATATTAAGTCAATATTTTTTTTAATGAGGCCTTCACTTTTCGGATAATTTAATGGAGTTGGATGAGATGCAACACTGCCAGTTTCACAGTAACTTGCCAGAGAATGAAGCCGACCCATATTTGTCGGCGGCGGCTGACACTAAAATTTTGCCTCCGGCTGCGGCGGCTTGATGGCTAAGTCGATATAAATATGTTTATTCGGCGGCGGACAATTATCCATTATAAAATCAATTTGAAGTTATTCGAATGGTAATGAGATTAGTTGTACGACCAATCTTGCAGTGAAATTTTCAATTTTTCAAATTTCAAATTAGCTAAAATTTTCTGAGCTAAATTTTTGCAAAATTATTATAGCAGCTTGAAATTGATTGATTGTGGGTGAAAGGTTAAAAAATACGACAATTATTAATACATTTTTCCACTTTAAACCGATATTTTTAATTAATTGGAGGCTAAATTTGAGTCGAGATGGGTCGATAAATTCGGCGGCAGCGTTGGCTGGCAAAAAAAAAAAAAATGGCCGGCGGCGACTGAAATCGGCGGCGCGACTCGGCGGCTTCATTATCTGATTTGAAGTTATCCGAATGGTAATGAGATTAGTTGTACAACCAATCTTGCAATCACAATTATTATTTATTTCATTTCAATTTTCTGAGCTAAATTTTTGCAAAATTATTATAGCAACTTGATACTGACACATTTTGGGTGGAAAGTTAAACATTTTGGCAAAAAAAAAAATATAACAATTATTAATTCATTTTTCTGATTTAAACCAATATTTTTGATTAATTTTGGGTCGATATGAGTCGATATATTCGGCGGTGGCAACAACTGGTCGGCGGCGGCTAAAATCGGCGGCGCGACTCGGCAGCTTCATTCTCTGTAACTTGCAAATGTAGCTACGTTTATGGATCTTCTTCCTATCACAAACTCTTAAAACTCAAACCAAACGTGGATATAATTTCGATACTAAATAAAATTTACCTTCATAATCCGACATTAGTTGCAACTTTACCTGAAAACAATAAAGAACATCATTACAAACGTTGTGGTGAAAAAAAAATATTCATTAATTAAATATTTTTGGAGAATTTTGAGGGAATCAATTTTTCATTTTCATATAAAAATATTGTCTTTGTTTCCTAGTCCAAACTATTAATGATGGAACTTGGAATCAATAAAACAAACTCCATGGATTTCTTTTTATTATTCTCGCAAATCAATTAATAATGAATGCCATGGTAATAATTCGATTTTTATTTGATACCCACATCCCACAATGTTAAAGTGGGATTTTTTCCCCCCCAGCAGTCATTTAGTCATTTGGTATTTGTGTGGTCTCAACACCAGCTCCAATTGATGTCTGTCTTTTCGTTTCCCCCGCTTTACTTTTTCCCATCCTCGTCAGATGGTGTAAACATGCATTCAACCATAGAAAAACTGCATGTCTGTATGTCCTAACCTCTCCTCCACAGAATGTGGTGTACCAATAACCATGGAAAACTTTATTTTGCCAGACTTAATTAATTAATTTGCATATTTTCTTTCATAGGTTTTTATTTTTGTCCCTGTGAACTTTATGGGGAAAATTGACCGTTTTCACTGGAATAATACCGAGCAATAATAAAACTAAAAAATAAATAATATGAAAATTTGTACTGAATTTCTGTTTTTTCACAGAAATTCATTCAAATTCAACTCATTCTCAGCAAACGCTATATACCAATATATAGTTCACCACTGTGGTATCACAATGGACTGTATAGTCTAAGTGAGCCTGATACATCGGGCTGCGACATAACCTAACCTAACCATATACCAATATAGTCTAATATTTGAAAGGAGTAGATCGTCGAATAAAAGGGAACGGATGAGAATGTGGAAACATTATATCTATAACTACTCAAAAAAAAAAAAAAAAAAAATATATATATATATATATATATATATATATATATATATATATATATATATATATATATATATATATATATATATATATATATATATATATATATATATATATATATATATATATATATATATATATATATATATATATATATATATATATATATATATATATATATATATATATATATATATATATATATATATATATATATATATATACAGACCCCGTTTTTTTTTTTAATTCACAATTTTTCCAGATTGGATTTAGAATTTTTGTCGACAAAATTTAAATTATTTGTACCACTTTATGAATTTTTACTCTGTTTTTAACCTATTCGAATCAAAAAAAGTTAACATTATCCATTAAAAGTATGCAAAATCCAAGTTATAAAAAATTGAATTAAAAGAACTTCCTGGGTAGTTACAATAAAGAACATCATTGCGAGCGCATCTTCTGGAAGTGCTTTTAAAGTTGTGCCTTTGGAAGAACTTCCAAAATTTTTTGCTGGGTTATCACAGATCCAATTATAAACGATTATTCCTCCATACCTTTCATTTAAGTTCCAACAATGATATAATCGGACATTTATAACTCAAAATATAATTTGCTTGGTGAAAAAGAACGAAAAAAACTAAAAATAACGGGATATCGCAAAACCTGTTCCATAAAAAAAATATTTTTTTTCGAATTCAGCAGATCAAAATAGTCAAAAGTCACATTTCATGAAATGTACATGAAAAATAATTTATTTTTAAAAACTAGTGTTGAAGATTTTGAAATACGAAAGAGACTTTGAACACAGCTGAAATGAAATCTCACAGCGTAGAATTTTAAAATTTTTATCAATATTTTACGATACGTTTACGTTTGGTGCCCACATTGACTAATCATCAGTATTGATATGCAAACAGCTGATTGTCAAAAATCATGTACGAGGCTTTCTCTCGCTCATAACCCGGTCTTTATTTGTACTTTGTATTTCATGCTACTAAGTGATATGACGTAGTTAACTACGTTTTCTTTGTGAGTCATACCGTTCAATTTGCTTATTTCGTTTACTTACGTGACTTTGTGTTTACTCAGCGGCGAGAATGGGAATGACATTAGCTCTCTTTTGTTTAGATGACAATGCACAATGGGATAGAAGTAAGAATAATAACCATACAAAAAAAAAGAGATTCCAAACAAGTAGTTTGGATACCCTACATATTATAACGATGTAGTGCTAATTAGGATCACGTCCAATGAATTTTAGACGGAACAAAAGTACTCCTTTGTGTTGCTTTTAATGTTATTGTTTGGAAATTCATTTTAACGCTTCATTTTTACCCTTAATTTTAACGCTTCATTTTTACCCTTAAATTATGACAATTTGGAAGGCCTACCTCAATTATTTATAAAGCTAAATTTGTTTGTTCTGAAAACTTAAATCTTGAATTGTGACCAAATGATCATACGAAACTAAAGTCTTTTTGGTCTGTAATATCTGTTGAAGTGTTGGAAAACAATCAAAACAAGTATATACGGACGTAAGTTCGGACAGGCCGAAGCTTATGTACCCTCCACCATGGAATTCGTAGAAACTTCTTCTAAACACTGCCATCCACAATCGAATTACTTGGGTTGCGGTAACGCTTGCCGATGTCAAGGTATCTTAAAACCTCCTAACACCGTCTTCTAAATTGTAAGTAAGTCCGTACGTGGTATATATTGAATTAAAAAAGACCGATTAAATACGTATATAATTCAGTTCTACAAAATTTTCTATAGAAATTAAATTTTGACAAAATTTTCTACAGAAATAAAATTTTGACAAAATTTTCTACAGAAATAAAATTTTGACAAAATTTTCTACAGAAATAAAATTTTGACAAAATTTTCTACAGAAATAAAATTTTGACAATATTTTCTATAGAAATAAAATGTTGACAAAATGTTCTATAGAAATACAATTTTGACAAAATTTTCTATAGAAATAAAGTTTTGACAAAATTTTCTATAGAAATGAAATTTTAACAAAATTTTCTATAGAAATAAAATGTTGGTAGATTATTTTTGGCTCGAGTGGCAACCATGATTATGAACCGATATGAACCAATTTTTGTGTGATTGAGGATCTGCTATATATAACTATAGACCGATATGGACCAATTTTGGTATGGTTGTTAGCGGTCATATACTAACACGACATTCCAAATTTGAACCGGATCGGATGTTAGAGACCATATACTAACACCATGTTCCAAATTTCAACCGGATCGGATGAAACTTGCTTCACTTAGAGCCTCCGCAAGCCACATCTGGGGATCGGTTTATATGGGGGCTATATATAATTTTGAGCCTATGTGGACCAATTTTTGCATGGATGTTAGAGACCATATACAAACACCACGTTCCACATTTTAACCGGATCGGATGAATTTTTCTCCTCCAAGAGGCTCCGGGGGTCAAATCTGGAGAACAGTTTATATGGGGGCTATATATAATTATTGACCGATATGAACCAATTCTGGCACGGTTCTTAGAGACATTTTCTAACACCATGTCAGCCGGATCGGATGAAATTTTTTTCTCTTTGAGGCTCCGCAAGCCAAATCTGGGGATTGGTTTATATGGGGCCTATATATAATTATGAACCGATGAACCGACCAATTTTTGCATGGTTGTTAGAGACCATATAGCACAACCATGTACCAAATTTCAGCCGGATCAGATGAAATTTGCTTCTGTTTGAGGCTTCGCATGCCAAATTTGGGGATCGGTTTATATGGGGGCTATACGTAAAAGTGGACCGATATGGCCCATTTGCAATACCATCCGACCTACATCAATACCAACTAATTGTGCCAAGTTTCAAGTCGATAGCTTGTTTCGTTCGGAAGTTAGCGTGATTTCATCAGACGGACGGACGGACATGCTTAGATCGACTCAGAATTTCACCGCGACCCAGAATATATATACTTTATGGGATCTTAGAGCAAAATTTCTATGTGTTACAAACATCGGTCCATAATTGACCTCCGGAGCCTCTTGGAAGAGCAAAATTCATCTGATTCAGTTGAAATTTGGTACGTGGTGTTAATATATGGCCTCAAACACCCATGCAAAAATTGGTCGAAATCGGTCCATAATTATATATAACCCCCATATAAACCGATGGGAGCCACCGTGGTGCAATGGTTAGCATGCCCGCCTTGCATACACAAGGTCGTGGGTTCGATTCCTGCTTCGACCGAATACAAAAAAGTTTTTCAGCGGTGGATTATCCCACCTCAGTAATGCTGGTGACATTTCTGAGGGTTTCAAAGCTTCTCTAAGTGGTTTCACTGCGATGTCGAACGCCGTTCGGACTCGGCTATAAAAAGGAGGTCCCTTGTCATTGAGCTTAACATGGAATCGGGCAGCACTCAGTGATAAGAGAGAAGTTCACCAATGTGGTATCACAATGGACTGAATAGTCTAAGTGAGGCTGATACATCGGGCTGCCACCTAACCTAACCATATAAACCGATCCCCAGATTTGACCTCCGGAGCCCCTTGGAAGAGCAAAATTCATCCGATTCGGTTGAAATTTGGTACGTGATGTTAGTATATGCTATGCAACAACCATGCAGGAATTGGTTCATATCAGTCCACAATCATATATACCGATCCCTAGATTTGGTTTTGGAGCCTCTTGGAGGAGCAAATTTCATCCGAGTCAGTTGAAATTTGGTACACTGTGCTAGTATATGGCCGATAACAACCATGCCTAACTAGGTCCATATCGGTCTATAGTTATATATAATCCATACGTGGTATATATTAAATAAAAAAAGAGCGATCCAATACGTATATAATTCAGTTTGGCAAAGTAGACATACAATTTTGACAAAATTTTCTACAGAAATAAAATTTTAACAAAATTTTCTATAGAAATAAAATTTTCACAAAATTTTCTATAGAAATAAACTTTTGACAAAATTTTCTATAGAAATAAAATCTTGGTAGATTATTTTTGGCTCGAGTTTCAACCATGATTATGAACCGAATAAAATTTGAACAAAATTTTCTATAGAAATAAAATTTTGACAATGATGAAAATTTTATTATGAACCGAATAAAATTTTAACAAAATTTTCTCTAGAAATAAAATTTTGACAAAATTTTCTATAGAAATAAAATTTAGGTAGACTATTTTTGGCAACCATGATTATGAACCGATATGGACCAATTTTTGTGTGATTGGACCAATTTTGGTATGGTTGTTAGCGACCATATACTAACACCACGTTCCTAATTTGAACCGGATCGGATGAATTTTGCTCCTCCAAGAAGCTCCGGAGGTCAAATCTGGAGAACGTTTTATATGGGGGCTATATATAATTATGGACCGATATTGACCAATTCTGGCACGCTTGTTAAAGATCATATACTAACACCATGCTCCAAATTACAACCGGATTGGATGAAATTTGCTTCACTTGGAGACTTCGCAAGCCAAATCTGGGGATCGGTTTATATGGGGGCTATATATAATTATGAACCGATGTGGACCAATTTTTGCATGGTTGTTAGAGACCATATACCAATATCATGTACCAAATTTCCGGCGGATCGGATGAAATTTGCTTCCCTTTGAGGCTCCGGAACCCAAATCAGGGGATCGGTTTATATGGGCGCTATATATAATTATGGACCGATGTGGACCAATTTTTGCGCGGTTGTTAGAGACCATATACCAACACAATGTACCAAATTTCAGCCGGTTCGGATGCAATTTGCTTCTCTTTGAGGCTTCGCAAGCCAAATCTGGAGATCGGTTTATATGGGGTCTATATATAATTATAGACCGATGTGGACCAATTTTTGCATGGTTGTTAGAGACCATATACTTACATCATGTACCGAATTTCAGCCGGATCGGATGAAATTTGCTTCTCTTTGAGGCTCCGCAAGCCAAATCTGGGGATCGGTTTATATGGGGGCTATAAATAATTATGGACCGATGTGGACCAATTTTTGCATGATTGTTAGAGAGCATATACCAACACCATGTACCAAATTTCAGCCGGATAGGATGAAATATGCTTCTCTTAGAGGCTCTACAAGCCAAATCTGGGGATCGGTTTATATGGGGGCTATATATAATTAAGGACCGATATGGACCAATTTTTGCATGGTTGTTAGAGACCATATACCAACATCATGTACCAAATTTCAACCGGATCGGATGAAATTTTCTTCTCTTTGAGGCTCCGCAAGCCAAATCTGGGGATCGGTTTTTATGGGGGCTATATATAATTATGAACCGATGTGGACCAATTTTTGCATGGTTGTTAGAGACCATATACCAACACCATATACCAAATTTCAGCCGGATCGGAAATCTGAGGGTCCCTTTATATGGGGGCTATACGTAAAAGTGGACCGATATGGCCCATTTTCAATACCATCCGACCTACATCGATAACAACGACTTGTGCCAAGTTTCAAGTCGATAGCTTGTTTCGTTCGGAAGTTAGCGTGATTTCAACAGACGGACGGACATGCTTAAATCGACTCAGAATTTCACCACGACCCAGAATATATATACTTTATGGGGTCTTAGAGCAATATTTCGATGTGTTACAAACGGAATGACAAAGTTAATATACCCCCATCCTATGATGGAGGGTATAAAAACAAATAAATAAAATTAATTTTGTGTTTTCTTTTCTCAAGTGGCGTCCTTTTAGCGACGACGGAAAAGGTTTTTTCATAAAGATCAAAACTTTTGAAGTTGTGACCATGTTCTTTTAACTGGAAGAAAAACATTTTTGACGAATACCATAACATTTTAGATCGTGACCATTGTAAAGGGTGATTTGTTAAGAGCTTGATAACTTTAAAAAAAAAAAAAAAACGCATAAAATTTGCAAAATCTCATCGGTTCTTTATTTGAAACGTTAGATTGGTCCATGACATTTACTTTTTGAAGATAATTTCATTTAAATGTTGACCGCGGCTGCGTCTTAGGTGGTCCATTCGGAAAGTCCAATTTTGGGCAACTTTTTCGAGCATTTCGGCCGGAATAGCCCGAATTTCTTCGGAAATGTTGTCTTCCAAAGCTGGAATAGTTGCTGGCTTATTTCTGTAGACTTTAGACTTGACGTAGCCCCACAAAAAATAGTCTAAAGGCGTCAAATCGCATGATCTTGGTGGCCAACTTACCGGTCCATTTCTTGAGATGAATTGTTCTCCGAAGTTTTCCCTCAAAATGGCCATAGAATCGCGAGCTGTGTGGCATGTAGCGCCATCTTGTTGAAACCACATGTCAACCAAGTTCAGTTCTTCCATTTTTGGCAACAAAAAGTTTGTTAGCATGAACGATAGCGATCGCCATTCACCGTAACGTTGCGTCCAACAGCATCTTTGAAAAAATACGGTCCAATGATTCCACCAGCGTACAAACCACACCAAACAGTGCATTTTTCGGGATGCATGGGCAGTTCTTGAACGGCTTCTGGTTGCTCTTCACTCCAAATGCGGCAATTTTGCTTATTTACGTAGCCATTCAACCAGAAATGAGCCTCATCGCTGAACAAAATTTGTCGATAAAAAAGCGGATTTTCTGCCACTGATTTTGGTAATAAAATTCAATGATTTGCAAGCGTTGCTCGTTAGTAAGTCTATTCATGATGAAATGTCAAAGCATACTGAGCATCTTTCTCTTTGACACCATGTCTGAAATCCCACGTGATCTGTCAAATACTAATGCATGAAAATCCTAACCTCAAAAGAATCACCCTTTATTTTGATTCAAACAAAATTATTTTTATCAATATAATAACATTTTAGATGAGGACAATTTTATTTTTCTTAGAGCCATGTTCAGTGAGCCAACATGGTTGCAAGTGAAAATGTTATATGGTCGCCGCAAAAATAGCTCCTATCATATCATTTTGCTCTTCGAATACGATTGTGACAATCATGTTTCTTCTCTGCGTGTATACATAACTTTTTTGTCTAATATATACCACGTATGGACTAACTCACAATTTAGAAAACGATGTTAAGAAGTTTTCAGAAACCTTGCCAACGCAAGTAATTCGATTGTGGGTGACAGTCTTTCGCAGAAGTTTCTACGCAATACATGGTGGAGGGTACATAAGATTCGACCTGGCCGAACTTACGGCTGTATATACTTGTTTTTGCTGGGTAGCTTTATTAATATATCGCAAAAAGAGAATGAAAATTCCATGAATGAGATCTGTATCCTAATTTTAATGTTATTGATCATAGATTTAAAGCTAGATAGATCCTTAAAAAAGACGCATCTTTGACTCGGAATCAATACCAAAATCCGTAAGGCAGGGTCCAAATCTTTGGATACAAGTAAACTTGTTTTCGAGTGCGTACACAGAAAAAAGTGAATATTTGAATCAAATACAAAAATTGTGAATTCAATTATTTTTGTACTTGATTTTCAGCTTATGACGAAAATTGTAAATCCAATTACCCAAATTGTAATTTCGTTGTAAAATTATTTTCAAATGATGGGGTATTTGTATTGAGTAGAAACGTAATTGGAATTTGGCATGATATTCAAATGAGATAGTAATGAATCTAAATACATTTGTACTTGAATCATATGCTGCTTTTCAATTACGGTCGTAATTGAACTGAGTTAAATGTTTATTAAATTTTGTGCGGTAAATCAATTAAAATCGTAATTAAGTTTAATACGATGGTAATCAATTTAGTACTGTAAGCCAATTACTTCTGTATTGAGTTCAAGTGACGAAGTAGTTGGTGTTCCCATTTCATTCAATTACTATGATATTTGATTTAAGTATATAGATTATTAAATTCCCATAAAAAAATTAAACACTAAAAATATAAAAAACTTATAAATGATAATTCAGAATAAAACAATAAACATAGTTTTTTGTAACAATTTTTTGTATAGATATGAAATACGTATAATTCATATATCAGTTAAAGATTGAAATGGTTTCAGATAATGTGTTGGTAAATGAAATAATGTAAGTTAAACAATTATAAGTCAAGTGTTAAAATTTAATTTTTTATAACGGAAACTTTTTCGTATTTTTTCTTTTTAGGCATTTCATAAAAAAGTCTTGAATGAAGGATATTGTAAATCAAAGACATAAAATATTTTAAATAGACTTCCTATAAATGCAAAAGATTCTTGCGAGTCTAAAATACTATATGACTTCCTTATTTTGCACCCATTTTCATCAGAGTTTACCCTTTGATGCAAAGTCCAGAATATTGCAAATTGTTTCGATTCTGAAATCATAAGATTACTTATTTACATAAGTATCGACTATATAATAATACAAACCTTGATTTGAAGATGTATCGCCGTCATCGAATTTTTTAAGTAAAGTAGAGTTCGGCAATTTGGTTTTTAAAAATGTTATTTTCCAAAGATGTTCATGTAATTTTAATATCTTTTGCCAAAGAAAATTTTAAAGCAAAATCAATATCAATCTGAAGATAAAAATAAATATAAATTTATTAATAATCATATAGGTGCAAATCGGACGATAGATATATATGGGAGCTATATCTAAATCTGAACCGATTTTTTCCAAAATCAATAGCGATTGTCTTTGAGCCAAAGTACAACTCTGTGCCAAATTTACGTACATCAGTATTTCGTAACTATGCTTGAGAGAGAAAGAGTTCCTCTAACACGTCACATGTTAGACTCACAATAAAAATGTTCATTTTTACTAAGAAAATTCTTTGAGTGTATTTCCACAAAAAAATGAGTTTGACCAAAAACACTAGTATTTAGATAAAAAATGTTGTTAATGTAATCAATTCGACTCGCGGTACCGATACCACGGTTTATTTGCGGGTAAATTCGACCATGTATGTTACTTACGAAGTTTCTTAATAATAAAAATAAATGACATTTTATTGTTTCTATTTATTTATTGTTCGTTACGTAGCAACGTCATAAACAGTTTTATCAGGCAATTACACATTATACTTAAATCAATAATATATACACTTGGTCCAATTGAACATAGTAATTGATGTGTTGTGAATTCAATTACCAGGGAATTTTGATATTTTTTCCAGTTTTTCATTCAACCAATTATTTTCGTATTTGACTTAATAAAAATGGTATTTGATATAATTTTTTTCGTTCAATTATGCCAAGAATTGATTTTTATTTTGCTTCATTTTTTTCTGTGTGTTTAGCGTAGTTTTGGAAATATTGAATTTGAACATTGAATTTCTTGTATAAACATAAATTAAAATGAATTTCCTTTTTTAGACCAGTCGTTAACATGTAATAGATTATAGTTTTAAGCTGTCATCATTTTAAGTAGCAACTCTGCTTTCTCCTTTCTTTTCTGAAAAACTCTGAATTCACCTGTCAAATGTAGTCTAAGTTTCCGCCTCTTTCTTCATCCAGCCATCGACGGGATAACATCATCAATAAAATAACACATCTCAAAAACGAAATCTCTTGTCTCTGTCTCTCTCCTTACAAAACCAGTATATCCCATGTAAGTATTCGTCGTGGGAAGGTAATAAATTAAATGACCCATTAGCCCAAAGTCCACAACATAATCTCAAGGAACCTTAGTTCCCCATTTTTCCACTCAATTTCTCATTTTGAGCTTTAGCTCTTAATTTAAAACCCTTAATATATTAATCACTGTGTACAAACAAATGCCAGTCTCAAAATCCAAATTACAACAGATACTTGAAAGTAAAAAAATATTGTTTTTTTTTAATTCCAAAAAAAAAAGATGCAATATTCTTTCTTTAAATCGTGTTTATCTTAAATTAAAATATTCAATATATCAGTTAATTAAAAGAGTTTAATTTTTTAAATTAAAAATGTTGTTTCTTTATTTTAAAGAAAATTAATATTTCGAAGGCTTACGACTGTACCGGAGGAACGCAAATTTCTAAATATAAATGTGTTCTAAATGTAATGAAAATAACTTTTGAAGCAAATATTATTAACTTACTTTTAATTAAAATTTCATTAGCTTTCAGATATGTTTTTCTTAATATTTTGTAAATTGTGTGCCCTAAAATTTAGGTTGCATAATCTTTCATATTAGTTTAATGTTACTTTAGTGCTGAATCTGACGTAGTCTCCATAAATATAACTTCGGGAACTGATCATTTTAAGAAAGTTTTATCAGATCCACCTGAAATTCGATATATACGACGAGGCTTACAGTTTTACAATTTTACAATTTTTTCTCCAACCCGGTATTGATTGTACCTGGGTATGTGTTTTTTTTTTTTTTGGAAAAATATATCCCATTGTGTTGTGTGGCTGTGAAATGTTTCAACTTACAATACTATAAATAAGAAAAAATTATTAAACTGCTGAGAGCTAATATTTCGCCAATGGAAGTCAGTTTTCAATCAGCTATCGTATTATAAGCACACAGAATGACACCAAAATTGTGCGCCGTATTATTCATTGTTGTTGTTGTGGCTGTTGAAGTAAGTTTTCAGTGATTTCGAGATCAATGACTAATAGCAATTTAATTAAATCAATTATTTTTATATGGAATTTAGCTTAACCATGGTGCACCCACGACAACAGAGCCATTATCTGTTACAACCTATGCACCCTTTGAATCTAGGAGTGCTGATGAATTGGCCAAATATTTACTGCAAACAACTGTCCATAAATATGATAGTAAAATTCCAAATGTGGAACATCGTCTGAAGCATTTTATGGAAGCTATAGATATTCTCATAACCGAATCTGTTGACGATAGGGAAAAACTTGAAATGTACAAGACAGTTAACGAAATGGCTAGAGAATCCTTAAGAGCCATTAAAGAGGATTCCGCCAAATGTGGCCTTTATATGGTGGCAATGACTAAGCTACGAAATATCACTGACCTGGTGACAGATTTAAAAGATGCCCAGCTATGGAATTATTGGACCCTATCGAATATCGATGAGAAAACATTGTTTGTCACTTTAGGATATCATCTACCGCAAGACTTTAAAGAATCGCAAATGTTTTTCGAAGAGAATCCTGATCTGGCCAATGAAGCAAAGACAAAAGCCGAAAATTTCATCGATGAAAATTGTCCAAATTATAAGGAATTTTTTTATGATCTAATTAAATCGTATTAAATTCATTAGTTTTGAATATAAAAGCAAAATTGTTTTAGTTTGCATGTGATATTTAAATACACTGTTAGAAAAATATGCTTTTCATATGTTCCGATATAAACAAAATATATTTCGGGCACAATTTTAAAACACAATATATTTAAGTGCGAACATGTAATGTTCCTAAACTAACACTAAATGTTTGGGACATCTATGTTAATATGTTAGAATATATTATGTTTGGGGCATGAATGTTTCATAAAAATCATATGTGTGAATGCAAACATATATAAATTTACAAATTTCGACTAAACATACATAGGTTAGGTTAGGTTAAAGTGGCAGCCCGATTAAATTTCAGGCTCACTTAGACTATTCAGTCCATTGTGATACCACATTTAACTAAAAGTACCTATTACATATGGGCACTTCTAGTCTTAACCACTGAACCTTCTCTATTATTTACTTTTGTGGAACCAACCAGATTGCTCCAAAAACATTAACAAACTGCTTAAGTTAACGTTTTCCAGGTCAGCCAGTAATCTAAAGCTATATGCTCCTAAAATTCGCTTACGCCTTACACAAAAAGCAGGACACTCACACAGAGGTGTTTAATTGATTCCTTTTCCTCCACGTCATGACAGCTTATACAATAGTCATTATACTTCGCACCTATAGTTTTTGCAAATTCGCCTATCAGGCAGCGACCCGTTATAGCAGATATTGGGAGTGCTATCTGACGCCTTGAGAACACTAGCATATCTTGTGTGCGGTTTAAGTTTAAATGGGGCCATATTTGCTTGGTGTCGTTACAACCCTTGCAATTTTCCCATCGAATATTGGCCATCATAACAGCCTTCTCACGCAGTAAGAGCTTGCAGGTGGCCAGAGGCATACCAACAGATTCTAGTTCCCCTGGTATATGTAAGGTAGTTCCTAGCCTTGCTAACACATCTGCTTCACAGTTCCCCGGTATGTTCCTATGACCAGGCACCCATATTAGGTGAATATTGTACTGCTCAGCCACCTCGTTGAGAGATTTGCGGCAGTCTATGGCCGTTTTTGAGTTAAGGAACACAGAGTCCAAGGATTTTATTGCAGGTTGACTGTCTGAGTATATATTAATGCCAATATTTGTTGGAACATTACTTCTCAGCCAATTCACCACCTCTCTTATTGCCAATATTTCAGCCTGAAAAACACTACAGTGATTAGGTAATCTTTTCGCTATTCGAATTTCCAGATCTTTAGAATATACTCCGAACCCCACTTGTCCATTCAATTTGGAGCTATCAGTATAGAAATCTATATATCTTTTATTCCCCGGGGTCTGTGTACACCACGCCTCACTGTTGGGAATTAGAGTTTCAAACTTTTTGTCGAAAAGTGGTTTTGCCAGGGTGTAATCCACTACGTTAGGCACATCTGGCATTACTTTGAGGACCGAACTATGACCGTACATTTTTTCCGACCACAGCGATAGCTCGCGCAACCGCACAGCCGTTGTTGCAGCTGACTGTTTGGCCAAAATGTCTGAAGGCAATAGATGTAGCATGATATTAAGGGAGTCTGTTCCTGTCTTACTAAATGCGCCTGAGATACATAAGCTCGCCATACGCTGAACTTTATCTAAACAAGTCGGTTTCTGAAGTGCCGGCCACCAGACTACAACACCATATAGCATTATAGGTCTAACCACTGCCGTGTATAGCCAATGCACAATTTTTGGTTTTAGTCCCCACTTTTTCCCTATTGCCTTTTTGCACGAGTACAAAGCTACCGTGGCTTTTCTCGCCCTCTTTTCAATATTAAGCCTAAAATTCAGCTTCCTGTTCAAAATAACGCCAAGGTATTTTGCACACTTACCAAAGGGAATTTCAGTACCCCCTAAGGAAATGGGCCTAACCGTGGGAGTTTTGCGATCTTTGCAGTACATGACTATTTCTGTCTTTGCTGGATTTACACCAAGACCATTATCTTTCGCCCATTTCTCAGTCATCCGGAGAGCTCTCTGTATAATATCTCTGATTGTGGATGGGAATTTTCCCCTGACTGCTAGCGCCACATCATCTGCGTATGCCACCACTTTTATCCTTTCTTTTTCTCGAGAAACCAGAAGGTTGTTTATAGCAACATTCCAAAGAAGAGGTGATAGAACTCCTCCTTGGGGAGTGCCTCTGTTCACATACCTTTGTATGTTTGCTTGCCCTAGTGTGGCTGAAATACGTCTCTTTATTAGAAGTTCGTCTAACAGCCTAAGTATACCTGGATCAACATTCAGAGTTGTCAGTCCATTTAATATCGAGCTCGGATGGACATTATTGAACGCCCCTTCGATGTCTAGAAACGTTACGATTGTGTATTCTTTGACAGATAGTGAGCTTTCAATAAAGCTGACCAGTTCATGCAATGCGGTCTCAGTAGACCTGCCCTTCGAGTATGCATGCTGTCGTTTCGAGAGCAAACTTGAATCCACGCTAGTTCTAAGATACATGTCTATCATCCTCTCCAGGGTCTTAAGTAGGAATGAGGATAAGCTGATGGGTCGGAAATCCTTCGCACTCGAGTGAGAGGCTTTTCCTGCTTTAGGTATGAAGACGACTTTTGTTTCCCTCCACTTTTCTGGAATATATGCTAAGTTTACACATTGTTTATATATCACCGTCAACCAGGGGATAATTCTTTCAGCCACTGCCTGTAACTCCGCCGGAGTAATTCCATCAGGTCCGGGGGATTTGAATGGTCCAAAGCTATTTAAAGCCCATTTTATTCTAGATTCCGACACAATTTCCTCGATAGGAAGTGATCGCCGAGCCTCTGTTACACCGCCGGAACATGGTTCAACCGTCTGATTTCCAGGGAACCTAACACAGCAAAAGAATCAAAAGAGAACAATTTCTGTGAAACCGCTTGTATATTGTTTCGGAAAACTGTTTTATGATAAGGCCAAAAATTTGATATGCCTAAGCCTAAATATTATTTAATTTTTTTAATAAAGATAATAGACATTCGGAACCAAGAGAATAGACATTTGAAAAACAAACAGCATATGTTTTCGCCTTTAGAGCAGCATTCTATTTATGTGTGGACATGTGTTTTGTTTATCATTTTGGCATTATGGGCACAATTTTTTCCTTGGTTCGTTAAAAGAAATCAGGGGTCTTCATAAAAACAACGAAAGGGCACTATATTCTCTTTATAGAGTTGGGACAGTAAAATGAAACAAGGAGGAAATAGTGAAAAATTACACAGTAAAATGTATAAAAACAAAGTTTAGTTCCTCTTTATTAATAAGTCGTCCACGAGGAGTTGACGGACACCATCAAATATAAAAGCGGGAATTAAGTTCGTTTTTTTTACAGCTAAAACAATTTGAAAAGTTTATTTTCTTTAAAATGAATTATTAAAGAAAAATAAAAGGCATTTTAGAGCGATGGTGTTAAATGCTAGTAAAAAACTGTTCACGCCTAAATAAATTTATGTTTATATTATAAAATTATGTATGTATGTTTATACTCGACTCCACGTTCTTCTTTTGTTAAGTTTTTGAATTCCTTCCAAATTTTAAAGTTTTGTACCAAAACAGTTTTTTGTTACAAAATTGTTATTTTTGCAATAAAAAATAATATTTTATCCAAAAATCAGTCAATTTCGTTTATATCAAGCACTGTTACTGACTATAAATCTTTAATAACCCACATTTCGAAGTTTCATTATAAAAATTTATTATAGTATAAATATACATGTGTAAATAAAAAAAAAGTGTTCGGTCGGAGCAGGGATTGAACCCACGACCCTTTGCATGCAAGTCAGACATGCTAACCACTGCTCCCCGTGGCAAACAAATGTATGTTTCTGTTAAATAATGTTATGTTTGCATGGGCTCGTTGGCGCTGCAAACTATGCTATATAAATGTAACCTATAACGATAATTATCTACTGGTGACTATAACAGCTACGTAGCCCAGTGGATAGTGCGTTGGCTTACAAACTATATGGTCCTCGGTTCGATTCTCCGTGCAGGCGAAAGGTAAAATTTAAACAATTTATAAAAGTGAATAATTTCTTCAACATTATTTGTATTACAGAAAAAGGTGCCAAGAACTAAATAATTTCGTGGAAGTGAAAATTACGAGTATGTTAGGGAATGAGCACAATCGTGTTTGGGAAAAATTCTTCCAAGCATATAATATTTTTGGCTCAAAATGCTTCCAAACATATAATATGTTCACATAAAACAAACATATTAATGTTTCGGCAGTATCCAATAATATATGTGCTTCCTGCAAAATATGTTTGTAACACATGTTATAGAAGCGATTTTTTTTTTGAGGGTGTACACACCAAAACCAAAGTTATATTTCCTCTCTGGCAGTTTAGTCCACATATGGTTTTAAGCTGCAATTAAAAAAGAAACAAGTGAATAAAGTAGAAAGTAATTGAATTTTCAAAAATATTCAATTAAAAATTTAATTGATTCGACTCTTTTTATAGCCTCCACCATAGGATGGGGGTATATTAACTTTGTCATTCCGCTTGTAACACATCGAAATATTGTTCTGAGCCCCATAAAGTATATATATTCTGGGTCGCGGTGAAATTCCGAGTCGATCTAAGCATGTCCGTCCGTCTGTTGAAATCACGCTAACTACCGCACGAAACAAGCTATCGACTTCAAGCTTGGCATAAGAAGTTGTAATTGATGTAGGTCAGATGGTATTGCAAATGGGCCATATCGGTCCACTTTTACGTATAGCCCCCATATAAACCGACCCCCAGATTTGACTTGCGGAGCTTTTCAGAGAAGCACATTTCATCCGATCTGTTAAAATTTGGTACGACGTGTAGAATATGGTCTCTAATAACCATGCAAAATTGATCGATATCGGTCCATAATTATATATAAACCCCATTTAAACCGATTCCCAGATTTGAGCTCCGAAGTCTCTTGGAAGAGCAAAATTCATTCCGATTTCACATCCGATTGAAATTTGGTACATGCTGTTAGTATATGGTCTATAACAAACATGGGAAAATTGGTCCATATCGATCCATAATTATATATATTTATATATAGGCCTCATATAAATCGATCCCCAGATTTGACCTCCGGAACATCGTGGAGGAGCAAAATTCATCCGATTCCGTTTAAATTTGGTACATTGCGCTGGTAACAACCAGGGCTGTGGAGACGAGTCAATTTTGCTCGACTCCGGCTCCGACTCCAGTATTTCTTATTAGCCTCGACTCCGACTCCGGAGTCGACTCCAGGTGGTGTACCTAAATCTCATTTTGAACAGTATTCCAATTGTAATTTTGAGGTGTAGATCGATATAAGTATTCTATTTTGCCACATGTGTTTATATGTCCTTAAGAAGTCTAATTTTAAATTTTGATAATCTCAGCATTTCAGGATGTAAAGAACTGGCAATATAGCATTAGAACGTTAGGTTCTACTGCTATATTGCTTTAAAATTGTACCTTTATCGAGAGTACATACACTGAAAAAGAACATACCCGGTTCCAAAGATTTTGTCTTTACTTTAAAAATTTTGGTATTGATTCCGAGCCAAAGAAGCGGAGAATACAAGTAAGTTCACCAATGTGGTGTCACAATGGACTGAATAGTCTAAGTGAGCCTGATACATCGGGCTGCCACCTAACCTAAACCTAAAGTCCTTTAAAAACGACAACTTTATTTTCCAAATTAAGACTCTACTTATTTAGATACCATTCCGTTTTTTTCGGTGCGCGTTGTGGGTGTCTCTCCATTATATTATCCGTTACAACCATCACTGTTTGTGTGGAATTTCCAAATGAAATTCTTTTTGCAGCCACTCATATTACATTTAAGAACACATTTCAAAGGTCCATGGTCACACTGGGTGAATATACGATAGAAATAAAAAACTCGTTGTTGTCCCAGTCAAAAATTTTTAGCTCATATCGGAAATATTACACCCCAGTTGCCACAGTTAATTGAATTCTACCAAAGCAGAGGAATTTTTTACAGTTTGGTAGATCGATAGAATTCTTGATGTTTTGGTAGATTTTGCACAATACACCACCTTAGAGATAGAAATAAAATTTTGCCAAAATGTTCTATAGAAATACAATGTTGACAAAATGTTCTATAGAAATAAAATTTTGATAAAATTTCCTATAGAAAAAAAATGTTGACAAAATGTTCTATAGAAATAAAATGTTGACAAAATTTTCTATAGACATAAAATTTTGACAAAATTTTCTATACAAATAAAATATTGACAAAATTTCCTATAGAAATGAAATCTTGATAAAATTTTCCATAGAAATAAAATCTTGACAAAATTTTCTATAGAAATAAAAGTTTGACAAAATTTTCTATAGAAATAAAATTTTGAAAAAAAATTTTAAGAAATAAAATTGTGTTGTTGTTTTTTATTGCAGCTTAAAACCATACATTGACTAAACTACAAGAGTAGCTTAACCAACAGAGGAAAAGGTATGGTTTTAAGCTGCAATAAAAAACAACAAAAATGCTTAAAGAGCAAAACCAACAATAACAAAACAAAGCGAATGGAAATAAAATTTTGACAAAATTTTCTATAGAAATGAAATTTTGACAAAATTTTCTATAGAAGTGAAATTTTGACAAAATTTTCTATAGAAATGAAATTTTGACAAAATTTTCTATAGAAGTGAAATTTTGACAAATTTTTCTATAGAAATAACATTTTGTTTTGAACTCAGCTTTAAAACCATTGTGTTGACTAAACTACAAGAGTAGTTTAACCAACAGAGGAAAAGAATGTTTGTCAAATTTATTTGGGCAAAGCCCTATAGACTACAAGATGATTGGATGGACGCACGTTTCGGAATTACCACATTCCTCATCAGCATCCTCTACTTGCAGCAAAACTATCAACCAATTATCAGAATAAATTCAGGCAGTTCACTAAACCAAAAAGTGAGTCACACTTGAACCTTGCGACAAAAGGTTTATACACTGTTAGAAAAATATGTTTTTCATATGTTCCGATATAAACAAAATGTGTTTCGGGCACGATTTTAAACCACAATATATTTAAGTGCGAACATGTAATTTTCCTAAGCTAACACTAAATGTTTGGGACATCTATGTTAATATGTTAGAATATATTATGTTTGGGGCATGAATGTTTCATAAAAATCATATGTGTGAATACAAACATATATAAATTTACAAATTTCAACTAAACATACATATGTTGTGATATTTTATTCAAAGCGACAGAGAGAGTATAGAGAGAAGTAGAGATGGAAACCGGGAGAGTTGACGAAAGATATCAATATAACACAGCAAAAGAGTCAAAAGAGAACAATTTCTGTGAAACCGCTTGTATGTTGTTTCGGAAAACTGTTTTATGATAAGGCCAAAAATTTGATATGTTTAAGTCTAAATATTATTTAATTTGAATAAAGAGAATATACATTCTGAACCAAGAGAATAGACATTTGAAAAACAAACAGCTTATGTTTTCGCCTTGAGAGCAGCATTTTATATATGTGTGGACATGTGTTTTGTTTATCATTTTGGCATTATTTTTTTCTTGGTTCGTTAAAAGAAATCAGGGGTCTTCATAAAAATAACGAAAGGGCACTATACTCTTTTTAGAGTTGGGACGGAAAAATGAAATAAGGAGGAAATAGTGAAAAATTACACAGTAAAATGTAAAAAAACAAAGTTTAGTTTCTCTTTATTAAAAAGTAGTCCACGAGGAGTTGACGGACACAATAAATAAAAAGCGGGCATTAAGTTCGACTTTTACAGCTAAAACAATTTAAAAAGTTTATTTTCTTTAAAATGAATTATTAAAGAAAAATAAGAGGAATTTTAGAGCGATGGTGTTAAATGCTAGTAAAAAATTGTTCACTCCTAAATAAATTTATGTTTATATTATAAAATTATGTATGTATGTTTATACTCGACTCCACGTAATTCTTTTGTTAGTTTTTGAATTCCTTCCAAATTTTAAAGTTTTGTACAAAAACAGTTTTTTATTACAAGATTGTTATTTTTGCAATAAAAAATAATATTTTATCCAAAAATCTTTCAATTTCGTTTATATCAAACTGTTACTGACTATAATCACAATGGACTGAATAGTCTAAGTGAGCCTGATACATCGGGCTGCCACATAACCATAACCTACTGACTATAAATCTTTAATAACGCACATTTCGATGTTTCATTTAAAAAAATTAATATAGTATAAATATAAATGTGTAAATTAAAAAAAAAAAACAAAAAAAAAAAACAAAAAAAAAACGTTCGGTCGGAGCAGGGATTGAACCCACGACCCTTTGCATGCAAGGCAGACATGCTAACCACTGCTCCACGTGGCAAACAAATGTATGTTTCTGTTAAATATTGTTATGTTTGCATGGGCTCGTGGGCGCTGCAAACTATGCTATATAAATGTAACTTAAAACGATAATTATCTACTGGTGACTATAACAGCTACGTAGCCCAGTGGATAGTGTGTTGGCTTACAAACTGTATGGTCCTCGGTTCGATTCTCCGTGCAGGCGAAAGGTAAAATTTAAAAAATTTATAAAAGTGAATAATTTCTTCAACATTATTTGTATTACAGAGAAAGGTGCCAATAACTAAAAAATTTCGTGGAAGTGAAAATTACGAGTATGTTAGGGAATGAGCACAATCGTGTTTGGGAAAAATTCTTCCAAGCATATAATATTTTTGGCTCAAAATGCTTCCAAACATATAATATGTTCACATAAAACAAACATATTAATGTTTCGGCAGTATGCAATAATATATGTGCTTCCTGCAAAATATGTTTGGAACATATGTTAAAGAAGCGATTTTTTTTGAGGGTGTAATAGCCGGCTTATGCCGAAATAAATTCATACAAACATTTCTCTTTTCGTTTGCCACCATCAAATCATCGATTTGAGTGCAGTTGGCTGGGTTTATTTTGAGCGTGCTTCCTCTTACTTTATTCGTGTTTTGTTTTTTATTGTGGGTTTGTACTTCAATCATATTTGTTGTTTTGATCTCAGCTTTAAAACCGTTGTGTTGACTAAACTACAAGATTAGCTTAACCAACAGAGGAAAATAATGTTTGTCAAATTTATTTGGGCAAAGCCCTATAGACTGCAAGATGGTTGGATGCCATCCATAACATTTTGACAACATTTTCTGAAAATTCAATATCTTAAAAAAAAAAACAAGTAAGCAAAGTCTAAAGTCGGGCGGAGCCGACTATATTACACCCTGCACCACTTTGTAGATCTAAATTTTCGATACCATATCACATCCGTCAAATGTGTTGGGGGCTATATATAAAGGTTTGTCCCAAATACATACATTTAAATATCACTCGATCTGGACAGAATTTGATAGACTTCTACAAAATCTACAGACTCAAAATTTAAGTCGGCTAATGCACTAGGGTGGAACACAATTTTAGTAAAAAAATATGGGAAACATTAAAATCTGAAGCAATTTTAAATCTGAAGCAAAAGTTAATTTATGATTTATCGCTCGATATATATGTATTATAAGTTTAGGGAAATAAGAGTCATTTTCACAACTTTTCGACTAAGCAGTGGCGATTTAACAAGGAAAATGTTGGTATTTTGACCATTTTTGTCGAAATCAGAAAAACATATATATGGGAGCTATATCTAAATCTGAACCGATGTCAACCAAATTTGGCACGCATAGCTATAATGCTAATTCTACTCCCTGTGTAAAATTTCAACTAAATCGGAGTTAAAAATTGGCCTCTACGGTCATATGAGTGTAAATCGGGCGAAAGCTATATATGGGAGATATATCTAAATCTGAACCGATTTCAACCAAATTTGCCACGCATAGCTACAATGCTAATTCTACTCCCTGTGCAAAATTTCAACTAAATCGGAGCAAAAAATTGGCCTCTGTGGTCATATGAGTGTAAATCGGGCGAAAGCTATATATGGGAGATATATCCAAATCTGAACCGATTTCAACCAAATTTGGCACGCATAGTTACAATGCTATTTCTATTCCCTGTGCAAAATTTCAACTAAATCGGAGTTAAAAATTGGCCTCTGTGGCCATATGAGTGTAAATCGGGCGAAAGTTATATATGGGAGATATATCCAAATCTGAACCGATTTCAACCAAATTTGGCACGCATAGTTACAATGCTAATTCTACTCCCTGTGCAAAATTTCAACTAAATCGGAGTTAAAAATTGGCCACTGTGGTCATATGAGTGTAAATCGGGCGAAAGCTATATATGGGAGATATATCTAAATCTGAACCGATTTCAACCAAATTTGGCACGCATAGCTACAATGCTAATTCTATTCCCTGTGCACAATTTCAACTAAATCGGAGTTAAAAATTGGCCTCTGTGGCCATATGAGTGTAAATCGGGCGAAAGCTATATATGGGAGATATATCTAAATCTGAACCGATTTCAACCAAATTTGGCACGCATAGCTACAATGCTAATTCTATTCCCTGTGCAAAATTTCAACTAAATCGGAGTTAAAAATTGGCCTCTGTGGTCATATGAGTGTAAATCGGGCGAAACCTATATATGGGAGATATATCCAAATCTGAACCGATTTCAACCAAATTTGGCACGCATAGTTACTATGCTAATTCTACTCCCTATGCAAACTTTTAACTAAATCGGAGCAAAAAATTGGCCTCTGTGGGCAAATGAGTGTAAATCGGGCGAAAGCTATATATGTGAGCTATATCTAAATCTGGACCGATTTGGCTGATATTTTGCAAGTTTTTCGAGACTCATAAAATATTCGGATGTACGGAATTTGAGGAAGATCGGTTGATATACACGCCAATTATGACCAGATCGGTGAAAAATATATATGACAGCTATATCTAAATCTGAGCCGATTTTTTCCAAAATCAATAGGGATCGTCTTTGAGCCGAAGCAGGACTCTATACCAAACTTTAGGACAATCGGACTAAAACTGCGAGCTGTACTTTGCACACAAAAGTACACCAACAGACAGACAGACAGACGGCCAGACAGACAGACTGACGGACATCGCTAAATCGACTCAGAATTTAATTCTAAGGCGATCCGTATACTAAAAGGTTGGTCTATGATTACTCCTTCTTGGCGTTACATACAAATGCACAAACTTATTATACCCAGTACCACAATAGTGGTGAAGGGTATAAATATAGGAAACATTTAAATATGAACCAATTTTGAGGCAACTTTATGATTTATCGGTCGACAGATGTGTATTAGAGTAATAAAGGGTGATTCTTTTGAGGTTAGGATTTTCATGCATTAGTATTTGACAGATCACGTGGGATTTCAGACATGGTGTCAAAGAGAAAGATGCTCAGTATGCTTTGACATTTCATCATGAATAGACTTACTAACGAGCAACGCTTGCAAATCATTGAATTTTATTACCTAGAAAAGTTGGCAGAAAACCGCTTTTTTATCGACAAATTTTGTTCAGCGATGAGTCTCATTTCTGGTTGAATGGCTACGTAAATAAGCAAAATTGCCGCATTTGGAGTGAAGAGCAACCAGAAGCCGTTCAAGAACTGCCCATCCATCCCGAAAAATGCACTGTTTGGTGTGGTTTGTACGCTGGTGGAATCATTGGACCGTATTTTTTCAAAGATGCTGTTGGACGCAACGTTACGGTGAATGGCGATCGCTATCGTTCGATGCTAACAAACTTTTTGTTGCCAAAAATAGAAGAACTGAACTTGGTTGACATGTGGTTTCAAAAAGATGGCGCTACATGCCACACAGCTCGCGATTCTATGGCCATTTTGAGGGAAAACTTCGGAGAACAATTCATCTCAAGAAATGGACCGGTAAGTTGGCCACCAAGATCATGCGATTTGACGCCTTTAGACTATTTTTTGTGGGGCTACGTCAAGTCTAAAGTCTACAGAAATAAGCCAGCAACTATTCCAGCTTTGGAAGACAACATTTCCGAAGAAATTCGGGCTATTCCGGCCGAAATGCTCGAAAAAGTTGCCCAAAATTGGACTTTCCGAATGGACCACCTAAGACGCAGCCGCGGTCAACATTTAAATGAAATTATCTTCAAAAAGTAAATGTCATGGACCAATCTAACGTTTCAAATAAAGAACCGATGAGATTTTGCAAATTTTAGGCGTTTTTTTTTAAAAAAAAAGTTATCAAGCTCTTAACAAATCACCCTTTAGAAAAATGTGAGTCATTTTGAAAAGTTTTTGACTTAGCAGTGGCGATTTGATAAGGAAAATGTGGGTATTTCGGCCAGTTTTGCCTAAATAGGAAAAACATTTATATGGAATATATATCGAAATCTGAACCGATTGCAATCAAATTTCACATGCATAGTTACTATGTTGAATGTACTCCCTGTGCAAAATTTCACATAAATCGGATTACATCTTTGACCACTGTGGTCACATGACGGAAAATCGGGCGAAAGATATATATGGGAGCTATATCAAAATCTGAACCGATTTCAACCAAAATAAACACGCATATGCAGAACCTTAATTCTACTCCCTGTGCAAAGTTTCAAGTTCAATTCTACTCCCTCTGCAAAACTTCACGTAAATCAGGGTAGCCCTTTTCCCTCTGTGAGCATATTAGTCCAAATCGGGCGAATGATATATATGGGAGCTATATCTAAATCTGAACCGACTTCAACTAAATTTTGCACACTTATGTTAACGATACTATTAAATGTACTTGTCGTGCAAAATTTGAAGCAAATCAGGGCAAAACTCTGGCTTTTGGGGCCATATAAGTCCAAATCGGACGAAAAATATATATATGGGAGCTATATCTAAATCTGAACCGATTTCAACTAAATTTGGCACAATTAACGATACTATTAAACGTACTCCTTGTGCAAAATTTCAATCAAATCAGGGCAAAACTCTGACTTTTGAAGCCATATAAGTCAAAATCGGACGAAAGATATATAGGGGAGCTATATCTAAATCTGAACCGATTTAGCTGATATTTGGCAGTTTTTACGGGACTGGCAAAACATTCAGATGTACAAAATTTGAAGAACGTCGGCAGCTATATCTAAATCTGAACCGATTTTTTCCAAAATCAATAGCGATTGTCTTCGACCCGAAGAAAGACGTTATATCAAATTTGAGGACGATCGGACTTAAACTGCGACCTGTACTTTGTGAACAAAATTACATATACAGACAGACAGACGGAAATCGCTAAATCGACTCAGAATTTAATTCTAAGCCGATCGGTATACTAAAAGATGGGTCTATGACAGTTATTTCTTGGCGTTACATACAAATGCACAAACTTATTATACCCTGTAAAGGGTGATACGGTCAAAATTTGGTCAATATAAACATGACGTATTTCTTTCAATTTTGAATTTAAAAAACCTGAACACCCCTCATTTTGAAGGTGTGTGTGTGTAGAATGTTGCTCCTATTTTGATTTTGGAATTCACTCTTCAGTTGTCAAAATGCCGTCCAAGCAAGAAGAGCAGCGTATCAAAATTTTGCTCGCGCATCGCGAAAATCCGAGCAAAGCTGGCAAAATCGCTAAAAGTTGCCAAATCAAACGTTACAAATGTAATTAAAGTGTTTGGGGAACGTTTGTCGACAGCCAGGAAGTCTGGATCGGGGGGTAATCAAAAACCGGAAGCCGCTGAGACGACAAAGAGAGTTGCCGGTAGTTTCAAGCGAAACCCTAACCTCTCTCTCCGAGATGCTGCAAATAAGCTAGGTGTATCGTCTACAACCGTGCATCGAGCCAAAAAACGAACCGGACTATCGACTTACAAAGGTAGTGACTCCAAATCGCGATGATAAACAAAATACTACGGCCAAAGCGCGATCCCGGAGGCTGTACACGACGATGCTGACGAAGTTTGACTGCGTGGTAATGGACGACGAAACCTACGTCAAAGCCGACTACAAGCAGCTTCCGGAACAGGAGTTTTATACGGCAAAAGGAAGGGGAAAGGTAGCAGATATTTTCAAGCACTGTCAAAGTTCGCAAAGAAATATCTGGTTTGGCAAGCCATCTGTACCTGTGGCTTGAAAAGCAGCATTTTCATAGCTTCCGGGACTGTCAACCAAGAAATTTACGTGAAGGAGTGTTTGAATAAACGTCTGCTGCCTTTCCTGAAGAAACACGGTTGTTCCGTACTGTTTTGGCATCTTGCCATTACGGTAAAAAGGCCATGGAGTGGTACGCCGCCAACAACGTGCAGGTGGTTCCCAAGGACAAGAACCCTCCCAACACGCCAGAGCTCCGCCCAATTGAGAAATACTGGGCTATTGTCAAGCGGAACCTAAAGAAGACCAAAAAACTGCTAAGGACGAGCAGCAGTTCAAGGCAAACTGGCTTTCTGTGGCGAAGAAGTGGACAAGGTGGCTGTACAAAATCTGATGGCAGGTGTCAAGCGTGAGGCCCGGCAATTCGGATTTGGAAAAGCGAAAGCCTAACTGAATATTTTTCCTGAATTTTGTACTAATTGAACTTGAAAAAGAAATTTAATTTGATTTTTTAAATAAACGATTTCACCGATTTACACGCGTTTTCCCTTGACCAAATTTTGACCGTATCACCCTTTACCACAGTAGTGGTGAAGGGTATAAAAAATATGGGAAACATTTAAATCTGAAGAAATTTTAAGGAAACTTCGCAAAAGTGTATTTATGATTTAGAGTCATTTTTACAATTTTTCGACTAAGCAGTGGCGATTTTACAAGGAACATGTTGGTATTTTGACCATTTTTGTCGAAATCAGAAAAACATATACAGTCGACTCCGCTTTACTGAAACGTTAAAAATGCAGCCATTTAATTTCAGTTATTCGAAGTTTTTGCTAAAGCGGACTACGGATAACTGAAAAAAACTTCCAGTAATGCGAACTTCGGATAACTGAAAAAGTTTCAGTAAAGCGGACTCCGTATAACTGGAAAAAAATCCACTCAATTTCAGTTAACCGAACTTATGACCAATGCTATGTACATAAAATAATGAAAAAAAGGTGTTTGATTCCGTGTGTGTGCCATCTACAATTTTACCTTTCAGTTGATTTTATTTACAGAGTGATTTAAACTGTTTTGAAAGTGCCATCTTCACTTGAAATAAAGCGTTCTCAATACGGAGAAGAAAATGTACTCTCTCTCAATAGCGAGAATGTGGCATTTTCAGTAAAGCGAAGTCATACTAATGTGACGAAACTCATTTGAACACAAAAAACTTTTCAGTAATCCGATTTTTTCAGTTAAGCGGAGTTTCACTAAAGCGGAGTAATTTAAATGAAATGGACAGAAAAAACAACTGGGGAATGCGATCGATTTCAGTTATCCGAGGTTTTTCAGTAAAGCGCATTGCGCTAAAGCGGAGTCGACTGTATATGGGAGCTATATCTAAGTCCATATTGGGCGAAATATATATATGGGAGCTATATCTAAATCTGAACCGATTTCTTCCAAAATCAATAGGGTTCTATTCTGAGCCATTACACATACTTGTGCCAAATTCGAAGTCGATTGGACTAAAACTGCGACCTAGACTTTGAGTACAAAAATGTGTTCACGGACAGACGGACTTGGGTATATCGACTCAGGAGCCCACCCTGAGCATTTTTGCCAAAGACACCATGTGTCTATCTCGTCTCCTTCTGGTTGTTGCAAACATATGCACTAACTTATTATACCCTGTACCACAGTAGTGGTGAAGGGTATAAATATGGGAAACATTTAAATCTGAAGCAATTTTAAGGAAACTTCGCAACAGTTTATTTGTGATTTGTCGCTCGATATATATGCATTAGAAGTTTAGGAAAATTAGAGTCATTTTTACAACTTTTCTACTAAGCAGTGGCGATTTTACAAGGAAAATGTTGGTATTTTGACCATTTTTGTCGAAATCAGAAAAACATATATATGGGAGCTATATCTAAGTCTGAACCGATTTCAACCAAATTTGGCACGCATAGCTACAATGCTAATTCTACTCCCTGTGCAAAGTTTTAACTAAATCGGAGCAAAAAATTGGCCTCTTTGGTCATATGAGTGTAAATCGGGCGAACGATATATATGGGAGCTATATCTAAATCTGAACCGATTTCAATAAAATTTGGCACACTTGACTATAGTACTAATTGTTCTTCTTGTACAAAATTTGAAGCAAACTAGGGTAAAACTCTGGATTCTGGGGCAGTGGCGATTTTACAAGGAAAATGTTGGTATTTTGACCATTTTTGTCGAAATCAGAAAACCATATATATGGGAGCTATATCTAAGTCTGAACCGATTTCAACCAAATTTGGCACGCATAGCTACAATGCTAATTCTACTCCCTGTGCAAAGTTTTAACTAAATCGGAGCAAAAAATTGGCCTCTTTGGTCATATGAGTGTAAATCGGGCGAACGATATATATGGGAGCTATATCTAAATCTGAACCGATTTCAATAAAATTTAGCACACTTGACCACACTACTAATTGTACTCCTAGTGCAATGTTTCAAATTGGGGTAAAACTCTGGCTTCTGGGACCGTATTAGTCCATATCGGGCGAAATATATATATGGGAGCTATATCTAAATCTGAACCGATTTCTTCCAAAATCAATAGGGTTCTATTCTGAGCCAAAACACATACTTGTGCCTAATTTTAAGTCGATTGGACTAAAACTGCAACCTAGACTTTGATTACAAAAATGTCTTCACGGACAGACGGACATGGCTATATCGACTCAGGAGCTCACCCTGAGCATGTTTGCCAAAGACACCATGTGTCTATCTCGTCTCCTTCTGGGTGTTGCAAACTAGAGGTGTGCACGTGACACGAAATTGTCGTGACTCACGAACATTTTCGTGACTCACGCGTGAGTCGTGAGTCACGCTGATGGTGACTGCGTGAGTGTGCGTGAGCGTGATTAACCAACCAAATGTCGTGCGTGAGCGTGAGTCACGAAAATAATATCTTCGTGAGTGTGCGTGAGTAACGAATTTCGGAAAAACACACTCACGAAAATAATCCAGCTTACGAACATAAAATATTTGCGAATTGAATTTATTTATAATTTTAGCGACATCCTAAGTGTTAAGAGTTTTATAACGGTGTCGATTTGAATCATACTCATATTTTCAGTCAGGTTCTATAGGTAAATTACTCATAAAATTATTCGTGAGTCACGAGGTTTCTCGTGAGTCACGACATTTTTCGTGAGTCACGATATTTTTCGTGAGTCACGACATTTAAAAGATTTTCGTGCGTGAGTGTGCGTGAGTACAAATTTTCTTTTCGTGAGCGTGCGTGACCGTGAGTCCTACCAAAAAATATCGTGCGTGAATAAGATTTCTCCGTCGTGAGTGTGCGTGAGCGTGAGTAAAATATTACTCACGTGCACACCTCTATTGCAAACATATGCACTAACTTATAATACCCTGTTCCACAGTGTGGCGCAGGGTATAAAAATTAATTCTTGTGTAAAGTCATACTATCAAAGCCCATTGTGAGTGTGTTCTCTCTTTTTGTAGAAGTACTAATTTTCCCTTAATATTTTACACATTTATTTATACACCCAAAAAATTTTCGCTCATAGGAGAAATTATAATATATAATATTATAAAACTGAAATACACATCTAAAATAAAAAAGTAAACATCTAAGTTAAAGAAAAAGTATTTTTTCTACTAACTACAAACATTTGATCAATAATTTCACAATAAGATTTTCTAAATTTGATAGATTTCTGGTAAAAATTTCCTTCAACTTTTGATAGATTATTTTTGGCACGAGTGGCAACCATGATTAAATCACAATAAGAATATTTGCCAAATATGGTATCAAGATGTTTCTAACATGTTCCTGGAAAAACTCTCATCTTGGTCAAATATTTGCCTGGTGTGATCATACCTTCATAGAAAAAAAAATTCCGTAGTTAAACTAACTCTAAATTTACCTTAAATTTATTGCCAAACAAATTATTTGTTTGTAGTTTAATTTTATTATTTGTTGCGAAATTTTCCACAGCCCAATGAAATTGTCGTTTTTTTTAAGTATGTCTCAAACATTTTATGAACTAACCGTGGGTATAAAGTTCAATGGCCACACACATAAGTTCACTATGAACTAAAGTAAATGCATATTTTTGTGCGACCCTCAAAAATAGTAAGAATGAATGGTTAAAATGGTCATGATTCGGCGTCAATGATTTTCTTCTTTACTTTTAGTTAATTTTTTTCTTCTATGAAAGGGTGTAATTTCGTGAAGTGCAGTTAAAATGTACCACAGGGCATTGCATTTTCCTGGCTTTAACAACGCTTTGTGGAAATCAATAGTTAAATTTTCGTACGAGTTAGTTTATTCTTCCTATAAAACAGTTTACTTTTTTTCGGTGTTTAGAGACCAATAATTTTCTTTTGGTACTAGCGTAACCCGGCCCGCTTCGCTGCGCCTTCCGAAGCTTATTTGTAGGAACATTTTGCGTTAACTTAGTCAACCATATCCTTCGTGCTGAAAACAAATTCGAAAAGATTTGAATTCTTTCAAACAAATCGGACTACTTGCTTTTTCGTTTATAGGTACAAATACGGCGGATATGGTAAAACGGTTCGTCTTAAAAAATGTCGGGGAGAGGGTGTACCCTTTCCTCCAATTTTTTTAAATAATGTTCTGTATTCAAGTAGTTGGACAATCTTCGATATTTCTTGTGAATTTTAAGTGTGGTTTGTCAAGGAAAGGTATCCTTCTCCTCAACATATCTGAAAATTAAGCACTATATTAACTATATTATAATAACATACATAGAATTACTGTTTCCCATCCAATAAATCGGAAAAAGCAAAAGTAGTAAAAAATTTTACCACATTAACATTTGCTAAAATGTTGGAAAATGATGCACCCTCTACGTTGGCTGCCAATTTCATGTAAATTTAAGTTCTTTACCAAAAAGAAGTCTGGCAGTTTAACAACTAACAGTCCAGGGAGAAGAGACGGGAACTATTGGGTTCTAAGATCACTTGCCAAAGTGACTAAAGGCTTTAATGTGTGTCATCTCAATGCGCAGAGTCTAAATAAGAAACTCGACGAATTCAAATACCTGTTCGAGGGCTCGGGTATCGATGCGGACAGACCATCTCATGCTGGTGGAGCTGCTATATATGTCAAGGAAACATTAAGGTCATAATTAATATGCCGATCTGAAATTCCCGACCATTGTATGGAATATTTATTTGTTGAAATTCAGGGTGCTGTGAGTAAGATACTGTTAGGATGTGTCTACCGTCCAAACTGTAGAATTGACATTCAACCACTGACAAGTCTTCTTGAACAAATTAGTATTTCGTACAATGACATAATAATAGCAGGCGATTTTAATAGCAACTTACTAGGGCAAACAAACATTCTCGGTAATATGGAGGCAATAAACCTAACACCAGTGAATAAAACCATACCCACTCATTATTCATCATTGGTCAATACCCTAATTGACATCTTCTTTGTTAACAACTTGAGCGATGTACTGAAATATGAACAATTGTGTGGGTCGGAATTTTTTAAAAATGATATAATATTTCTGGCCTATAACTAGCAAATCTCAAGAAATTCTGGGTGTCATGATACATTTACCTATAGAGATTTTAAGCATATAAATCTAAGTGACCTGGAACATGACTTATATACGATAGACTGGGATGAAATTTATTCCATCACAACACTGGATGGAAAACTTGATTTACTAACCACCAATGTCAAATTTCTGTATGATAAGCATATCAAAGTTAAACGTAAACTAAATAAAAGTAACTCGAAGCCTTGGTTTAATAGAGATATCAAATCGCTAATCACACATCGTGAGTTAGCTTACAGACTGTGGAAGCGATATAAAACCCCCTCTTATTATGAGGCATTCAAATCTGCTCGACGTGCCGTAACAAATAAAATACGCCAAGAAAAACTAGCGTACTATGAAAACAAATTTGGTAATGCCATCAGTAGCAAACAAAAATGGAAAGAGATTCGGAAAATCGGCCTACTAAAACACGAAGAGCATGCAGTAAATGTCGACCTAAACGATCTTAACTTGAAATTTGTCAGTACACCAACAACTATCGTGAATCGATAAGTACCCTTGGAGCATAGCACCATGCCCGAGCCTGAATTCGGTCTTGCTTTCAACCTCGTAACGCAATCAGAGGTCTATAAAGCTGTAATGTCAGTGACTTCAAATGCCGTTGGATATGATGACATTCATCCAAAATTTGTTAGAATTATCCTGCCACATATTCTGTTGTACATTACACATGTTTTCAATACTGCTATAATGACCAGCAGTTTTCCTTCTAGTTGGAAAATCGCAAAAATACTCCCAATACCAAAGGGTAATGGAGAGTTTCGCCCTATAGCTATACTGCCCTACCTATCTAAAGTCTTCGAGAGGATTATTCACAACCAGCTTCAGAGCTATGTTACTGCAAATAATTTACTAACTTCGCGACAATCTGGTTTTAGACCAAATCACAGCTGCATTACTGCACTCACTGATGTGGTAGAGACAATTCGAGCTGGGCTTGACAACAATGAAATTGGTTTCCTAATTTTGCTTGATCACTCCAAGGCATTTGATAGTGTTTGCCACACAATACTTACTGAAAAACTGAGACGAAATGTTGGCCTCACTGAAACGGCAACACGTTTACTGATATCATATCTGTCACAACGATCGCAATACACAACGGATGGAACTAACAACTCTTTACTCCTTCCACTGCCAAGGGGGGTACCGCAAGGATCAATCCTTGGACCCCTCCTATACTCAATATACTCGAATGATCTACCTGACCAAATTAAGCATAATCATATTCTAATGTACGCTGATGACGTACAGCTTTACTACTCATGCAAACTGAATTCCGTTGCGACGTGTGTATCGAATCTTAACGCAGACCTGCAACGAATACTGAATTGGGCCTCAAAGAACTGTTTAATACTTAACCCTAATAAGTCGAAGGCAATTCTAATCCGAAACAGAAATGTTGACATAGGAGATAACGTCAACATTTACTTAGGATCCACACAAATTGAAATTGTGGATAAAGCAAAGAATCTTGGGGTAATTTTTAATAAGAATCTTACCTGGTCTGACCATATTTCTTCAACCTGTGGAAAAGTATATTCAATGCTTAGAAATCTGTGGACTACCCAACACTTCACACCACTGAATATTAGAATACAGTTAGTAAAAAGCTACATATTACCAACCTTACTGTATGCTTCTGAAGTATTCGCTGATATAAATACAACTGACAAAAGAAAACTTCAAACTAAAGGGTGATTTGTTAAGAGCTTGATAACTTTTTTTAAAAAAAAAACGCATAAAATTTGCAAAATCTCATCGGTTCTTTATTTGAAACGTTAGATTGGTCCATGACATTTACTTTTTGAAGATAATTTCATTTAAATGTTGACCGCGGCTGCGTCTTAGGTGGTCCATTCGGAAAGTCCAATTTTGGGCAACTTTTTCGAGCATTTCGGCCGGAATAGCCCGAATTTCTTCGGAAATGTTGTCTTCCAAAGCTGGAATAGTTGCTGGCTTATTTCTGTAGACTTTAGACTTGACGTAGCCCCACAAAAAATAGTCTAAAGGCGTCAAATCGCATGATCTTGGTGGCCAACTTACCGGTCCATTTCTTGAGATGAATTGTTCTCCGAAGTTTTCCCTCAAAATGGCCATAGAATCGCGAGCTGTGTGGCATGTAGCGCCATCTTGTTGAAACCACATGTCAACCAAGTTCAGTTCTTCCATTTTTGGCAACAAAAAGTTTGTTAGCATCGAACGATAGCGATCGCCATTCACCGTAACGTTGCGTCCAACAGCATCTTTGAAAAAATACGGTCCAATGATTCCACCAGCGTACAAACCACACCAAACAGTGCATTTTTCGGGATGCATGGGCAGTTCTTGAACGGCTTCTGGTTGCTCTTCACTCCAAATGCGGCAATTTTGCTTATTTATGTAGACCATAAATCGGACGTAAAGCGCGAAACACATTTCGAACCGAACACTGATTTTGGTAATAAAATTCAATGATTTGCAAGCGTTGCTCGTTAGTAAGTCTATTCATGATGAAATGTCAAAGCATACTGAGCATCTTTCTCTTTGACACCATGTCTGAAATCCCACGTGATCTGTCAAATACTAATGCATGAAAATCCTAACCTCAAAAGAATCACCCTTTACTTTTAACAATGCAGTACGATATGCTTTTGGTTTGAGACGATTTGACAGAGTCTCACAATACTCATTACTGATACTGAAGTTGCCATTGGAAAGATTCTTAATTTGCAAATCATTAGTATTGTTACATAAAATAATTCACACCAGTAAACCTTCATATCTATATGCCAACCTGATGTTCGCCCGATCATCAAGAGGAAAAAACATTATACAAATCGCACACCGTCGTCACTCATCAGAAAGACATTTTTTTATTAGTACGATCCGTCTCTGGAATCAACTCCCTAATGAGCTGCAGCTAATAACTAATACACAACGGTTCAAGAGGAATATTCTGGAATATTATTCAATCATGTGAAATATTTTAATATTGGGGACGCTAAATTTTTCTTTTTTTTCACACTAATACACTTTAAAATATTGTTATGTATACTTATATGTTAATTTAATTAAATTTAATTTAATACATATTAATAACAATACTGTAATAATCTAACCATGCTACTCCAGTACTATAATATATAAGATGTAATCTTGTTGTACTGGAAATACCATTCAATAAATGAAATGAAGCCTGTGCAAAAATCATAAAATTATGTACCGAGTTCCCTCTACTTTCAATTTAAGAAAAAAAAAAAAAACGGACGAAAGGGAACCCTTTCCCCACCTTCGCACCACTCTGACCTGATATCGGACTATCACGTACCCTATATTAATTTTACAACTACTCACTGGTCCCTATAAATTCTATCGAAGTAAATCGACAAAGCTTATTTCAATTTTTCCCTTCCCCAACCAGATATCGAAAAATCATATACTAATTTAAAAATCATGTATAAATTTAATCACATCCTCCCACGTTCCCTGTAAATTCCAAGTAGATCGGAGATGTTTAAATTTTGCTCTATTGTTTTAAAGGGACGTCACTTTCCCCGATACAATATCGACAAACACCGTAGTGAATAGCACCCCTAACCTTCCCTGAAAATTCTTGAAACTTTCCTTCAAGTGTGGGGCAAGGAAGGTTGCCCCTTCGTTCATAACCTTCCTCCACTGCCTTTGTAAATTTCAAGAAAACTTTTTTTTTTTTTTTTTTTTTTTTTTTTTTTTTTTTTGCAGTTTTAGAGGAGGACCTCCTCGCGATCAAATATCGAAAAATGATGTAGTGTATCTTTTGTAAACGTCTCAGAAAATGTCAAGCAAACTATAAGCCTAAAGGGGCGGCCTCTCTTCCGTCCAAATATCACAAAATCAGGTATCAACTATTGATATCGTAACCTCTCCCCAGTCCTCTGTAAATTTCAAGTAACTCGGTAAAAGTTTAATTGTTTCTCTGTATGTACTTAAGAGAAGCGGATGTCTCCCTATGCCCTTTTATTTTTATTAAAAAATCAGGAACCTGATATAAATTTCATAACCTCACCCATTTTTTCCGTTAAAATTTCAGTCGGGGGAGTTTAGTGTTGTTTTCACTGTACTTTAAAAAAAAGTCGGGCAAAGGGGTGGTCCCCCTCCCCGCCCAAATATCGAAAAATAATGTAGCGGATTTTTGTCTAGATGGCAACCCCAACATTCAATGAAAATTTCAAGCAAATCGCATAATTTTGTTCCAAGTTTCAAAAAGTAGGGCAAGGGGGAGGTCCCCCTCCCCGTCCACATATGAAATCATCAGGTACCCCATATTAATTCCATAACCTCACCGCATGTTCTCTGTAAATCTCAAATAATTTAGAGAATTTTAGTTTTTTCACTGTACATTAAAAAAAGTCGAACAAAGGGGAGATCCCCCTCCGCCAGCAAATATCGAAATATAAAGTAGCGGATCTTTATCTAGATGCCAACCTCAACCTTCAATGAAAATTTCAAGCAAATCGGTCAACTTTGGTTCAATTTTCAAAAAGTCCGACAAAGGGGTGGTCCCCCTCCGCGACCAGGTGTCCAAAAATGAGGTACCCTATTTTCACCACATGAACGCCCCCTACGATCTCTGAAAGTTTCAAGTAAATCGGTTCAGCCGTTTCGGAGCCAACTCGGAACATACAAACAAACAAACAAATAAACAAACATAGATTGAATTTTATATATATGTATAGATTATTAGCTTCAATGTATTTCGTTCATGAAAACTCCTAAATTACATTTTTCATTTGCCTTACGAGTATATTTATCATCATATTCCTTTTGAAGATTTTGATTTCCTTTAGTGTAGAGACGAATGACATTATGTGTAGCTTCTGAACTCTTCTCATAGCTCTCCAATTCGTCGACGAACATTTTGAAATGATTGTACCAATGAATGGCTACATCTTCATTGTCAGTGGCCAGAATGATACGTGACATTACTGGCGACATAAAAGTAAAGACATTACGTACACCACACTGAAATCTATGGCGTATGAATAAATCCAAGTACTTTTCGGTAAAATGTTGTGCTCTTTCGTAGATTTCCATTTGTTTACTATCATCCATAATTTTTGATTTGGCCAGCTTAATTTGTTCAAGCATTTCCTCCAATTCGGATTGCATTGGATCAGCTTTGGCATCGTAATAATAGAATTTATTGGTCAAAACATAGTCGACCAGTTCATCGGTGGTAGCTGGCATGGCTATGGTCATCGAAGCAGCTGAACTCTGGATAATATACAAAAACCAAATTTTGAATTTCTTTATATTTAAGTTCTGATTTAAATTTTATTTAAAAATAAAACACACACTTGATGCAGTTCCTTTGCAAGAGCTAAGAAAATAAATATCCACTTTTCCATATCCGTAAAGGCCCTTTAGCGTTTCTATATCTGGTGTGTATTAGCGACAATTAACTACTGTTCCATTTTAGATTTTGATGTGTATTTCCATGTCTAGAAATTTTTAAATCATCTGTTGTCTCTGAGTCTTTTTCGTTGTATGAAAAAGCTTAATTTTTATTTTGATTAATTGAATACAATTGAAGAAATAACCTTGACTGTTGACTCATAGACAATCTGTTTCTTGGATGGAGAAAATGTGAAAATGTTCATGTGATCAATCCAATGAATACGCTTTAATTAAATCCTTTCGCGACTATGTGGTGTATGGGATTTGTGATGCAACTCGACCATCTTACACGGAAAAAAAATAATGATCTAATATGAACTGAAAAATATATATTCAATTAATATAAAAGGTTATTCAACCTATATTTTAGGACATGCAATTTATACCATATTAAGGTAAAACAAATTTTACAACAAGTATATATGGTCGTAAGTTCGGCCAGGCCGAATCTTATGTACCCTCCACCATGGAATGCGTAAAAACTTCTACGAAAGACTGTCATCCACAATCGAATTACTTGGGTTGTGATATCTTAAATCGTTTTCTAAATTGTGAGTTAGTCCATACGTGGTATACATTAGACAAAAAAGTTATTTATAGGTAAGTCTACAAATAATTACGAATCGATATGGACTTTTGCACGGTACGTAGAGAGCCAGAATTGAAATATGGGGGTCGCTTATATGGGGGCTATATACAATTATGAACTCGATATGGACCAATTTTTGTGTGATTGGGGATCGATTTATCTGAGGGCTATATATAACTATTTACCGATATGGACCTAGTTAGGCATGGTTGTTAACGGCCATATACTAGCACAATGTATCAAATTTCAACTAACTCGGATGAAATTTGCTCCTCTTAGAGGCTCAAAAAACCAAATCTCGGGATCGGTTTATATTTGGGGCTATATATGATTATGGACTAATATGGACCACTTTTGGCATGGTTGTTAAATATCATATACTACCACCACGTACCGAATTTCAACCAGATCGAATGAATTTTGCTTCTCCAAAAGGCACCGGAGGTCAAATCTGGAGATCGGTTTATATGGGGGTTATTATAATTATGGACTGATATGAACCAATTCCTGCATGGTTGTTGGATACCATATACTAACACAGAACTTCCCAAATGGGGGGCGCGCCCCCCAAGGAGGGCACCACGAGGTTCCACGGGGGGCTCAGCGTCATTTTTGGTTGAGCAGGTTTTGTGTCATTAAATTTGTCAAAAACAACACTAATTGTTAAGTTCAACAAAACATCAATAATATACTACAAAAATGCATACCATTCGTACATTTCGAAATGTTCTTTTATAACCACAGTGAGAGAACAATAAAAGTTACATGCAATTGTATAAGCAAATTGGGTTGGGAAGCTCTGTACTAACATCACGTACCAAATTTCAACCGAATCGGATGAATTTTGCTCTTCCAAGGGGCTCCGGAGGTCTAATCTGGGGATCGGTTTATATGGGGGCTATATATAATTATGGACCGATTTCGACCAATTTTTGCATGGGTGTTTGAGGCCATATATTAAGACCACGTACCAAATATCAACTGAATCAGATAAATTTTGGTCTTCCAAGAGGCTCCGCAAATCGGGGGATCGGTTTATATGGGGACGATATGTAATTATTGGCCGATGTGGATCAATTTTTTCATAGTTGTTAGAGACTATATGCTAACACCATGTACCAAATTTCAGCCGGTTGTTAGATACCATATGCTAACACCATGTATCAAATTTCAGGCGGATCGGATGAAATTTGCTTCTCTTAGAGGGTCTACAAGCCAAATTTGGGGATCCGTTTATAAGGGGGCTATACGTAAAAGTGGACCGATATGGCCCATTTGCAATACCATCCGGCCTACATCAATAAAAACTACTTCGTTCGGAAGTTAGCGTGATTTCAACAGACGGACGGACGGACATGCTCAGATCGACTCAGAATTTCACCACGACCCAGAATGTATATACTTTATGGGGTCTTAGAGCAATATTTCGATGTGTTACAAACGGAATGACAAAGTTAATATATCCCCCATTCTATGGTGGAGGATAAAATTAATTGATACTATTAATTTTTGTGATTGATTTTAGTTTCAATTTAAAAAGTTATTGAATCAATTAAATGTTTAATTGAATCAATTAAATGTTTAATTGTTTAATGGACTGATAGGAACCAATTCCTGCATGGTTGTTGGATACCATATAAAGGGTGATTCTTTTGAGGTTAGGATTTTCATGCATTAGTATTTGACAGATCACGTGGGATTTCAGACATGGTGTCAAAGAGAAAGATGCTCAGTATGCTTTGACATTTCATCATGAATAGACTTACTAACGAGCAACGCTTGCAAATCATTGAATTTTATTACCAAAATCAGTGTTCGGTTCGAAATGTGTTTCGCGCTTTTTTATCGACAAATTTTGTTCAGCGATGAGGCTCATTTCTGGTTGAATGGCTACGTAAATAAGCAAAATTGCCGCATTTGGAGTGAAGAGCAACCAGAAGCCGTTCAAGAACTGCCCATGCATCCCGAAAAATTCACTGTTTGGTGTGGTTTGTACGCTGGTGGAATCATTGGACCGTATTTTTTCAAAGATGCTGTTGGACGCAACGTTACGGTGAATGGCGATCGCTATCGTTCGATGCTAACAAACTTTTTGTTGCCAAAAATAGAAGAACTGAACTTGGTTGACATGTGGTTTCAACAAGATGGCGCTACATGCCACACAGCTCGCGATTGTGGCCATTTTGAGGGAAAACTTCGAAGAACAATTCATCTCAAGAAATGGACCGGTAAGTTGGCCACCAAGATCATGCGATTTGACGCCTTTAGACTATTTTTTGTGGGGCTACGTCAAGTCTAAAGTCTACAGAAATAAGCCAGCAACTATTCCAGCTTTGGAAGACAACATTTCCGAAGAAATTCGGGCTATTCCGGCCGAAATGCTCGAAAAAGTTGCCCAAAATTGGACTTTCCGAATGGACCACCTAAGACGCAGCCGCGGTCAACATTTAAATGAAATTATCTTCAAAAAGTAAATGTCATGGACCAATCTAACATTTCAAATAAAGAACCGATGAGATTTTGCAAATTTTATGCGTTTTTTTAAAAAAAAAAGTTATCAAGCTCTTAACAAATCACCCTTTACTTGATTTTGTCTAATATTATGACAACCCAAGTAATTTGATTGTTGAATCCATAGCGGAGGGTACATAGATTCGGCCTGGCCGAACTTACGACTGTATATACTTGTTTTTGTAATTGGATTTTTGAATTGATACTATATTTCTGTGTCTGAAGACATTTCAATTAAAAAATTAATTGGATCAATTTATTTTGTGATTGAATCATTGTTTTTATTAAATACAAAAAAAGTTTAATAATTTTTTAACTGACTTACCCCCATTTTCATAAAGCTCCGTTAGTGTTTCGTTAACTAACCAACTTTTAAACCGTATTATGGACGAAGCTGTCATCTTGCATATATATTCCATATGCCAGTTAGGAACTTAACTGACGAACATTTTTAAGTTAAAGTTAACTGGAGAGAAGATATTTGCAATTTATTTTCTGTTAACTGGCAGTTAAAGCCTAACCGAGCTACATGAAAATGGCCGTTAGTCTTCTGAGTTTGATAAACAAGTTAATTGTATAATATTTTTAATTAAAAATTTACAAATGTTCAATCATTGACCTAATTGGCTAAATGTTTCTTGTATCATTAAAAAGTTAACTGTATCAATTAATTTTTTAATTAAAAAAGTTATCAGCTTCAATTAACTTTTTAATTGGAAATATTTTTGTGATAATTTTTTCCTGTGCATGTATCGTTCTCCCGATTTGGCATGGAATTATCATCCGATTTCCTTGAAATTTTAAATCTAGAAGTATTTTGGGTTCATAGAGAACTGTGCTAAATTTGGTAGATATCGGTCCATGTATTGATTTAGTCCCCGTATACCTCGACTGATCGGAATAAATTCCCAAACATTTGAAAAAAAAGAATCACACATTTTTAATTTGCACTTCCAATAACCCAAGATTTCAAATTTCTGTCAAATCGGATAACAAGTATGGGTTTTATGTACTCAAGAAATCGCATTAGTGATCGGAATATATGAGAGCTATACCAGATTATGGCTTGATACGCTCAACAATTGGCACCAACATCGTGTTAAAATTTTAAACGGATCGAATGAAAATTTGATCGTATTCTACGCTCTTAAGTAAGGAATTAAATTGAGATGATCGGCCTATATAGAGGCCATGTAAAACACGATAGAACGATATATTCATTATTAAAAGCTGTAGCGTGACTACCAAGCTAGACAGATTGACATATTTTTGGTATCTATAACAAACTCTTATCATCGTTTGCGAAGAGGTTTGCCAAAAATCAATCTTGAAGGTTATTCATGGCACAGAATTCTACATCAATCGATGCATATTATTATGAGTAATACATACTAATATTTGTAGCACTTCACTGTGGTCATTGAAAGTTTTTGTGAGATAATTTTCATCTTTGTGGTGACCCATCTTCTTTAATCTGCAGTCAAAATACATGTCAGAAAACTCTCCAAAACAAAGGTTTTGATAAGGTTTCTGTTTTAGTCTGTGTCGTCACACAATTCTTGCGATAAGAATAGGGATGCCATAGTGAAGCATAATTGATTTATTTGGTTCGAAAAATCGGTAAATCTACAACCCCCCTGTACGCAGAGAAGGAATGTTATCACCTCAAACATGTCCATTTTCAACATGGCCCATGGTTTTTTTTTTACCAGCACACCAGTAACACATACATGTAAGCGGATTTATTTATAGGCCAGTGTGCAATGCACACACAGTGTTTTTCATATGTTTGGCTATAAACATTATATGTTTGGAACACAAATTTTTAAACACAATATTTTTGAGTGCAAGCATATAATGTTCATAAACTAGCATAACATGTTTGGGACATATATGTTAATATGTTAGAACATATTATGTTTGGGACATAAAATGTGTGTAAATATAATATGCTTGGATGCAAACATATATTAATTTAGAAATAGCCTATAAACATATATGTGTTTAGTAGCTTGGAGCGCTATTTAACAGGGAGCGATATTGAATTAAGTTGGTGGTTGTTGCTTGTTATTACAAAATTAACATTTTATTTTTCCTTGGGCAATTGATCAGCTACTTCTTTGATCCTTACAAACTGTGTGGTCCGCTGTTCGAATCCCCGTCCGGCAAAAGGTAAAATTAAAATAAAAAAAATCATACAATTGAATAATTTCTTCTACAATGTTTGTATTACAGAAAAAGGTGCTAAGAACTAAAAAATCTCGTGGAAGTGAGAAAGATGTGGGGGAATATACAATTGGGCAGAAACAAAATTTTGAGCATTCAGGTCGAAAACCTATGTTGTTAGCACCTATATTACCTGTTTATTTTCATAATTCATTATGATTGTAAATATATAAATAAATAAATAAAATTTTGAGCACAATATTGTTTGGGAGAATTTTTTTAAGCATATAATATTTTTGGGTGCAAAATGCTTCCAAACATATTATATGTTCACATAATAACATATTGTTTTTTGGAAGACAACATTATTGAATTTGGATGCAAAAATACAAAATGTTTGGAACTTAGACTACCCAAACATATATTGTTTAGACCAATATGCTTTCAAACATATTATATATTGGAAGAGATCAAACATATAAATGTTTGGGCAATACCCAAAAATATATATGCTTGAAGCAAAATATGTTTGGGAGTATATGTTACAGAAGCGATTTTTTGTGAGCGTGTACGTTTGAAGAAAATAAACAACTTTAGTTTCAAAAGTCTGTTATAATCTATACAACTTTTGGGTAGAACAAAAACGAAAATAATATAAATTTGCATTATATATGAGAGTCACGATATTTCTCGTGAGTCACTACATTTCCAATCTTGGATATGGGTCCTTAAAATATTTTCGTGCGTGAATACACATTTGTACGAGCGTGAGTCCTACACGCTAAGAAAAAACATTTGGAAAACGTGTACCGAAATTTTTATACCCGCCACCATAGAATGGTGACGGGTGTATAATAAGTTTGTTATTCCGTTTGTAACACATCGAAATATCGATTTCCGACTATATAAAGTATATATATTCTTGATCAGGGAGAAATTCTAAGACGATATAACGATGTCCGTCTGTCTGTCTGTTGTTATCACGCTGCAGTCTTCAATAATGAAGCAATCGTGCTGAATTTTTGCACAAACTCGTCTTTTGTCTGCAGGCAGGTCAAGTTGGAAGATGTGCTATATCGGTCCAGGTTTTGATATAGTCCCCATATAGACCGATCTCCCGATTTTACTTCTTGGGCTTATAGAAACCACATTTTTTATCCAATTTGCCTGAAATTTGAAATCTAGAGGTATTTTATGACCATAAAGAGGTGTGCCAATAACGGTGGGTATCGGTCCATGTTTTGGTTAGCCCCCATATAGACCGATCTCCGGATTTTATTCTTGGGCTTATAGAAACCGCAGTTTTTATTCAATTTACCTGAAATTGGAAATCTAGAGGTATTGTAGGACCACAAATACGTGTGCCAAAAATTGTGAGTATCGGTCCATATTTTGGTATAGCCCCCATATAGACCGATCTCCCGATTTTACTTCTTGGGCTTATAGAAACCACAGTTTTTATCCGATTTACCTGAAATTGGAAATCGAGAGGTACTTTAGAACCGTAAAGAGGTGTGCCAAAAATGGTGAGCATCGGTCCATAATATGTTTGTCATTCCGTTTGTAACACATCGAAATATCGATTTCCGACTATATAAAGTATATATATTCTTGATCAGGGAGAAATTCTAAGACGATATAACGATGTCCGTCTGTCTGTTGTTATCACGCTACAGTCTTCAATAATGAAGCAATCGTGCTGAATTTTTGCACAAACTCGTCTTTTGTCTGCAGGCAGGTCAAGTTGGAAGATGGGCTATATCGGTCCAGGTTTTGATATGGTCCCCATATAAATCGCCCTCCCGATTTGGGGTCTTGGGCTTATAGAAACCGTAGTTTTTATCCAATTTGCCTGAAATTGGAAATCTAGAGGTACTTTAGGACCATCAAAAGGTGCGCCGAAAATGTTCCGTATTGTTCCATGTTTTGGTATAGCCCCTATATAGACCGATCTCCCGATTTTACATCTTGGGTTTATAGAATCCGTAGTTTATATACAATTTGCCTGAAATTGAAAATTTATAGGTATTTTAGGACCATAAAGAGGTGTGCCACAATTGGTGAGTATCGGTCCATGTTTTGGTATAGCCCCCATATAGACCGATATCCCGATTTTACTTCTTGGGCTTCTAGAATCCGAAGTTTTTAACCAATTTGCCTGAAATTGGAAATCTAGAGGTATTTTCGGGCCACAAAGAGGTGTGCCGAAAACGGTGAGTATCGGTCCATATTTTAGTATAGCCCCCATAATAACGATCTCCCGATTTAACTCCTTGGGTTTCTATAAACCGTAGTTTTTATCCGATTTGCCTGAAATTGTAAATATTCTGTTATTTTAGGCTCACAAAAACGTGTGTCGGATTAAGTTTTTATCGGTCCATTTGGTAATGCCTCCATATAGACCGATTTCACTTCTTGAGGGTATAGAAGGCGCACTGATCATGAAAATTGCTTGAAACTCAGGAAATCCTAATATTTGGTTCATGGTGGTGGGTATTTAAGATTCGGCCCGGCCGAATTTATTGCCTTATATACTTGTTTTTTTTTTTATTATTGCAAAAAAAAAAATATGTTTTATCCAAAAACACAGTCCAAGCACTGTTATTTTCTTTCTTTAGGTCCTTAGTAAGACATATTTTGAGGTTTCATAATTAAAAAATTAAAATACCCAGCCAAAAAAAAATTGGAAGTACTTCTAAAGGCATAACTTTAAAAGCACTTCCAAAAATTTCCTCTCCATGATGCTCTTTATTTTACCTACAATTTTTTAATTCAATTTTTATAACTCGCTTTTTTCATATTTTTAATGGCCAATTATATTTTTTTTAAAGGGTAAGAATTAATGGAATGGTACAAATTATTCAAATTAAACATGTTGAACATGTTAAATCCATTCAAAAAACATGTTAAATCCATTCATAAAAAAGTATACAAATTCTTTATTTGTCAAAATATCATAAATATTTTCAATTTGCATCCGAAAAACTGAATTCGGATCGCACATTAAGAAATGATGCAAATTCAGTGCAACGGCTGTTGAAATGTTGGACATCCATCGTATGAGAAGCCTATATTAAATTCATTGCTTCTGCGCCAATTTTGCACCATTTCCGGATCCAAGGAAAACATTTTCGCTACTTTTTTGGTGACGCTTTTTTTTACTGGGTGGTAGTACAGGTTGGCTGATAAGTCACCGGTCTGACACATAGATGGCGTCGCTAGTATTAAATGCATATTATTTTTATATAGTACCAACCTTCAAATAATTCGTGTCAAAATTTGACGTCTGTAAGTCAATTAGTTTGTGAGATAGAGCGTCTTTTGTGAAGCAACTTTTGTTATTGTGAAAAAAATGGAAAAAAAAGAATTTCGTGTTTTGATAAAATACTGTTTTCTGAAGGGAAAAAATACGGTGGAAGCAAAAATTTGGCTTGATAATGAGTTTCCGGACTCTGCCCCAGGAAAAACAATAATTGATTGGTATGCAAAATTCAAGCGTGGTGAAATGAGCACGGATAACGGGGAACGCAGTGGACGCCCGAAAGAGGTGGTTACGGACGAAAACATCAAAAAAATCCACAAAATGATTTTGAATGACCGTAAAATGAAGTTGATCGAGATAGCAGAGGCCTTAAAGATATCAAAGGAACGTGTTGGTCGTATCATTAATCAATATTTGGATATGCGGAAGCTCTGTGCAAAATGGGTGACGCGCGAGCTCACATATGACCAAAAACAACAACGTGTTGATGATTCTGAGCGGTGTTTGCAGCTGTTAACTCGTAATACACCCGAGTTGTTTCGTCGATATGTGACAATGGATGAAACATGGCTCTATCACTACACTCCTGAGTCCAATCGACAGTCGGCTGAGTGGACAGCGACCGGTGAACCGTCTCCGAAGCGTGGAAAGACTCAAAAGTCCGCTGGCAAAGTAATGGCCTCTGTTTTTTGGGATGTGCATGGAATAATGTTTATCGATTATCTTGAGAAGGGAAAAACCATCAACAGTGACTATTATATGGCGTTATTGGAGCGTTTGAAGGTCGAAATCGCGGCAAAACGGTCCCATATGAAGAAGAAAAAAGTGTTGTTCCACCAAGACAATGCACCGTGCCACAAGTCATTGAGAACGATAGCAAAAATTCATGAATTGGGCAGCGACTTTTTCTTGTTCTCAGACCTCAAAAGGATACTCGCAGGGAAAAAATTTGGCTGCAATGAAGAGGTGATCGCTGAAATTGAGGCCTATTTTGAGGCAAAACCGAAGGAGTACTACCAAAATGGTATCAAAAAATTGGAAGGTCGTTATAATCGTTGTATCGCTATTGAAGAGAACTATTTTGAATAATAAAAACGAATTTTGACAAAAAAAAAATGTGTTTTTCTTTGTTAGACCGGGGACTTATCAGCCAACCTGTTATGTAATATCGACCATCTTCTCCTCAAAAAAAAAAAAAAAAAAAACTTTTTGGTGTTCGGTCGAAGCAGGGATTGAAGCCACGATCCTTGGTATGCAAGGCGGGCATGCTAACTACTGCTCCACCATGACCAACTAAATGTATTTATACCCTTCACCACTACTGTGGTACAGGGTATAATAAGTTTGTGCATTTGTATGTAACGCCAAGAAATATTGGTTATAGACCCATCTTTTAGTATACCGATCGGCTTAGAATTAAATTCTGAGTCGATTTAGCGATGTCCGTCTGTCTGTATATGTAATTTTGTGCACAAAGTACAGCTCGCAATTTAAGTCCGATCGTCCTCAAATTTGGCATAGGGCCGTTTCTTGGGACAGAGACAATCGCTATTGGTTTTGGAAAAAATCGGGTCAGTTTTAGATATAGCTGCCATATATATTTATCCCCGATTTGGTCATAGTTAGCGTGTTTATCAACCGATTTTCTTGAAATATCGTACATCCAAATATTTTATGAGTTTCGAAAATCTTGCAAAATATCAGCCAAATCGGTCCAGATTTAGATATAGCTCCCATATATATCTTTCGTCCGATTTAGACTCATATGACCACAGAGGCCAAAGTTTACTACCGATCTTCGTGAAATTTTGCACAGAGGGTAGAGTTGACATTCTACCAATGCTTGGTAAATTTGATTGAAATCGGTTCAAATTTAGATATAGCTCCCATATATATCTTTCGTCCGATTTGAACTTATATGGCCACAAAAGCCAGAGTTTTGCCGTGATTTGCTTCAAATTTTGCACAAGGGGTACGTTTAATAGTATCGTTAAGTGTGTCAAATTTTGTTAAAATCGGTTCAGATTTAGATATAGCTCACATATATAACTTTCGCCCGATTTGGACTTATATGGTCTCAAAAGCCCGAATTTTTTCCCTGACTTACTTCAAATTTTGCACAAGCGGTACTTTTAACGATACTATTGTATGTGCTAAATATGGTCAAAATCGATTCAGATTTAGATATAGCTCCCTTATATATGTTTCGTCCGATTTGAACTTATATGGCCTCAAAATTCAGGGTTTTGCCGTGATTTACTTCAAATTTCGCACAAGGAGTACGTTTAGTAGTATTGGTAATTGTGCCAAATTTGGTTAAAATCGGTTCAGATTTAGATATGGCTCCCATATATATCTTCCGTCCGATTTGCATTCATACGACCAGGGGGGCCAAAGTTATACTCCCATTTACGTGAAATTTCGCATAGATAGCAGAATTATTATTCTAACTATACATGTCAAATTTAGTCAAAATCGGTTCAGATTATATATAGCTTCCATATATACGTACACCAGAGTTGGGGAAATATGGTAGACCGTTACACATTTTAGACCCATTTTCAATGGAAGTTTCCTCCAATTAACTGGATAGCGTTAGCCGATTTAAATTTTAATTCTAGAGATTTTGTAGAAGTAAAAAAAATTGTCTCATTTATATAGCTTCCAGCAAATGTGAAGTAGATGAGATGGTAACACAAATTTTGGCCTACATAGGGGTGAAGGGTATAATATAGTCGGCCCCGCCCGACTTTAGTTACTTGTTTTCTGTTAAAGAAGTTTCTTTATTCGGCTCGTGGGCGCCGAAAACTATGCTATATAAATATAAATGTTTGGCTGTTTGTTTTTGCGTTGATGGCTATAGCGATAATTGATCACAATAGCCCAGTGGATAGTGTGTTGACTTTCAAATTGTATGGTCCGTGGTTCGATTCTCCGTCCAGGCGAAAGCTAAATTGTTTAAATCGAATAATTCCTCCTACATTGTTTGTATTACAGAAAAAGGTGCTAAGAACTGAAAAAGTGAGAAAAGTGGAAGTGAGAAGGATGCGAGGGAAGGTGCAATTAGCCAGAAACAAATTTTTGGGTTGGTCTTTAGGAAATATTTGTTACATCCTTCAAAAGAAGTTTTTTTTGGAAGAAAAGTATATACTTTTTGCGATAAACGTTTATATCATAAAAAGTATATACTTTTCTTCTAAATAAACTTCCTTGCAGCGACAAGCAAATGGGAAACTATATTTGCTTGCCTAAAATATTGTTTCGGAGGAAATAATTATTTTTTTGTTTTTACCAAAAAATATCATGGGCGAATAAGGGGTTTCCATTGCGTAATAAACGGCCGCAATATTTGTAAAGGTTCGACAAGGTGAATTTGTAGCACGGTTGGCCACATGTTGCAAAACCCGTAAAAGCTTATTTGGAAGCACTCAAATGGGAAGTCCCACCCGCCGTATAGGTAATGCTCCTTTTAATTACCACTTTTTCCGATCGAGAGGTAAAAACGTGCATATTTTTATTTCGGGAGCCACCATGGTGCAATGGTTAGAATGCCCGCCTTACATAGATAGTGTCGTGTCAGTTTCAACCGGAAATTTTTTTCCGCGGTGGATTATACCCTCTCAGTAATATTGGCGATATTGGACATTGGGATAACTAACGTTTTAATTACAAACCTTTCTTAATTGACTTCAATTAAAATTTTATCTCATCAGTTTCATTTGAATATTTTTTCTATTTAGGCAATATGAAATTCATTGTGTGACATCCCTACATTGCACAATGGGCGGAAATCGCAAAACAGCAACAAAAAGTTAAATTTTCAAAATGAAAAATTATTAAATGTTCCAATTGTAATTACATTAGAACATCTTTGAAATTACAAATCAAAAGTAAATTGAAAACCTGGCAACCCAAATCATGAGCAAAAAGCTGTCAGTATTTACCAAAATTTATGCAAATTGAAAATTTTCGTACTTAAATTTTTTTCTCAATTAGAGTGAACAAAGAAAACTTTTAAATGTGGACTCTAAAAGGATATATAAGTAGTTCAAAATGTTGTAAACACTTTTGTTTTTGAACTCGGATTTGTGGTTTCAACAGTGTTGTTTATTTGTGAAAATTTTAGTACATACGTAAATTTGCGAGGAATAGAACTAGCGTTGGTGACGATCGTCAATGAACCCCTTTGTTTGTGAGGAAGTATACTTTTATGTGTTGTAAAGTTTATCTGCTGATACTTGCCCATTATAAAGCCACAAGAGAACCAAAATAAGGACAAAAATTTGGAAAATGGGAGCTATATCTAAATCTGAAGCGATTTTGATGAAATTTTGCACACTTTAAGGGTACTATTTTTTTCTTTGTGTTAAATTTGAAGACAATCGGTTGGTAAATAAGCTCGTATTATCTCGATATCTAACTTTGATCCGATATTTTCCAAATTCAAAAGCATTCGTCCAAGGACCAAGTCCTCGACGGCAAGATGCTGGATGGTATTAAGGACGATATAGGTTAGGTTAGGTTATGTGGCAGCCCGATGTATCAGGCTCACTTAGACTATTCAGTCCATTGTGATACCACAGTGGTGAACTTCTCTCTTATCACTGAGTGCTGCCCGATTCCATGTTAAGCTCAATGACAAGGGACCTCCTTTTTATAGCCGAGTCCGAACGGCGTTCCACATTCCAGTGAAACCTCTTAGAGAAGCTTTGAAATCCTCAGAAATGTCACCATCATTACTGAGGTGGGATAATCCACCGCTGAAAAACTTTTTGGTGTTCGGTCGTAGCAGGAATCGAACCCACGACCTTGTGTATGCAAGGCGGGCATGCTAACCATTGCACCACGGTGGCTCCCCACGATATAAGTTAATCGCATTTGCGGACCAGAGGTCTATGGACTGCTTTAAAGCTGCTTTGATGCTAATTGGTGAAGTTTGGGAAGGAGCCGCTTTGGAGTTAGTCTTGAAAAAAGACATACCGGCTAAACCTAGAGCACATGCATGGATTCCTGCAAACCCTCCTGATCCTGAGTCAATATTATACAGACTAAAGGAATGTGAACCAGATCTTCCAACCGCCGATTGCAAGGTTGGTCATTTGGATGAGGTGGATGGACCAAGACGACATGCGGTGTTTATATTGAACATTGAGTCGCTGCCACATCTAGCCCAGACCCAAAGACGTGTAAGTTATGGCTTTCATGATATCCATATGAAGGTATACAAAAGCGATCAGCCAAAGGATTCCGAAACGGACAAGCCTCCGTTAGAGTCAGAAGTGAACAAATCTTCTTGCGAAGTCGAAAGAGACACAAAAACTGCAAATATCGTATGCGGGAAGTTTCTACAGGCTCAAACATCACTAAAGCTGAACCGCGGCTTGTTGCGAGAGTCACCGAGAACTGTGAAGAGAAAGCCCTTGATGACTCAATCGAAACGGCTGACGTGACGGTGGTTGAAAATTTGGATGGTTCTACGGTTCCTCCAGATAAATCTTCACCATTGTAAAGGCTGCTTGTGCTGCCTTAAAAGTTCTCCTGATGAAAGGAAACATAGATATAGTTCTTATTCAAGAACCACATGTAACATATATAAGAATAAGATCTGTGAATTAAGCACTCCGGGTTGCAAACTTTTGCATAATACCGGTAAAGATTTAAATCGAGCATGTATAATTGCCAAAAACGAACTAGACTTATTTCTGCTTCCTTCATTGAGCAATGCAGACACGGTCGTAGCCAGTCTAGAGACTGGGTATCTTCGGTCTACATGGGACATGTGCCGTTAAGACCTTAGTTGAGGAGTTACCGAAAATAAAGACAAAGCTCATTATGGGATGCGATGCAAATGCACATCATAGTATTTGGGGAGGTAGTGATACTAATACAAGGGAAGAGTCGCTAGTAGAGTTTATTTTGCGTACCAACATGGTAGTTTACAATAAGGGAGTTGCACCAACCTTCGTCACCAAAAATAGGCAAGAGGTTTTGGACATCACATTGGCCTGTCCGGAACTGAATGATAAGACACCTGAGTGGCAAGTTTTAAGGGAACATAGCTTCTCAGATCATCGCTACATCAGTTTCTGATTGGCTATTCGTACTTCAAAGACCATATTTCCGCCAAATGTTAGGAAAGCTGATTGGAATAGGTATAGGGAATCGTTCGATATGATGATACCGGAAATACCAGAGACAAATATGAGCACTGTGCAAGATATCAAACATGCAGTGGAGCGGATTACTAAGGCCTTCAACATCTCACTGAAAGCTGCATGTCCTAGAGGGAAGCCAAGGGGGAAAATCGACCACCATGGTGGTCTACGGAGTTAAGTAATATGAGGAAATCCTGCAGGCAGCTCTTTAACAAAGCAAAGTCCACCAGAGCTCCTGAGGATTGGGACGCTTACAAGAAGAATCTGAGAAGATACAAGCGAGAACTGAGAAAGGATCAGCATAACTCTTGGAATGATTACTGCAGCAGTATTGAGAATACGTCCGAGGCTTCCAGACTACGAAAAGTACTAGCATTCACTAACTCCGCTCCAGGTTTCATTAAACATCCGAGGGCAATTGGACAACGTCCAGTAGAGAGACGCTGGAGGTACTATTGGACACACATTTTCCTGGAAATCAGACGGTTGCACCATGTTCTGGCGGTGCTACAGTGGCTCAGCGGTCATTTCCTATCGATGAAATTGTATCGCAATCTATAATAAAATGGACTTTAAATAGTTTTGATCATTCAAATCCCCCGGACCTGATGGAATTACTCCGGAGTTACAAGCAGTGACTGACAGAATTATCCCTTAGTTGACGATGATATATAAAGGATGTATAAACTTAGTATATATTCCAGAAAAGTGGAGGGAAACAAAAGCCGTTTTCATACCTAAAGCGGGAAAAGTCTCTCACTGAGTGCGAAGGATTTCCGACCAATCAGCTTATCCTCATTCCTACTTAAGACTCTGGAGAGGTTGATAGATATTTATCTTAGAACTAGCGTCGATTCAAGTTTGCTGTCGAAACGACAGCATGCATACTCGAAGGGCAGGTCTACTGAGACCGCAGTCACAATTGTAGCGTTTCTAGACGTTGAAGGGGCATTCAATAACGTCCATCCGAGCTCGATATTAAATGGACTGGAAACTCTGAATGTTGATCCAGGTATACTTAGGCTGCTAGACGAACTGCTAATGAGGAGACGTATTTCAGCCACACTAGGACAAGCAAACATACAAAAGTGTGTGAACAGAGGCACTCCCCAAGGAGGAGTTCTATCACCTATTCTTTGGAATGTTGCTATAAACCTTCTGGTTTCCCTAGAAAAAGAAAAGTAAAAGTTATGGCATACACAGATGATGTGGCTCTAGCAGTCAGGGGAAAATTCCCATCCACACTCGGAGTATTATTCAGAGAGCCCTCCGGATGACTGAGAAATGGGCGAAAGATAATGGTCTTAGGTTAGGTCAAAGTTGCAGCCCGATTAAGATTCAGGCTCACTTAGACTATTCAGTCCATTGGTCTTGGACTGAATAGTCTAGCAAAGACAGAACTAGTCATGTACTGCAAAGATCGCAAAACTCCCACGGTTAAGCCCATATCCTTAGGAGGTACTGAAATTCCCTTTGGTGAGTGTGCAAAATACCTTGGCGTTATTTTGGACAGGAAGGTGAACTTTAAGCTTAATATTGAAGAAAGGGCGAGGAAAGCAACGGTAGCTTTATACTCGTGCAAAAAGGCAATAGGGAAAAAGTGGGGACTAAAACCGAAAATTGTGCATTGGCTATACACGGCAGTGGTTAGACCTATAATGCTATATGGTGTTGTAGTCTGGTGGCCGGAACTTCAGCAGCCGACAAGTTTAGATAAAGTGTAACGTATGGCTTGCTTGTGTATCTCAGGCGCATTCAGTAAGACATGAACAGATTCCCTTAATGTCATGCTGCATCTATTGCCTTTAGACATTTTGGCCAAACAGTCAGTTGCAATAACGGTTGTGCTATCGCTGTGGTCGGAAAAAAGTTACGGTCACAGTTCGGTCCTCAAAATAATGCCAGATGTGCCTAACCTAGTGGATTACACTCTGGCGAAACCACTTTTCGACAAAAAGTTTGAAACTCTAATTCCCAACAGAGAGGCGTAGTGCACACAAACCCCGGGAAATAAATGTCATATAGATTTCTACACTGATGGCTCCAAACTGGATGGACAAGTGGTTTTCGGAGTATATTCTAATGACCTGGAACTTCGAATAGCGAAAAGATTACCTAATCACTGTAGTGTTTTTCAGGCTGAAATATTAGCAATAAGAGAGGTGGCGAATTCGTTGAGAAGTAATGTTCCAACAAAATTTCGCATTAATATATACTCAGACAGTCAACCTGCAATAAAATCCTTGGACTCTGTGTTCCTTAATTCGAAAACGGCCATCGCCTGTCGCATATCTCCAACGAGATGACTGAGCCACCACCCGCCCACCACCATAGAATGGTGATGGGGTATAATAAGTTTGTCATTCCGTTTGTAACACATCGAAGAATAAATATTCTTGATCAGGAAGAAATTCTAAGACGATATAAGAATGTCCGTCTGTCTGTCTGTCTGTAATATAATGGCGCTATCGTCCTGAAATTTGGCACAGATTCGATTTTTGTTTGCAGGCAGATCAAATTCGAAGATTGGCTATATCTGTCCATGTTTTGATATAGTCCCCATATAGACCGATCTCCCGATTTTGCTTCTTGGGCGTCTAGAAACTATATTTTCTATCCGATTTGCTTGAAGTCGAAAACCAAGAGGTATAAATTTGTGTGTCGAAAATGTGGTGTATCGGTCCATGTATTGGTATAGCCCCCATATAGACCGATCTCCCGATTTTACTTCTTGGGCTTACTATCCGATTTGCTTGAAATTAAAAATATAGAAGTAGTTTAAGATCAGAAATAGGTATGCCGAAATTGGGGTGTATCGGTCCATATTTTGGTATAGCCCCCTTATTGACCGAGCTCCCGATTTTACTTCCTGGGCTTCTAGAAACTGTATTTACTATCCGATTTGCCAGAAATTGAAAATCTAGAGGTATTTTAGGACTATAAAAAGGTGTGTCGAAAATGGACCGTATCGGTCCATGTTTTGGTATAGCCACCATATAGACCGATCTCCCGATTTTACTTCTTGGGCGTATAGCAACTGTATTTACCACCCGATTTGCTTGAAATTGAAAATCTAGAGGTATTTTAAGATCAAAAATAGGTGTGCCGAAATTGGGGTGTATTGGTCCATGTTTTGGTGTAACCACCATATAGACCGATCTCCCGAATTTATTTCTTGGGCGTCTAGAAACTATATATACTATCCGATTTGCCTGAAAAGTATTTTCAGATCACAAATAGGTGTGCCGAAAATGGTGCCTATCGGTCCATGTTTTGGCTGATCATGCTTGAAACTGAAAGTAAAATTTCCAAATTTTATTTCTCGTAATCATTTAAATAATGGCGGATAAAATCTACAAATTTAAGATTTCAAATCAAGGCGTTATTTCATCATTTACACGATATGTTTATGATTTCTCTAAAACTCAAACAAAATTGGTTCTTATAAATCCAGAATCTGATCTAGTCATAGGTAGAATCTTTAAATTTATCTTCGGGAAGTGTACTGGTTGAACTGATTTACTTGGGAGAATATTTACCATCAAACCCCCTGGAATTCTATATAACATATTATCAAGTAACCCGCTACGACGAAGAGTATTCAAAGTAAACTAAAGGGTGATTTGTTAAGAGCTTGATAACTTTTTAAAAAAAAAAAAACGCATAAAATTTGCAAAATCTCATCGGTTCTTTATTTGAAACGTTAGATTGGTCCATGACATTTACTTTTTGAAGATAATTTCATTTAAATGTTGACCGCGGCTGCGTCTTAGGTGGTCCATTCGGAAAGTCCAATTTTGGGCAACTTTTTCGAGCATTTCGGCCGGAATAGCCCGAATTTCTTCGGAAATGTTGTCTTCCAAAGCTGGAATAGTTGCTGGCTTATTTCTGTAGACTTTAGACTTGACGTAGCCCCACAAAAATAGTCTAAAGGCGTCAAATCGCATGATCTTGGTGGCCAACTTACCGGTCCATTTCTTGAGATGAATTGTTCTCCGAAGTTTTCCCTCAAAATGGCCATAGAATCGCGAGCTGTGTGGCATGTAGCGCCATCTTGTTGAAACCACATGTCAACCAAGTTCAGTTCTTCCATTTTTGGCAACAAAAAGTTTGTTAGCATCGAACGATAGCGATCGCCATTCACCGTAACGTTGCGTCCAACAGCATCTTTGAAAAAATACGGTCCAATGATTCCACCAGCGTACAAACCACACCAAACAGTGCATTTTTCGGGATGCATGGGCAGTTCTTGAACGGCTTCTGGTTGCTCTTCACTCCAAATGCGGCAATTTTGCTTATTTACGTAGCCATTCAACCAGAAATGAGCCTCATCGCTGAACAAAATTTGTCGATAAACACATTTCGAACCGAACACTGATTTTGGTAATAAAATTCAATGATTTGCAAGCGTTGCTCGTTAGTAAGTCTATTCATGATGAAATGTCAAAGCATACTGAGCATCTTTCTCTTTGACATCATGTCTGAAATCCCACGTGATCTGTCAAATACTAATGCATGAAAATCCTAACCTCAAAAGAATCACCCTTTATTATATTGGATTCATGGAGGTGGGTATTTAAGATTCGGCCCGGCCGAACTTACTGCTGTATATACTTGTTTTTAAATAATTTTATAAGTGATCAAAATAAGCCTTTGACGTTAGTTCCCTTAAAACTGTCCTAATAAGCAACTACTTTGCATTAAAGTTTTACTAGTTTCATGTTAACTATAATTTCGGTTTATTTGCAATAGGTCACAAATTTACAATTTCCGCCCATTGTGCATTGTGAAATATAAAACTAGTTGAGAGTGTGTCTCAAGTAGTAGTTTCCTAATAGCTGCCCACAACAAACTAGACAAGCAATGGAATTCAAACAACTCGGATGCAAACAATGGTTTTTCATTATCTTTATAATTATCAGCATAGTATATGTAAGACCGAATACGTACATTAATGAATATGTTTAATGTTCATATGAATTTGATTAAACGAAAAACAAACAAATAGTTTACTCAGTGCATGTAAATTTATAATAATTATCTACAATATCTATTTAGTTGAGAAGATCAGTTATTCTCATTGAATTACAATCAAACATATTCTTTCTAGACATCTCTGGGAAAATCGATTTCTGTCACTCCATCTAGATCGGAAGTTCCAAGCAATATCGATGAAATTGTAAACGATTACATTCGAAATACCAAACAAACCTATGACTATAGGGCACCCGCCATTAATGAAGAAGTCGACAAAATTCTATACTACATTCAAAGAAAGAACTCCAGCACAACGAACTTGGCAAACTATGATAAAAAGTTAGAGGATATGTTACAGCATTTGAAGCTTGCTTTAAACAAATTCACCAACAATTGTGGCATTAATGATGTACTTATGATCCTGGCACCCGAGATTATACGAGATATTAATGAAAGCAATGATACAGCACTAATAAATTTAGCTGAATCTTTTCGTAATCATGTGAAAATGGATGAAGTCGAGAGACAAATTCTGGCTGTGAAAAGAATGGAGACATTTATCGATGGCAGGGAGTCATCTGATGTCCTACAGTTTTATACAAAATACTCACAGTGGGAAAGAGAACATTGTTATGGTGTTTCAGTCTATGATAAGTAGGAATATGTGAATCGAATAAACTAAAAATATATAAAATAAATGTATTAAATGAAGCCTTAATTTTTTCTATGAGTCGCGCCAATAATTTTCGCAAACTCGCCTATCAGACAGTGATCCGTTATAGCAGATACCAGGAGTGATATCTGGTGTGCGACACCCCGCCATATTTGCAGGGTATAGTTGCAACCACGGTTGTCACCATTGGTAGAATTCTACCAAATCTGGTAGATTTTGCAATGTTTGGTAGATTTTGCAAAATATTCCTCTCCAACTAAAAGTTACTCCACAAATTTTCTATAAAAATCTTTTTTTACAAATTTTTTTATAGAAATAAAATTTTGAAAAAAAGAAATCTATAGAAATAAAAGAATCTATAGAAATAAAGAATCTATAGAATAAAACAAATTTCTACTTTGAAAAAATTTTCTAGAAATAAAATTTTGACAAAATTTTCTATAGAAATAATATTTTGACAAAATCTTCTATAGGAATAAAATTTTGACAAAATCTTCACATTCCTCATCAGCAGTCTATAGGGCTTTGCCCAAATAATTTTGACAAACATTCTTTTCCTCTGTTGGTTAAGCTACACTTGTAGTTTAGTCAATGCATGGTTTTAAGCTGAAATCAAAAAAACAATAGCAATAAAATTAAAAAAAAAATCTATAGAAATAACATTTTGACAAATTTTGCATGGAAATAAATTTTTGCAAAAATTTTTTATAGATATAAAAATTTGACAAAGTTTTGTAGAAAAATAAAATGTTGACAAAATTTTTTATAGCAATAAAATTAAAAAAACAACTATAGAACTTAAGCTTCGAGCTTTTCCATAGAAATAGCATTTTGACAAAATCTTCTACAGAAATAAAATTTTGTATGGAAATAAAATGTTGTATAGAAATAAAATGTTGAAACAATTTTCTATAGAAATAAAATTTTGACAAAATCTTCTATAGAAATAAAATTTTGAAAATAAAAAATTCCATAGAAATAAAACTTTGACAAAATTTTCCATAAAAATAAAATTTTGACAAAATTTTCTATAGAAATAAAATTTTGTATAGAAATAAAATTTTATATAGAAATAAAATTTTGACACAATCTTATTTCTATAGAAGATTTTGTCAAAAATTTATATCTATAGAAAATGTTGTCAAAATTTTATTTCAATATAAAATTTGTCTAAATTTTATTTTTTTTAATTTTATTTCTATACAAAGAAATAAAATTAGAAAAAAATTTATAGAAATAAAATTTTGACAAATTTTGTATTGAAATCAAATTTTGACAAAATTTTATATAGAAATAAAATTTTGACAAAATCTTCTATAGAAATAAGTTTTGACAAAATCTTCTGCAGAAATAAAATTTTGACAAAATCTTCCATAGAAATAAAATTTTGAAAATAATAAATTCCATAGAAATAAAACTTTGACAAAATTTTCCATAGAAATAACATTTTGACAAAATTTTCTATAGAAATAAAATTTTGTATGGAAATAAAATTTTGTATAGAAATAAAATTTTGACAAAATTTAGCATAGAAATAAAATTAAAAAAAAAAACTATAGAAATAAAATTTTGACAAATTTTGTATGGAAATAAATTGTCCAAAATTTATTGTCTATAGACATAAAATTTTGACAAAATTTTGTAGAGAAATAAAATGTTGACAAAATTTTTTTTGAAATAAAATTAAAAAAAAATAACTATAGAAATTAAGCTTCGACAAAATTTTCCATAGAAATAAAATTTTGACAAAATTTTCTATAGAAATAAAATTTTGTAGGGAAATAAAATTTTATATAGAAATAAAATTTTGACACAATTTTGTATAGAAATAAAATTTTGACAAAATCTTCCATAGAAATAAAACTTTGTATGGAAATAAAATTTTGACAAAATTTTCTATAGAAATAAAATTTTGACAAAATCTTCTATAGAAATAAAGTTTTGACAAAATCTTCCATAGAAATAAAACTTTGTATGGAAATAAAATTTTTACAAAATTTTCTATAGAAATAAAATGTTGACAAAATCTTCTATAGAAATAAAGTTTTGACAAAATCTTCTATAGAAATAAAATTTGAAAACAAAATTTTCCGTAGAAATAAAATTTTGACAAGATTTTCTATAGAAATAAGTTTTGACAAAATCTTCTAAAGAAATAAAATTTTGACAAAATCTTCCATAGAAATAAAATTTTGATAAAATTTTCTATAGAAATAAAATTTTGTATAGAAATAAAATGCTGACAAAATTTTGCATAGAAATAAAATTAAAAAAAAATCTAGAAATAAAATTTTTACAAATTTTGTATGGAAATAAATTTTTGACAAAATTTTCTATAGACATAAAATTTTGACAAAATTTTGTAGAGAAATAAATAATGAAAATACAAAATTCCATAGAAATAAAACTTTGACAAAATTTTCGATAGAAATAAAATTTTGATAAAATTTTCTATAGAAATAAAATTTTGTATAGAAATAAAATGCTGACAAAATTTTGCATAGAAATAAAATTTAAAAAAAATCTAGAAATAAAATTTTTACAAATTTTGTATGGAAATAAATTTTTGACAAAATTTTCTATAGACATAAAATTTTGACAAAATTTTGTAGAGAAATAAAATTTTGACAAAATTTTTGTATAGAAATAAAATGTTGAAACAATTTTCTATAGAAATAAAATTTTGACAAAATCTTCTATAGAAATAAAATTTTGAAAATAAAAAATTCCATAGAAATAAAACTTTGACAAAATTTTCCATAAAAATAAAATTTTGACAAAATTTTCTATAGAAATAAAATTTTGTATAGAAATAAAATTTTATATAGAAATAAAATTTTGACACAATCTTATTTCTATAGAAGATTTTGTCAAAAATTTATATCTATAGAAAATGTTGTCAAAATTTTATTTCAATATAAAATTTGTCTAAATTTTATTTTTTTTAATTTTATTTCTATACAAAGAAATAAAATTAGAAAAAAATTTATAGAAATAAAATTTTGACAAATTTTGTATTGAAATCAAATTTTGACAAAATTTTATATAGAAATAAAATTTTGACAAAATCTTCTATAGAAATAAGTTTTGACAAAATCTTCTGCAGAAATAAAATTTTGACAAAATCTTCCATAGAAATAAAATTTTGAAAATAATAAATTCCATAGAAATAAAACTTTGACAAAATTTTCCATAGAAATAACATTTTGACAAAATTTTCTATAGAAATAAAATTTTGTATGGAAATAAAATTTTGTATAGAAATAAAATTTTGACAAAATTTAGCATAGAAATAAAATTAAAAAAAAAAACTATAGAAATAAAATTTTGACAAATTTTGTATGGAAATAAATTGTCCAAAATTTATTGTCTATAGACATAAAATTTTGACAAAATTTTGTAGAGAAATAAAATGTTGACAAAATTTTTTTAGAAATAAAATTAAAAAAAAATAACTATAGAAATTAAGCTTCGACAAAATTTTCCATAGAAATAAAATTTTGACAAAATTTTCTATAGAAATAAAATTTTGTAGGGAAATAAAATTTTATATAGAAATAAAATTTTGACACAATTTTGTATAGAAATAAAATTTTGACAAAATCTTCCATAGAAATAAAACTTTGTATGGAAATAAAATTTTGACAAAATTTTCTATAGAAATAAAATTTTGACAAAATCTTCTATAGAAATAAAGTTTTGACAAAATCTTCCATAGAAATAAAACTTTGTATGGAAATAAAATTTTTACAAAATTTTCTATAGAAATAAAATGTTGACAAAATCTTCTATAGAAATAAAGTTTTGACAAAATCTTCTATAGAAATAAAATTTGAAAACAAAATTTTCCGTAGAAATAAAATTTTGACAAGATTTTCTATAGAAATAAGTTTTGACAAAATCTTCTAAAGAAATAAAATTTTGACAAAATCTTCCATAGAAATAAAATTTTGATAAAATTTTCTATAGAAATAAAATTTTGTATAGAAATAAAATGCTGACAAAATTTTGCATAGAAATAAAATTAAAAAAAAATCTAGAAATAAAATTTTTACAAATTTTGTATGGAAATAAATTTTTGACAAAATTTTCTATAGACATAAAATTTTGACAAAATTTTGTAGAGAAATAAATAATGAAAATACAAAATTCCATAGAAATAAAACTTTGACAAAATTTTCGATAGAAATAAAATTTTGATAAAATTTTCTATAGAAATAAAATTTTGTATAGAAATAAAATGCTGACAAAATTTTGCATAGAAATAAAATTTAAAAAAAATCTAGAAATAAAATTTTTACAAATTTTGTATGGAAATAAATTTTTGACAAAATTTTCTATAGACATAAAATTTTGACAAAATTTTGTAGAGAAATAAATAATGAAAATACAAAATTCCATAGAAATAAAACTTTGACAAAATTTTCGATAGAAATAAAATTTTGATAAAATTTTCTATAGAAATAAAATTTGGTATAGAAATAAAATGCTGACAAAATTTTGCATAGAAATAAAATTAAAAAAAAAATCTATAGAAATAAAATTTTTACAAATTTTGTATGGAAATAAATTTTTGACAAAATTTTCTATAGACATAAAATTTTGACAAAATTTTGTAGAGAAATAAAATTTTGACAAAATTTTTGTATAGAAATAAAATGTTGAAACAATTTTCTATAGAAATAAAATTTTGACAAAATTTTCTATATAAATAAAATTTTGACAAAATATTCCATAGAAATAAAACTTTGTATGGAAATAAAATTTTTACAAAATTTTCTATAGAAATAAAATGTTGACAAAATCTTCTATAGAAATAAAGTTTTGACAAAATCTTCTATAGAAATAAAATTTTGAAAACAAAATTTTCCATAGAAATAAAATTTTGACAAAATTTTCTATAGAAATAAAATTTTGTATGGAAATAAAATTTTGTATAGAAATAAAATTTTGACAAAATTTAGCATAGAAATAAAATTAAAAAACAATCTATAGAAATTTTGACAAATTTTGTATGGAAATAAATGTTTGACAACATTTTCTATAGACATAAGATTTTGACAACATTTTGTAGAGAAATAAAATTTTGACAAAATTTTGTAGAGAAATACAATTTTGACAAAATTTTTTATAGAAATAAAATTAAAAAAAAAAATAACTATAGAAATTAAGCTTCGACAAAATTTTCCATAGAAATAAAATTTTGACAAAATTTTCTATAAAAATAAAATTTTGTAAGGAAATAAAATTTTATATAGAAATACAATTTTGACACAATTTTGTATAGAAATAAAATTAAAAAAAATCTATAGAAATAAAATTTTGAAAAATTTTGTATTGAAATAAAATTTTGACAAAATTTTCTATAGAAATAAAATTTTGACAAAATCTTCTATAGAAATAAAGTTTTGACAAAATCTTCTATAGAAATAAAATTTTGACAAAATCTTCCATAGAAATAAAACTTTGTATGGAAATAAAATGTTTACAATATTTTCTATCGAAATAAAATGTTGACAAAATCTTCTATAGAAATAAAGTTTTGACAAAATTTTCTATAGACATAAAATATTTTCAAAATTTTGTATAGAAATAAAATTTTGACAAAATTTTTTATAGAAATAAAATTAAAAAAAAACTATAGAAATTAAGCTTCGATTTTCCATAGCAATAAAATTTTGACAAAGTCTTCTACAGAAATAAATTTTTGTATGGAAATAAAATTTTGTATAGAAATAAAATGTTGACAAAATTTTCTATAGAAATAATATAAAAAAAAATTCCATGACAAAATTTTGTATAGAATAAAATTGTGACAATATTTTGTATAGAAATAAAATTTTGTATAGAAATAAAATTTTGACAACATTTTTTATACAAATAAAATTAAAAACAAGTAACTAAAGTCTAAAGTCGGGCGGGGCCGACTATATTATACCCTTCACCCCTATGTAGGCCAAAATTTGTGTTACCATCTCATCTACTTCACATTTGCTGGAAGCTATATAAATGAGACAATTTTTTTACTTCTACAAAATCTCTAGAATTAAAATTTAAATCGGCTAACGCTATCCAGTTAATTGGAGGAAACTTCCATTGAAAATGGGTCTAAAATGTGTAACGGTCTACCATATTTCCCCAACTCTGGTGTACGTATATATGGAAGCTATATATAATCTGAACCGATTTTTACTAAATTTGACATGTATAGTTAGAATAATAATTCTGCTATCTATGCGAAATTTCACGTAAATTGGAGTATAACTTTGGCCCCCCTGGTCGTATGAGTGCAAATCGGACGGAAGATATATATGGGAGCCATATCTAAATCTGAACCGATTTTAACCAAATTTGGTACAATTACCAATACTACTAAACCTACTCCGTATTTGAAGCAAATCACGGCAAAACCCTGGATTTTGAGGCCATATCAGTTCAAATCGGACGAAAGATATATAAGGGAGCTATATCTAAATCTGAATCGATTTTGACCATATTTAGCACATACAATAGTATCGTTAAAAGTACCGCTTGTGCAAAATTTGAAGTAAGTCAGGGAAAAAATTCGGGCTTTTGAGACCATATAAGTCCAAATCGGGCGAAAGATATATATGTGAGCTATATCTAAATCTGAACCGATTTGAACAAAATTCGACACACTTAACGATACTATTAAACGTACCCCTTGTGCAAAATTTGAAGCAAATCACGGCAAAACTCTGGCTTTTGTGGCCATATAAGTTCAAATCGGACGAAAGATATATATGGGAGCTATATCTAAATCTGGACAGATTTGGCTGATATTTTGCAAGATTTTCGGGACTCATAAAATATTTGGATGTACGGTATTTCAAGAAAATCGGTTGATAAACACGCTAACTATGACCAAATCGGGGATAGATCTATATGACAGCTATATCTAAATCTGACCCGATTTTTTCCAAAACCAATAGCGATTGTCTCTGTCCCAAGAAACGGCCCTGTGCCAAATTTGAGGACGATCGGACTTAAATTGCGAGCTGAACTTTGTGCACAAAATTACATATACAGACAGACGGACGGACAGACAGACAGACAGACAGACAGACAGACAGACAGACAGACAGACAGACAGACGGACATCGCTAAATCGACTCAGAATTTAATTCTAAGCCGATCGGTATACTAAAAGATGGGTCTATGACCAATATTTCTTGGCGTTACATACAAATGCACAAACTTATTATACCCTGTACCACAGAAGTGGTGAAGGGTATAAAAAACTAGAAATTAAGCTTCGACAAAATTTTCCATAGAAATAAAATTTTGACAAAATCTTCTGTAGAAGAAAAATTTTGACAAAATTTTCTATAGAAACAAAATTTTGACAAAATTTTCTATAGAAATAAAATTTTTGGCAATTTTATTTGCCAAATTTTGGTAAATTATTTTTGGCTCGAGTCGCAACCTTGGTTGCAACCCTTTCATTGCTCCATCGGAAAATCACCGTCATTATAGTCTTAAGACTATAAGACTGTCTTAAAACAGTATCAGTTGCAGGTAACCAGAGGCATATCAAAAGATTCTAGTTCCACTAGAATATGTTAAGGTAATTCCTAGCTTTGCTAGTTCATCCGCTTAGCATTTCCCTGGCACGTTCCTGTGGCTAGGCCCCCAGAGGCAGTCTATGGGGCGTTTTCGAGTTAAGAAATACAGAGAAATACCCGAAGTATTCCTTGATCAACACTCAGAGCTGTCAGTTCATTTAATATCGAGCTCGGATTGACGTTATTCAATGTCTAGAAAAGCCACATTTGTATTCATTGACAGATAGTGAGATTTCAATAAAGCTGACTGGTTCATGAAATGTGGTCTCAGTAGACCTGCCCTTCGAGTACACAAAAAAATCACCAAAAATTTTCCAATTAAAATTTTAATTGAGTTTTAAAAAATATTCAAATAAAAATTTAATTGATTCAACATTTTTTTTTTAATTGAAACAAAAAAAATCAATCACAAGAATTAATAGTATCAATTAATTTTTAAATTGGATCAATACATTTTTTAATTGATACTATCATTTCTGTGATTGAAGACATTTAAATTAAAAAAATAATTGAAAAAAATGTTTTTTTTTGTGTTTTATGCATGCTGTTGTTTTGAAAGCAATCTTGAATCGATACTAGTTCTATGATAAATATCTATCAGCCTCTCCAGAGTCTTAAGAAGGAACAAGGATAAGTTGACTGGTCGGAAATCCTTCGAGCTTTCCTCCAGAATTCCGATTTCTTAAAAAGTATTTTCTTTAAAAGCAAATAAATCCTAATTTATGATAAGCGTTGCAACGATTGCGTCTAATACATTGTATTTGCTCTTAAAGATTTTATTTAGTGCCAAAAGAAAACAGTTTGTGGGACCATATCGATATGAATAGAATTGTAATTTTTTGTTCCCTTACGTATGGGAATAAATTTCTTCTAATCTTGATATATTTGCTACACAAAAAAAAAATATCACCAAATTTTTTAATTCAAACAAAACTCAATCTCAGAAATTAATAGTATCAATTAAAATTTTAATTGGATCAACTAATTTTTTAATTGAAAGAAAACAGTTTGTGGGACCATATCGATATGAATAGAATTGTAATTTTTTGTTCCCTTACGTATGGGAATAAATTTCTTCTAATCTTGATATATTTGCTACACAAAAAAAAAATATCACCAAATTTTTTAATTCAAACAAAACTCAATCTCAGAAATTAATAGTATCAATTAAAATTTTAATTGGATCAACTAATTTTTTAATTGACGTTGGTGATTGATACTATCAAAAGGTATGAGAATAGTTGATTGGTCGACAGTTTTTTGCACTTTCCTTCAGAATTTCCCTTTCTTAAAAAGTATTTTCTTAAAGAAATTTCTTGAAGAAATTTCAATTAGATCAATTATTATCGTGATTGGACACACACAAAATATTTTTTCTGTTAGCATATTTAATTAAATTTATATGATGTTTTATTTATTTAATATTTTCTTATTTTTAGGTAAGTCCTAATTACTGGGATGTACGCTATACAAGAATGTAAGTTAAATATTTGAATCTTATTTAGTACATGTTTAGAATTCCGATATTTGCCCCTCTCATACTAAATGTTGAGGATGTATCGATTTTCATGTAAGCTGTTCCCCTGTAAATCAAGGAAAGACGTTTCCTACTTTCGAAAGTCAATTAACATATTATTTGGATTTCTAAGTACGAATTTTTCTGTTCGTGAAAGTATTGAGTGGTGTGTTGGATATCGTATAACTATTTCCTATATGATTTTGTAATCTCCCTCATTTCTTTCAAGCACCAGCTATCCACTTAAAACTTCTTTGTTACAGAATAGGTGTGAGATATCATATAGGCGGGCTAGGTTAAGGGCCACAATTTTTTGTGTGTTTTTTGTACTTTTTATGTTTTTCAACGTAAGCCAGCAGTCAGCGACTTTGTATTGTACATTGAAAAAAACAAAGGTTTTGTTGGTTCTCAACATTTTGGTTTCCATACGTAGAGAAAGAACATGATCACCTCCTAGAGCAAAATGTTATTTTTGGTTGGGGAATAAGGAACATTTTTACCGCAAAAATTTTGTGTTTGTTTAAATTTAAAAAATTTTAATTTGTTTATTTAACTTTAAACTAAAACAAGTAAGGAAAGTCTAAAGTCGGACGGGGCCGACTATATTGTACCCTGCACCACTTTGTAGTTCTGAATTTTCGATACCATATCACATCCGTCAAATGTGTTGGAGGCTATAAAGGTTTGTCCCAAATACATACATTTAAATATCACTCGATCTGGACAGAATTTGATAGACTTCTACAAAATCTATAGACTCAAAATTTAAGTCGGCTAATGCACTAGGGTGGAACACAATGTTAGTAAAAAGCAAGTAAGTAAAGTAGAAAGTCGGGCGGGGCCGACTATATAATACCCTAAATCACCCTTACTGAATTAGTAATCATAAGCATTTGTGGGGTAGCATTGATATAGGTCTGGGAGATAAACCGCAGTTGCATATTTAAGAAAAATAATGGGTACATCTTTATGGGTGCTTTGTCTCAATCTGACTATAGCTCATAGCCAGTGTTGCCAGGGAAAATGTTCGGTTTACCCTACAAGGACAAAAAAAAGTTTCCTACTTTCCCATACATTCCCAAACAATTTTCCCTACAATATTTTTCGTTGATTTAAACAAATTTTACAAAACAAAAATGGTTCTAAGTACTTTATTATCTTAAAACATGCAAATTCAACGTATATAACCTAGAAAATAAATTTGTATTACCACCACGGTTGCCACAGTTGGTAGAATTCTACCAAAAATAGTATTTTTTTTTTTGTTAAATCTCTATAGAAATAAAATTTTCAAATTTTTTTGAGAAATTGTTCTATAGATATAAAATTTTTGATAATAAATTCTATAGAAATAAAATTTTGAGAAAAAATTCCATAGAAATAGCATTTTGAGAAAAATTTTTTATAGAAATAATATTTTGAAAAAAAAAATTTCTATAGAAATACAATTTTGACAAAATTTTCTATAGAAATAAAATGTTGACAAAATTTTCAACAAATTCAAGAAAATTGAATAGACATAATTATTTTTTTTTCACTTGTACAAGAAAATTTCGTAGTGTGAAGGAAAAACTTGGAGTCCAAAATTGCAAAAATGTCCTTAGTGCCATACGAAGTTAAAGATGGACGCATTATTGGTAAAATTTTCAAATTTTTAAAGAAATTCTAAACTATTTTGTGAAAGACACGAATTTAGTAAAACTTTTTGCTTCAGTTTGTGTATAACTTTTTCCCCTTTTTAAATCATTTAACTAACATACGCATCAAATTATTAAAGTCAATGAAACTTTTTCAAAATATAATAAGTCCATGAACTAAAATACCATATAATTAAATTTTATTTATTGCCATATAAGGTTCAACTTTTTTTGAGTCTATACATTTTTAATTTAAATTTTTAAATTTCTCTTTACGCGATATATCGACATAGGTAGTCATATAATTTTAAAATTCAAATTATAATAGATGCTTCGAAACTTTGACTGGTTTCTTAATTTCAAAAAAAAACATAAATTAAGCCAAACATACAAAATCTTCAAATAATGTACTAGCCTATTTTTGAAGTTTTTTTTTTATATTTAATTCAAAGATTCAATGTCTCATTTAATTTAAATATTATTTCTTTAAACCAAAAATGTGTGTTTTTTAATTTAAAGAAAATGTGCCTTACTTCATGGAGGGGCGCAAATCTCAAAAATTCGCGTTCTAAATTTAAGACAACAGCTTTTAAAGCAAAGATTATGAACTTTCATTAAAAATTCTTTTATTTAAAAAAATGTTATCCTTAATGTTGTGTAAATTGCGTATCCTAAAATGGAGATTGTATAATCTTTAATATTGGGTCAATATTCTTTACAGTGCGCTCGGTTTTTATACTCTGCGCCACACTGTGGAACAGGGTATTATAAGTTAGTGCAAATGTTTGCAACACCCACACTGAAAAAAAAGCATACCCGGTTCCAAAGATTTTGTCTTTACTTTAAAAAATTTGGTATTGATTCCGAGCCAAAGAAGCGGAGAATACAAGTAAGGATACTTTTAAGACACAATTCTCTTTTAAAATCGGGTTTTGTGTACTTGCTTATAGGAATCAAATTTTAATTTTTCGCGTTTTCAGCTTTTTTTCTTCATATGCTATCAAAGTCCTTTAAAAACAAGTTAACGACGACTTTATTTTCCAAATTAAGACTCGACTTCTAGTAGAAATTATGCTGTGTTTCAAGTAAAAAACGTCTTTAAAATAAAGTGTTGAAAAACATGTCGTATATTTGAACGATTTTTTGCTTTGTAGTCAAGATGCAAAAAGACAACAAATTTAAAGACAATTTCATTAAATTTAAAGATTTTTTCTAAATTATTAAAGTCAAGCTGACCTTAGCCCAAACATTTTTTCATTTTGAAATCAATTCACTTAATTATAAGGACAATACGACTTCATTGAAAAGTTTATCGACCTTTGGTCAAGGAAAAAAAACTTTATACTAGAGAAATGCGTCTTCTATGCTAAGCAAAATTGGTATTCGTATTTTAAAGACATGAAATCTTTGACCCCACGACAATATTTTTTTCAGTGCAAAAGGAGACGAGATAGACACATGGTGTCTTTGGCAATAATGCACAGGGTGGGTCCCTGAGACGATCTAGCCATGTCCGTCTGTCCGTCCGTCTGTCTGTGAACACATTTTTCTGATCAAAGTCTAGGTCGCAGTTTAAGTCCACTCGCCTTCAAATTTGGCACAAGTTCCTGTTTTGGGTCAGAATAGAACCCTATTGATTTTTGAAGAAATCGGTTCAGATTTAGATATAGCTCCCATATATATATATATATATATATATATATATATATATATATATACACTTGGTCGTATATCTTTCGCCCGATATGAACTTATATGGGCCCATAAGCCAGCGTTTTAGCCCAATTTGCTTGAAATTTTGTACCAGGAGAACAATAAGTACTGTAGTCAGGTGTGCCAAATTTCAGTAAAATCGGTTCAGATTGAGATATAGCTCTCATATATATTTTTCGCCCGATATGGACTAATACGGTCCCAGAAGCCAGAGTTTTACCCCAATGTGGTTGAAATTTTGCACTAGGAGTACAATTAGTAGTGTAGTCAAGTGTGCTAAATTTTATTGAAATCGGTTCAGATTTAGAAATAGCTCCTATATATATCTTTCGCCCGATTTTCCGTCATATGACCACAGAGGTCAAAGTTGTAGTTCGATTTACGTGAAATTTTGCACAGCGAGTAGAATTAAAATACTAAGTACGCATGTCAAATTTGGTTGCAATCGGTTCAGATTTCTGTATAGCTTCCATATATATGTAAAATTGAGAAAATTTAAATTATTTGCTAAAAAAGCGTACACCGAAAAAATATCACCAAAATATTTCCAATTACAAAATTGGATGTGATGGATTTTTTATAATTTTTTACTGAAAATGTATTTAAAACAATCATTTTCCCAGCAAAAATTCCAATTACCAGGTATGAGTACAAATATGCCCGAAATTAGGTAACAACTTCTTCGTACATACATCAGCAGTAATACTTTTACATGGATATGACATTGGAGGAAAGTACTTCGGTGCAAGCATACCAGCAGTCGAAAAACAAGTAGTTCGTCGCAAGCATACCAGATCTCTAAAAATTATAGGTTTACCATAAATCGAATCAAAAAGAACCAGTGCGTTGCTGCTCTCATATCTATTTATAGATGTTATTCCCTCTTATGAGTTAGTTTCGTATCCTCGGTCTTTTACTGCCTCTTTCTCTCCTTCTGTTTATGGTACAATTTGTACTTAGAAAATCTCTATGACGCCAGGAGGAGTCGAACTCAGACCTGTTGTTTTGTAATCCAACACACTATACCATATTCCACAGCATGGATTTATTCAATGATGTACTTTTACAATATAAATGATGTACTATAACATACAACTTAAGAAAAGAAGGGTATATTTTATTGACATTATAAATTAATATGTTGCAATTTTTTTCCGAAATGTAATTTTCGTTACTATTAACGGTGCCCACAATCGCTGTAGATGTTATTCTATTACAAAACAAGTATAGACGGCCGTAAGTTCGGCCAGGCCGAAGCTTATGTACCCTCCACCATGGATTGCGTAGAAACTTCTACTAAACACTGCCATCCACAATCGAATTGAACCGGATCGGATGAATTTTGCTCCTCCAAGAGGCTCCGCAGGTCAAATCTGGACAATGGTTTATATGAGGGCTATATATAATTATGCACCGATATGGGTAAATTTTTGCATGGTTATTAGAGACCATATACCAACACCATGTACCAAATTTCAGCAAGGTCGGATGAAATTTGCTTCTCTTTGAGACTCCGCAAGCCAAATCTGAGGATCGGTTTATATGGGGGCTATATATAATTATGGACCGATGTGGACCAATTTTTGCATGGTTGTTAGAGACCATTACCAACACCATGTACCAAATTTCAGCCGGATCGGATGAAATTTGCTTCTCTTTGAGGCTCCACAAGCCAAATCTGGGGATCGGTTTATATGGGGGCTATATATAATTATGGACCGATATGGACCAATTTTTGCATGGTTGTTAGAGACCATACATCAACACCATGTACCAAATTTCAGCCGGATCGGATGAAATATGCTTCTCTTAGACGCTCCGCAAGCCAAATCTAAGGGTCCCTTTATATGGGGGCTATACGTAAAAGTGGACCGATATGGCCCATTTGCAATACCATCTGACCTACATCAATAACAACTACTTGTGCCAAGTTTCAAGTCGATAGCTTATTTTTAATTAGCGTGATTTCAACAGACGGACGGACATGCTTAGATCGACTCAGAATTTCACCACGACCCAGAATATATATACTTTATGGGGTCTTAGAGCAATATTTCGATGTGTTACAAACAGAATGGCAAAGTTAATATACCCCACATCCTATGGTGGAGGGTAAAAAAGGGCAACAAAAAAGCAAATTTTCAACAAAAATTTAATTAATTACCCAGCAAAAAAAATTGGAAGTACTTCTAAGAGCACAACTTTAAAAGCACTTCCAAAAAATGTCCTCCAAACATGTTCTTTATTTTATCTACTCATGAAGTTCTATTAATTCAATTTTTTATATCTCGTTTTTTTCATATTTTTGAAGGGTAAGTTTAACATTTTTTTTTTAAAAAGGTTAAAAACAGAGTAAAAATTTATAAAATGGTACAAATAATTTAAATTTTGTCGAAAAAAATGCTAAATCCAATCTGAAAGAATTGTGAATTTTTGAAAATATTTGGGGTCAAACGTTTCCGACAAGCGTCAGAATCCATTAAAAATTATAAACAATTATAAAAATTATTTATTTGACAACATATCACAGAATTTTTTAATTTACATCCAAAACATTGAATTCGGATCACACCTAAAGAAGTGATGCAAATTCAGTGCAGCGACTGTTGAAATGGAGGACTTCCGTCCTATGACAAGCCCATGTTAAATTCATCGCTTCTGCGCCAATTTTGCATCACTTCCGGATCCAAAAAGCACATTTTCACTACTTTTTTGGTTACGCTTTTTTTGCTGGGTAATATTTAATACGAATAAAAACCAAAAAATAAATTTAAAAATAGAGTTTTAGAAGGATTCGAACCCGGACCTCAAGCTATGATTTTAATTGCTGGTATTAATAAAAGGAATCACTTTAGGTCTGCACAGGCAAGTTATTATTTTTAAATCCCAGGTAATAATACAAGTACTAAGGTTTTGATTACCGGTATTACTGGATGAATCACTAGTGCTTACCCAGTGTTTGCTGGGCAATTAAGAAAGTAATTGAAAATAGTTTTTAATGAAAAACATGTATTGAGTTTTGCAATCAACATTAGTTAAAGTTAATTGAATCAATTAAAAAATTATTTGGAATTTGCTGATATCAATTCATTATTTAATCAAGTATTTTTTAATGTCCAATTAAAACTGTGATGTGACTATCATGTTCGTGATTGAATATGAAAAAAAGTTGTGTGCCCAACGTCTTGGGAAGTTAAAATTAAGCCCATCAAATATTTCTATAATTTTGATAATTTATTTCCAATTTTTAAGGACAAATTAACCTCATTTCTGTTGAAATTTCGTGTTTGTAAAGATACCAATATTTAAGTAGACAATTTTCCTTACTCAGAGACAAATCGACTTAATTGAATAATTAATAGAATTTTTAATAGAAATGTGTCTTCTACTCTAAGTAAAACTCGCAATCGTACCCAGCAAAAAAACTGGAAGTTCTTCTAAAGGCACTACTTTAAAAGCACTTCCAAAAATGCCCTCCCAAAGATGTTCTTTATTTTAACTAAACAGGAAGTTCTTTGCATTAAATTTTTTAAAACTCGTTTTTTTCATATTTTAATAAAAAAAATTAAATTATTTTGTTTTAACAAGAGTAAGAAGAGAGTAAGAAATAATAAAATGGTACAAATTATTTAAATTTTGTCAAAAAACATTCTAAATTCATTCTAGAAAATTTGAATTTTTTTTTAAATATTTGAGTTCAAACGTTTTAGACAAGCATTAAATTAAAAATCATAAAAATAAATTTTAAATATTTATATATATAAATATGACACAATTTTATAATTCACATCCGAAAAATTGAATTCGGACCACACCTTAGGAAGTGATGCAAATTCAGTGCAACGACTGTTGAACTGGTGGATATCCGGCCTATGACAAGTCCATGTTAAATTCATCGCTTCTGCGCCAATTTTGCACCACTTCCGGATCCAAAAAGAACATTTTCACTACTTTTTTTGTGACGCTTTTTTGCTGGCTATTTCAAGGCAAGACATCTTTATACTGACGACAATATTTCTTTCGGTGTACGCAGTTTTATTGTTATGTAATAACAACAATGGAATTATAATTACATTACGTATAAATATCATTGAAGCAACATACCAGAAAGAAGACAATCATATTCAACATTAAAAATATTTGAAGATCATCTTTTTCCATTCCAACCAAAAACAAATGAATTGCACTTGCTGCTCTGGAAGAAGCACAAAAAAAAGTACTTTTGTTAGTCTTCATTTATTTTATACGCTTGTCACTTTATAGCCAAAAGAAAGCAAACACTCCAAACTCATTTTGAGAGGCATTTTATTTGTTTGACTAGGTCACTTTTATTGACCGGGGTCGGTTAACACCAAATGCGCGCATGCGTGCATTTGCCTTGCCACACTCTCAAAAGATTTCACTTATCACGGTGCAATGCAATGACCCAAGTGATGTAGCACATTTCCTCTTGAGTTAAATGTTTGGTGGTGAGGTAAAAAACAATTTTTGTTCGTTCTTTTAAAGTCTGATTATTTGTGAAAAATTATTATTTGAATATGTAAAGATTCCAACATGGAGTATTTGTTAAATCGTTTATCATTTTGTATTTCTTTTGTCTCCATTATCATCGATGAAAGGCCAATGTGTGCATGATTTCATTTAAATAATTAGCACAGTGGGTTAAATAAAATAAAACAAGTAAGGAAAGTCTAAAGTCGGGCGGGGCCGACTATATTATACCCTGCACTACTTTGTAGATCTAAATTTTCGATACCATATCACATCCGTCAAATGTGTTGGGGGCTATATATAACGGTTTGTCCCAAATACATACATTTAAATATCACTCGATATGATAGACTTCTACAAAATCTATAGACTCAAAATTTAAGTTAAGTTAAGGCTAATGCACTAGGGTGGAACACAATGTTAGTAAAAAAATATGGGAAACATTTAAATATGAAGCAATTTTAAGGAAACTTCGCAAAAGTTTATTTATGATTTATCGCTCGATATATATGTATTAGAAGTTTAGGAAAATTAGAGTCATTTTTACAACTTTTCGACTAAGCAGTGGCGATTTTACAAGGAAAATGTTGGTATTTTGACCATTTTTGTCGAAATCAGAAAAACATATATATGGGAGCTATATCTAAATCTGAACCGATTTCAACCAAATTTGGCACGCATAGCTACAATGCTAATTCTACTCCCTGTGCAAAATTTCAACTAAATCGGAGCAAAAAATTGGCCTATGTGGTCATATGAGTGTAATTCGGGCGAAAGCTATATATGGGAGATATATCTAAATCTGAACCGATTTCAACCAAATTTGGCACGCAGACCAACAATGCCAATTCTACTCCCTGTGCGAAATTTCAATTAAATCGGAGTTAAAAATTGGCCACTGTGGTCATATGAGTGTAACTCGGGCGAACGATACATATGGGAGCTATATCTAAATCTGAACCGATTTCTTCCAAAATCAATAGGGATCTATTCTGAGCCAAAACACATACTTGTGCCAAAATTGAGGTCGATTGGACTAAAACTGCGACCTAGACTTTGATTACAAAAATGTGTTCACGGACAGACGGACATGGCTATATCGACTCAGGAGCCCACCCTGAGCATTTTTGCCAAAGACACCATGTGTCTATTTCGTCTCCTTCTGGGTGTTGCAAACATATGCACTAACTTATAATACCCTGTTCCACTGTGTGGCGCAGGGTATAAATATAATTATGGCGTATATAAACTTTAGTGCAGCACAAAGACATCTTGTTGTTAACATACACTATGAACGCGCTTTTTTTGTTTTTGCAGTAAAAAAAATCTATTATTTAAACGTATTATATTATTTAAACGTATTATTTTAACATACCAGAGCTGTTCGGAAACTTCTTAGCCTATCAATGAAAGAGAATAGTTGGTTTTTCAAAAATATTTGTACCCTTCGCCACACTGTGGAACAGGGTATTATAAGTTAGTGCATATGTTTGTAACACCCAGAAGGAGACGAGATAGACACATGGTGTCTTTGGCAATAATGCTCAGGGTGGGTCTCTGAGTCGATATAACCATGTCCTTCCGTCTGTCCGTCCGTCCGTCTGTCTGTGAACACATTTTTGTGATAAAAGTCTAGGTCGCAATTTAAGTCCAATCGCCTTCAAATTTGGCACATGTTCCTAATTTGAGTCAGAATAGAACCCTATTGATTTTGGAAGAAATCGGTTCTGATTTAGATATAGCTCACATATATATCTTTCGTCCCATATGGACTTATATGGCCCCAGAAGCCAGATTTTTGGCCGAATTTGCACTAGGAGTACAACTAGTACTATAGTCAAGTGTGCAAAATTTGATTGAAATCGGTTCAGATTTAGATATAGCTCCCATATCTATCTTTCGCCCGATATGGACTAATATGGTCCTAAAAGCCATAGTTTTGGCCCAATTTTGGAAATTTTGCACAGGGAGTAGATTTAGCATTGTAGCTATGTGTACCAAATTTGATTGAAATCGGTTCAGATTTAGATATAGCTCCCATATACATCTTTCGCCGATATGGACTAATATGGTTCTAATAGCCAGAGTTTTCGACCAATTTGGTTGAAATTTTGCACAGGGAGTAGATTAAGCATTGTAACTATGCGTGCCAAATTTGAAATCGATTCAGATTTATATATAGCTCCCATATATAGCTTTCGCCCGATTTACACTCATATGACCACAGAGGCCAATTTTTTACTCCGATTTAGTTGAAATTTTGCACAGGGAGTAGAATTAGCATTGAAGCTATGCGTGCCCAATTTGGTTGAAATCGGTTCAGATTTAGATATAGCTCCCATATATATGTTTTTCTGATTTCGACAAAAATGGTCAAAATACCAACATTTTCCTTGTTAAATCGCCACTGCTTAGTCGAAAAGTTGTAAAAATGACTCTAATTTTCCTAAACTTCTAATACATATATATCGAGCGATAAATCATAAATAAACTTTTGCGAGGTTTCCTTAAAATTGCTTCAGATTTAAATGTTTCCCATATTTATACCCTTGGCTACACTGTGGAACAGGGTATTATAAGTTAGGGCATATGTTTTTTTTACTAAAATTGTGTTCCACCCTAATGCATTAGCCGACTTAAATTTTGAGTCTATAGATTTTGTAGAAGTCTATCAAATTCTGTCTAGATCGAGTGATATTTAAATGTATGCATTTGGGACAAACCTTTATATATAGCCCAAAGACATTTGACGGATTTCCATATCACTATGGTATTCAAAATTTAGATCTACAAAGTGGTGCAGGGTATAATATAGTCGGCCCCGCCCGACTTTAGACTTTCCTTACTTGTTATTTTTCAATATAATCTCCTGAAACTTCAATACACTTAGTCCAACGCTTTTCTAAAACAGTTTTCCTCAAGGTCTTCAAAATAGTGGTTACAACTGTAAACCACTAAACCACAAGGATTTTTTTTTAGATTTGGGAACAAGTAAAAGTCACTGGGAGCTAAATCAGGAGAATAAGGTGGGTGGTCAAGCAACTCTTACTTTAATTCGTTGATTTTAGCCATTGTTAAAACACTCTTGTGCGCTGGTGCGTTGTCTTGATGAAAAATTATTTTTTTTGTGTTGTAAGCCAGGACGTTTTTCTCGAATTTGTACATTTAATTGATCCAAAAGGTTGAAATAGTACTCTGAATTTATGTTCTTGTTTTACCCTTTCACAGATAGTCAATCAATAAAATACCTTTGATGTCCCAAAAAACCGTTGCCATACCCATACCAGCCGATTGAATTGTTTTTGCACTTCCTCCAGCTTCAGTCCATTGTTTGGATTGTTCTTTTATCTCTGGAATATAGTAGTGGATCCATGTTTCATCAACAGTTATAAAACGATGCTTAAAATCCTTTTTATTTCGCTTAAAACGATCCGAACAAGCTTGAGAAATGTTCATTCTAAATGCGGCACCCATCTTGCACAAAGCTCTTTCATCTGTAGTTTTTCATGCTAAATTAAATGGACTCGACCATTTGAGATGCCCATGACATTAGCAATTTCAGGCACTTTTATTCGTCGATCATTTAATACCATATCATGCACTTTGGCTACAATTTCTGTTGTTGTTGCTGTTTTTGGACGTCCACTACGTGGTTCATCTTCAATGCTGAATTTCTTGTCCCGATAAACCTTTTTATGTAAATATTTAATGACAGCACGCATTTCTAATTTTTCCATTGTAAGAAACTGCGGATGCGTTTTTTTAACACCTGTTTCTATATGAAGGAGTTGCCAGATCGAAACAAAATTTAACATGTGCTCATAACCAGGGCTGTGGAGTCGAGCCAATTTTGCTCCACTCCGACTCCAGCATTTTTCATCAGCTCGACTCCGACTCCGGAGTCGACTCCGGGTAATATAACTAAATCTTATTTTAATACCACTAATTTGTAGTTCTATTGTGGGGGTACCGTAAGTGGATCGATATAAAGTATCGTATTTATTTATGTGTGCAAAAAAAGGTCTTAATTTCACATTAAATGCCAATTGAACTCTATGTTTCAAATTTAGGGCAATGTTTAATAAATAAAATAATGATATAAATACCCATCATAATATGAGAAGATACCAACAGTATATGTATTTGTGGACCAAAATTATTGATACTATCTCAAATCCTTTAAATTTGTTGCGAGCAATATAAAGGTTTATATTCCCATATGCATGAATTTGAATCTGAATCGATATAGACAAAATTGTGTATACTTCTACAAAATCTATGTACTTAAAATTTAAATCAAACGTTATGGGACGTAACACAATTTTAACAACAAATAAAAATGCAAGGATAGTCTAAAGTCGGGCGGGCCGATTGTAATATACTCTGCACAACTTTGTATTTAGATCTACATTTTGATAAAATCTCAAATCAGACTTCTACAAAATCTCGGGCAATATTTGGGAAATATTTATAATTGTTTAGAGAATTTCGCAAAAATGCATTTATGATTCATTCATTGAAAAATTTTAAAATTTGAGTCATTTCTACAAGTTTTGACTTAGCAGCCTACAATTTTGGAAAAATGTTTGTCTAGAAAATAAAATTTTGCAAAATTTTCTACAGAAACAAAATTTTGACTAAATTTTCTATAGAAATAAAATTTTGGCAAAATTTTTTATAGAAATCAAATTTTGACCAAATATATAGAAATAAAATTTTGAATAAAATTTTTATAGAAATAAAATTTGACAAAATTTTTTATAGAAATAAAAGTTTGAAAAAATTATCAATACAAATACAATTTAAAAAAAAATTGTGTAGCAAACAAAATTTTGCAAAATATTCTATAGAAACAAAATTTTGACTAAATTTTCTATAGAAATAAAATGTTGACTAAATTTTATATAGAAAAAAAATATTTGTATATTAATAAAACTTTGAGTACATTTTTTATAGCAGTGAGTATCTGTGAGCATCAATAAGAAAAAAATTTTTGAGAAAATTTGCTATAGAAATAAAATTTGACAATTTTTTCTTATAGAAATAAAATGTTGAAAAAATGATCAAAAAAATACAATTTTAGAAAAATTTTTATGTAGTAAATAAAATTCTGCAAAATATTCTACAGAAACAAAATTTTGACTAAATTTTCTATAGAAATAAAATGTTGACTAAATTTTATATAGAAAAAAATATTTGTATATTAATAAAATTTTGAATACATTTTTTATAGCAGTGAGTATCAGTGAGCATCAGTAAGAAAAAAATTTTTGAGAAAATTTGCTATAGAAATAAAATTTGACAATTTTTTCTTACAGAAATAAAATTTTGAAAAAATTATCAATAAAAATACAATTTTAGAAAAAAATAGAAATAAAACTATCAATAGAAATAAAATTTTGAAAAAATTTTTGTGTAACAAACAAAATTTTGCAAAATTTTCTATAGAAATAAAATTTGGCAAAATATTCTATAGAAACAAAATTTTGACCAAATTTTCTAATAAAAAAGTCTATTACTATAAAATTTTGGCAAATTTTTCTATAGAAATAAAATTTTAACTTAAATTTATAGAAATAAAGTTATCAATAGAAATAAAATTTTGAAAAACTTTTTGTGTAACAAACCAGATTTTGCAAAATTTTCTATAGAAAATTTTTGTTTCTATTCCATAGAAACAAAATTTTGACTCAATTTTATATAGAAATAAAATTTTAACTAAATTTTCTATAGAAAAAAATATTTCTATAGTAATAAAATTTCGAATAAATTTTTTACAGAAATAAAATTTTGACAAAATTTGCAATAGAAATACAATTTTGACAAAACTTTCTATAGAAATAACATTTTGACAAAATTTTCTATAAAAAAAATAAAAAAAAATAAAAAAAAAAACTTTGAAAAAATGTTCTGTCAATATACCACATATGTATATGGCCTTAAAATAAAATTAAAAAAAAAAATAATTTCGATTGTTCGAAATATTTCAAATAAATGATATGGGCATTAAAATGGATCGATCCAGCCCATCTGCTAGTCAAATATTCTAGGAAACATAAAAAGATAGTCGTAATTGGAAGTTGATTTTCATTTACAATCATGCTGTACATTGATCTAATGAATAACGCAATGGAAACTAATTTTCGTAAAAACTAGCTTAGTTACAAAAAATGTGAAGTGATAAATTTGGTTTAACCGGAGTCGGACTCCAAGACTCCGACTCCGGCTCCACAGCCCTGCTCATAACAGAGATGGAAGTTTCCAAAAATTTAACTTTTTTCTGTTTATACCGCGTTTTTTGTGCTAGGCTAAGAAGTTTCCGAACTGCCCTCGTATGCTTCTCCACTTAGCACTATGGGGCCAATGACCAAATTCTGCGGCAAAAACTCAGTTTTTTTTAATAGTTTTCTTATATTCTTATATTTTTGATACAAAATATAAGAAACATGTGGCGACTCATTGGTTTTAAAATAATCTGGCACTTTTTAGTTTGTTCACATTTGGTAGGATAGTTAAAAAAACACATTATAGCAAATACGCTGTAAAAAAGAAACCAATAAGCGAATCTGCATTATCTAAAATGGAAAATATGACTACAGGTACGTAGAGAAACACTAAAAAAATTCAAAATGCATTTGTGTTTTTGTATTGTGTTAAAATGATAATTTTGACACAATTTTCTATAGAAATAAAATTTTGACAAAATTTTTTACAGAAATAAAATTTTGACAAAATTTCATATAGAAAAAAAATTTTGACAAAATTTTCTATAGAAATAAAATTTTGACAAAATTTTCTATAGAAATAAAATTTTGACAAAATTTTCTATAGAAATAAAATGTTGACAAAATTTTCTATAGAAATAAAATGTTGACAAAATTTTCTATAGAAATAAAATTTTGACAAAATTTTCTATAGAAATAATATTTTGACAAAATTTTCAATAGAAATAGAATTTTGACAAAATTTTCTACAGAAATAAAATTTTGACAAAATTTCCTATAGAAATAAAATTTTGACAAAATTTTCTATAGAAATAAAATTTGGACAAAATTTTCTATAGAAATAAACTTTTAACAACATTTTCTATAGAAATAAAATTTTGACAAAATTTTCTATAGAAATAAAATTTTGACAAAATTTTCTATAAAAATAAAATGTTGACAAAATTTTCTATAGAAATAAAATTTGACAAAATTTTCGATAGAAATAAAATGTTGACAAAATTTTCTATAGAAATAAAATTTTTACAAAATTTTCTATAGAAATAAAATTTTGACAAAATTTTCTATAGAAATAAAATGTTGACAAAATTTTCTACAGAAATAAAATATTGACAAAATTTTCTATAGAAAGAAAATTTGGACAAAATTTTCTATAGAAATAAAATAGAAATAAAATTTTGACAACATTTTCTACAGAAATACAATTTTGACAACATTTCTATAGAAATACAATTTTCACAAAATTTTCTATAGCAATAAAATTTTGACAAAATTTTCTATAGAAATAAAATGTTGACAAAATTTTCTATAGAAATAAAATTTTGACAAAATTTTCTATAGAAATAAAATGTTGACAAAATTTTCTATAGAAATAAAATTGTGACAAAATTTTCTATAGAAATAAAAAAAAAGAAATGTTGACAAAATTTTCTGTAGAAATCAAAAACTGCAAAATAAGATTTTTTATTTGGTAGTTTTGTTTTTTTTTTTTCTTAACATTGGTATATTAGTTTTGGATCGAGTGGCAACAGCGAGTTAGAAGCATTCGTTCAAAAGAATCAACTTTTTGGCTCTTTCCAGTCTATCTTGTTTGGGCATCAGTGAGCTCTCACTCTTAAAACGGTTTAGAACACATTATTACAATATATTATTACAATATTTATTTGAGCTGATTGGACAACAAAAAAACATTTGCTAAATGAAATGGTTTTGAAACGGTACTTCTCATGCTTTGAATTACACTTGAACTCTAATATTTTCCCAACTCGAGTATGTTTTTGTATGTTATATACTTTGTTTGGTTTGAGTCTTAGGTAATTGTTTATATAGTAACCTAAACTATTTTACGACCCAACATATTTTTGTCATCATCAGTATAATTACGATATCAAAAGATTTCAGTAAGGACATAAACCATAACTAAGAAATAAATCTCATAAACCATAGTATATTTTAAGGCGTGGAAGTAAAAGTTAAGATAAAGCACCCAGCAAGAAAATCACCACAAATAATTCCCGGGATTTTCTGTCAATTTTCTTCTCCACTTCCGATGAAATTATTTTGGACAAATCTTAAAAAATATCTTATTTGAAAATTTTAACGAAAAACCAATAAAAAGTAAAAAAAAAAAACAATGAAAATAAATTTTAATATTTCACCCTACGCCATTTGCTTACATCACACGAAAATTAAAATCTTAAAAAATTGAATTTATAGAAAATTTTCTCAAAATTTTAGTTCTTATTTTATTATTTTATTTTTTTTTTCAATTTTTTTTTTTCTATAGAAAAATTTGTCAAAATATTATTTCTATAGAAAATTTTGTCAAATGTTTATTTCTATAGAAAATTTTGTCAAAATTTTATTTCTATTTTGTCAACATTTTTTTCTAAAGAAAATGTTGTCAAAATTTTATTTATATAGAAAAATTTATCAAAATTTTATTTCTATAGAAAATTTTGTCAAAATTTAATTGTATAGAAATTTTTGTCAAAATTTTATTTCTATAGAAAATTTTGTCAACATTTTATTTATATAGAATATTTTGTCAAAATTTTATTTATATAGAAAATTTTGTCAAAATTTTATTTATATAGAAAATTTTGTCAAAATTTTATTTCTATAGACAATTTTGTCATAATTTTATTGCTATAGAAAATTTTGTAAAAATTTTATTTCTATAGAAAATTTATTCAAAATTTTATTTCTATAGAAAATTTTGTCATAATTTTATTGCTATAGAAAATTTCGTCAAAATTTTATTTCAGAAAACGAAGTACTTCCGTCCTATGACAAGCCTATGTAAAATTCATTGGAGATGATCCAAATTTGCACTACTTCCGGATCACAAGTTGGACATCCAAACTACATTTTTGGAAACCTTTTTTTGCTGGGTAATTGTTCATTATAAATATTCACTAATAAATAAAAAGATCAATTTTAGGTAATTTTATAAAAGTGGATTGTAGGCGTTTTTATTATTTTGGCACTCGTGGAGTTTTTAAAGTTTTTTTTTTGAGGGGGGGTAAGATTTCGTTTTTCATTTTGTTTTAGTGTCACAATTACAATTAGAATTCTATACATCATTCATATTTGTTTGTTATATATAAGTTAATCGTATATATACTGTATAATTATATGTACAAGGATAATAAATATTTGTTTTTGTTGTTGTATATTATATTTTGTTGTATATGTGTTTTAAATTTTAAACTTTGTGCAATTATATTTATTTAAAATTTCTATGTTTTTTTGTTTTCGTTTGCCTAAGCATTATTTCCATATCAATAGTACGATATACTATTTGTGATTTATGTATCGAACTTATAATGAAAAAAAAATAATAAAAAACAAAACTTAAATTTATAGAAATTTTGGTTTACTCATAGTTTTAATATGTGCAGTTTTCGTTAGCTGCCTCATCTCTTTAGATTCTCTTCTGGTCTTTGCTATACATATACTTTTATACTTCTTATTTTATTTTTTTAGGATTGAGACTCTAACGGCTCAGTCATAAAAAAGTTTATTTAGTTTTCCATTTATTTATAATGGTTATATTAATATATAATTATTATAAAATAATAATTAACTTAAACAATATTTTGAACCTGTTCAAATTTGTTTTAGTTTCTTTTTATCTTATTTTATTTCATTTGTTTGTTCTTTAGATTTATGTCCGCATTACCTTTGTATAACTTAGAACAAAATTAAAAAAAAAAATAAAAAAACATTAAATAAAAAATTAATAAAATAAATCCTTATAGTTTAAATAATGTCTATGACAACAATGTAGCGATTTTCTCGGAAAAAATCATCAGCTTGCGCGCGCGTTACTCTATATAACAACAATATCTGCAAACAATACATCTTTCTATTGGGATAATGCTCTTTAGTCATTGACCATACAATAGCCAGAGTAGGTTTGGATATTATCCTCCAGGAATGTATCACCGGCTATAACGCCCGATTGCGTATGATGGCTTGGACAATGATGACCCTTAGGACACTGACACAAGGCATTAATATTGACCTCATCGATAAATTCTTGTCGCTTTCTCACCGTAAATAATTTGCATGGTTGTTTGCGTTGGCATCGTAAACGCTGAAAGATACAGAGAAAAAGAATACAATTTACAATCAATATAAAATGTAAGATTTTCAAATTTAATTTAGAAAAGAATAATTAAAAAATTAAGAATAAACCCATTTTATTGAGAATGTAATTTTCTTTTTCAAATGTTTGAGAAATTTATTCCGAAAACACTCTGACTTAAGCTGCAATCGACCCAATTTTTGGTTTCCTCATAAGAACGAAAATTAAGTCTTGCATCATCGATTGAGACACGCAACCGAGCTTGGTACGTGGTTTTTCAATATCTGATCGACAAATTGCACCCACAGTTGGTAGAATTCTACCAAAAAAATAAAAAAATAATTAGAAATAAAATTTTGACAAAATTTTCTAATGAAACAAAATTTTGAGAAAATTTTCTATAGAAATAAAATTATAACAAAATTTTCTATAGAAGTAAAATTTTGTCACAATTTTCTAAAGAAATAAAATTTTGTCACAATTTTCAATAGAAATAAAATTTTGATAAAATTTTCTATAGAAATAAAATTTTGACAAAATATTCTATAGAAATAAGATTTTGACAAAATTTTCTATAAAAATAAAATTTTGACAAAATTTTCTAAAGAAACAAAATTTTGAGAAAATTTTCAATAGAAATAAAATTTTGAGAAACTTTTCTATAGAAATAAAATTTTGAGAAAATTTTCTATGGAAATAAAATTTTGAGAAATTTATCTATAGAAATAAATTTTTGAGAATTTTTTCTTATAAATAAAATTATGACAAAATGTTCTATAGAAATAAAATTTTGTCACAATTTTCTACAGAAATAAAATTTTGTCACAATTTTCAATAGAAATAAAATTTTGATAATGTTTTCTATAGAAATAAATTTTTGGGAAATTTTTCTATATAAATAAAATTATGACAAAATTGTCTATAGATATAAAATTTTGACATAATTTTCTATAGAAATAAAATGTTGACAAAATTTTCTATAGAAATAAAATTATGACAAAATTTTCTATAGAAATAAAATTTTGTCACAATTTTCTACAGAAATAAAATTTTGTCACAATTTTCTAAAGAAAATTTTGTCACAATTTTCAATAGAAATAAAATATTTATAAAATTTTCTATAGAAATAAAATTTTGACAAAATATTCTATAGGAATAATATTTTGTCAAAATTTTCTATAGAAATAAAATTTTGACAAAATTTTCTAAAGAAACAAAATTTTGAGAAAATAGAAACAAAATTTTGAGAAAATTTTCTATAGAAATAAAATTTTGAGAAATTTATCTATAGAAATAAATTTTTGAGAAATTTTTCTGTATAAATAAAATTATGACAAAATTTTCTATAGAAATAAAATTTTGTCGCAATGTTCAACAGAAATAAAATTTTGTCACAATTTTCAATAGAAATAAAATTTTGACAAAATTTTCTATAGAAATAAAATTTTAAGAAATTTATCTATAGAAATAAAATTTTGAAAAACTTTTCTATAGAAATAAAATTTTGTCACAATTTTCTACAGAAATAAAATTTTGTCACAATTTTCAATAGAAATAAAATGTTGACAAATATTTCTATAGAAATAAAATTTTAAGAAATTTTTCTATAGAAATAAAATTTTAAGAAATTTATCTATAGAAATAAAATTTTAAGAAATTTATCTATAGAAACAAAATTTTGAGAAATTTTTCTATAGAAATAAAATTATGACAAAAATTTCTATAGAAATAAAATTTTGTCACAATTTTCAATAGAAATAAAATTTTGACAAAGTATTCTGTAGAAATAAAATTTTGACATAATTTTCTGCGAAAATAAAATTTTAAGAAAATTTTCTATAGAAATAAAATGTTGACAAAATTTTCTATAGAAATAAAATTATGACAAAATTTTCTATAGAAATAAAATTTTGTCACAATTTTCACAATTTTGTCACAATTTTCAATATAGAAATACAATTTGGCACAATTTTCAATATAGAAATAAAATTTATCACAATTTTCAATTTAGAAATAAAATTTTGAGAAATTTTTCTATAGAAATAAAATTATGACAAAATTTTCTATAGACATAAAATTATGACAATAATTTCTATAGAAATAAAATTTTGTCACGATTTGCTACAGAAATAAAATTTTGTCACAATTTTCAATAGAAATAAAATTTTGACAAAATATTCTATAGAAATAAAATTTTGACATAATTTTCTATAGAAATAAAATTATGACAAAATTTTCTATAGAAATAAAATTTTGTCGCAATGTTCTACAGAAATAAATTTTTGTCACAATTTTCAATAGAAATAAAATTTTAAGAAAATTTTCTGTAGAAATAAAATGTTGAAAAAAATTTCTATAGAAATAAAATTTTGAAAAACTTTTCTATAGAAATAAAATTTTGTCACAATTTTCTACAGAAATAAAATTTTGTCACAATTTTCAATAGAAATAAAATTTTGACAAATATTTCTATAGAAATAAAATTTTAAGAAATTTTTCTATAGAAATAAAATTTTAAGAAATTTATCTATAGAAACAAAATTTTGAGAAATTTTTCTATAGAAATAAAATTATGACAAAATTTTCTATAGAAATAAAATTTTGTCACAATTTTCAATAGAAATAAAATTTTGACAAAGTATTCTATAGAAATAAAATTTTGACATAATTTTCTACGAAAATAAAATTTTAAGAAAATTTTCTATAGAAATAAAATGTTGACAAAATTGTCTATAGAAATAAAATTATGACAACATTTTCTATAGAAATATAATTTTGTCACAATTTTCTACAGAAATAAAATTTTGTCACAATTTTCTACAGAAATAAAATTTTGTCACAATTTTCACAATTTTGTCACAATTTTCGATATAGAAATAAAATTTATCACAATTTTCAATATAGAAATAAAATTTATCACAATTTTCAATCTAGAAATAAAATTTTGAGAAATTTTTCTATAAAAATAAAATAATGACAAAATTTTCTATAGACATAAAATTATGACAACAATTTCTATAGAAATAAAATTTTGTCACGATTTGCTACAGAAATAAAATTTTGTCACAATTTTCAATAGAAATAAAATTTTGACAAAATATTCTATAGAAATAAAATTTTGACATAATTTTCTACAGAAATAAAATTTTAAGAAAATTTTCTGTAGAAATAAAATGTTGAAAAAATTTTCTATAGAAATAAAATTTTGTCACAATTTTCTACAGAAATAAAATTTTGTCAGAATTTTCAATAGAAATAAAATTTGGACAAAATTTTCTACAGAAATAAAATTTTGACAACTTTCTCAACTTCAAACAAAAAATCAATATATAAATTTAACGGAAAATATATAAGAAACTCATAAATCATACGAACTGTTATAAAATTACAAGAAAATTTTTAATTAGCTTTGTGAATTTATTATACTTAAATTATAAAATTTAGTAAAACTTGTGAATTTAAATTTAATTTAAAATTTAATTTATTGTACCGAAGAAATTAAATAGTTTTATTTAATCAAGTGTTGTTTGTATTTTTAATTATTTCTGTGATTGATACTATCATTTTCGCGAATAAAATAATTTGAAATAAAAAAAAAAAATAATTGGAACAAATAATTTGGTGAATGAATTAATTTTTTTTTATCTATCACGTGCTAAATATTTTATTAGTTTTACTTACCGTCAGTGGAGAACATGCAAACAAATATCGGTAGCCACCATTACCATCGTCTGAGGGCTCTCTCTTCGTTAGATAGGTTACAGAATTCTTTGGACAACGACAATGGACAATTTGCTCTGTTGTATTTGCCTCCGACGATGTTGTTAATGTCCAGGTATAATCACGGAAATGCCTTAATAATGCGAAAGAAATAATAGAATTTGAGTTTAAAAGAAAATTCTCAAATCTCTATGTTTGTTTTAAAGGACATACCTGCAAACTGGCAGCCGATGAACAGACTGGCACATTTTATAATGTCTCGTCTTGTCGGCAATGGTGTGACCATCTTCTACACCCAAACCACTGGGGCAACCTCCAATATAGGATATTTTCTCTGCATGAGCTGCCATGTGGCCCGAATGCCTCATATGCGGTGAATTGGAGTATAAATGCTGCCTCTTCATGGCCACATGGGGGGAGGGGAATTCATTATCGCTAATTTCCTCAGAATAAAAGATGGGTGTATCCTCGGCATCGGCCAAAGCTGAATTCGTTTCCTCATGCATGTAGTCAGTGGGCAAATTTAAATCATCCTCATAGACGGCACCTAATTTATGCATTAATTTCTTTAAGTGCAAATTATCATATTTTTTATTGCCCACAAAACTGGCATCCACCAGCAAATGTTGATGCATAAGTTTGGAATGTTCATAGTAGGTGTGATATTTTTCGGAATTATGATTCAAATGTGCCCCCGACGATGATGATGAGTCCTTATGGTGATGGTGTATAATAATTTCGGGAGCCCGATTGACAGCGGGACAACGGCATTGTCGTTCAATCCAGGGGGTTTCGTACAAATCGATTTTCGAGCAAACAGCATTTGGGGCACAAATGGGCAAATCATCTTCAGAATTCTATAGAGGATGAGAATGAAAGAAAGAGAGAATTATGGTTAGAGACCTTATTTACTTTAGACTTGAAAAAGAATTTTAAAAATCCATGTAATTTTTAGCATCTTTTTATTTGTATTTCCCTCGGGAGGGTTTTTTTTGTTGGGTGTCGGTATTTAGTATGCAAATATAAACATGTTGTTGTCGTAGATTTTCAATTTAATTCAACTTTACAATTTCCAATAAAACTGAATGTGAACTGAAACTAAGGTAAATCTATTCTAAGGGACTCACAGTCTGTGTTTTTATCGCATTCATGTTAAATCACATTGGCCATGTTTTTTCTGGGAGTTGTTTTTTACAGGGAATTTTATAACTTAATGCCCTACATAACTGAGAGGTCGGGGCTTAATAGCAATGATTGGAGGATACCATAAGTATAAGTTATACACAGAAAAAAAAGTCTGTTGTAAAAGTGATGCTAAAATGAACTACTATTTATTGCAAACATAGTATTTTCTTTTAGTTCATTTTTAAAATTTTGTAAAAAAATTTTCCCCAGTCCAACGATTTTTTCTTTACTCCAAGTATGTCTCAAAAATTAAAACAAACAGAAGAAGTTTTTCGTACACTTCTCAAAAATAGTAGGAATTGTTTAAATGGGAATGATTTGGCGCTTAAGATTTTTTTCTTTATTTTTAGTTCAGTTTTTCTTTTCGAGGAAGATGAATTTCGTAAATGGTAATTAAATGGTAATTGTCCAAAAATCGATAAACTTTTCAATAAAGTCGTTTTGTCCTTAAAAATTGATATCTTTACATGAAAGAAAATTTTATTTCACTTAGGCCAATTTGGCTTTACTAACTTGAAAAAATTCTTACAAATTAATAAAATTCTCTTTAATTTTTTTTTTTTGTCTTTTTTCATCTTGACTACAAGGCAAAAAAGTGTTCAAAAATATGCTAAAAATATTTACGTGATATTAAAGATGGTACAATCTAAATTTTACGATGAGCAATTTACAAACTATTAAGAACAAATGTCGTCAAAATAATGAAATTTAATTTGTTAACTTTTTTTTGTTAAATTTAAGACACAAATTTTGGAAATTTGCATCCCTCTGGTTAAAGTCGCATGTATTTGAACTAAAGCAAAATTTCCTTATTCCTTATTTCCTTATATTACATACACATTTTTGATGTAAAAAAGTGTTAATTGAAATATTGCATCTTTAGATTTAAAATAAAAAGGGTTCAAAATTAGTCTAAGACTTATTTTGAGAATTTATTATATTTGATTTAAAGTGTTTTTTTTTTTTTAATTAAGAAAATATGTTTTTACTTTGAAGTATCCGTTATAATTTGAATTTTTAAACTTACATTTGTTTGTACGTGAATAGTTTTTTTTTATTAAATTAAAAGTAACAAGTATATACGGCCGTAAGTTCGGCCAGGCCGAAGCTTATGTACCCTCCACCATGGATTGCGTAGAAACTTCTACTGAAGACTGTCACCCACAATAGAATTACTTGGGTTGCGGTAACACTTGCCGATGGCAAGTTATCTTAAAACTTCCTAACACCGTAATATATACCACATAGTCCATACGTGGTATATATTAATCTAAAAAAGCCGATTAAATACGTATATAATTAAGTTTAAAGTTTCTATAGAAATAAAATTGTGACAACATTTTCTATAGAAGTAAAATTTGGAAAAAAATTTCTATAGAAATAAAATTTGGAAAAAATTTTCTATAGAAATAAAATTTTGACAAAATTTTCTATAGAAATAAAATATGGAAAAAATTTTCTATAAAAATAAAATTTGGAAAAAAATTCTATAGAAATAAAATTTTGACAAAATTTTCTATAGAAATAAAATTTTGACAAAATTTTCTATAGAAATAACTTTTTGACAAAATTTTCTATAGAAATAACATTTTGACAATGTTTTCTATAAAAATAAAATTTTGGTAGATTATTTTTGGCTCGAGTGGCAACCATGATTATGAATATGGACCAATTTTTGTGTGATTGGGGATCGGCTATATATAACTATAGACCGATACGGACCAATTTTGGCATGGTTATTAGCGGCCTTATACTAAAACCACGTTGCAAATTTCAATCGGATCGGATGAATTTTGCTCCTCCAAGAGGCTCCGGAGATCAAATCTGGGGAACGGTTTATATGGGGGCTATATATAATTAATAATGGAGCAATTCTTGCGTGTTACTTAGAGACCACATTCTAACACAATGTTCCAAATTTCAACCCGATCGGATGAATTTTGCTCCTCCAAGAGGCTCCGGAGGACAAATCTGGGGATCGGCTTATATGGGGGCTATATATAATTATGGACCGACATGGACCAATTTTGGCATGGTTGTTAGAGACAATAGACTAACACTACGTACCAAATTTAAATTGGATCGGATGACTTTTGCTCCTCTAAGAGGCTCCGGAGGTCAAATCTGGGGATCGGTTTATATGGGGGCTACATATAATTATGGACCGATATGGACCAATTCTTGCGTGGTTGTTAGAGACCATATACTAACACCACGTACCAAATTTCAACCGGATCGGATGAATTTTGCTCCTCTAAGAGGTCCGGAGGTCAAATCTGGGAATCGGCTTATATGGGGCTATATATAATTATGGACCGATATGAACCAATTTTGGCATGGTTGTTAGAGACAATAGACTAACACTACGTACCAAATTTCAATCGGATCGGATGACTTTTGCTCCTCTAAGAGGCTCCGGAGGTCAAATCTGGGGATCGGTTTATATGGGGGCTATATATAATTATGGGCCTATGTGGACCAATTTTTGCATGGTCATTAGAGAACATATACCAACAACATGTACCAAATTTCAGTCAGATCGGATGACTTTTGCTCCTCTAAGAGGCTCCGGAGGTCAAATCTGGGGATCGGTTTATATGGGGGCTATATGTAATTATGAACCGATATGGACCAATTTCTGCATGGTTGTTAGAGACCATATACTAACACCATGTACCAAATTTCAGCCGGATCGGATGAATTTTGCTCCTCTAAGAGGTCCGGAGGTCAAATCTGGGAATCGGCTTATATGGGGGCTATATGTAATTATGAACCGATATGGACCAATTTTTGCATGGTTGTTAGAGACCATATACTAACACCATGTACCAAATTTCAGCCGGATCGGATGAAATTTGCTTCTCTTAGAGCAATCGCAAACCAAATTTGGGGGTCCGTTTATATGGGGGCTATACGAAAAAGTGGATCGATATGGCCCATTTGCAATACCATCCGACCTACACCAATAACAACTACTTGTGCCAAGTTTCAAGTCGATAGCTTGTTTCGTTCGGAAGTTAGCGTGATTTCAACAGACGGACGGACTGACGGACATGCTCAGATCGACTCAGAATTTCACCACGACCCAGAATATATATTATGGGGTCTTAGAGCAATATTTCGATGTGTTACAAACGGAACGACAAAGTTAATATACCCCCATCCTATGGTGGAGGGTATAAAAATTAGTCCTAATTTTATGTTGGGGTCGATTGTGGTTAAATGTAGCTGAGGCTCATTTTTCTTAATTATGAAGCGGCTCCTAACATTTGTGAGCCTGTTTCATTTGGGATTTGGGACTCGTTTTCTTGGGGCCCATTTTCATACCATCAAGCATCACATCTAAATGCGAAATCAAGTCAGTGGATGCTTTAAAAGATGACCACCACCCTACACCCAGAGAAGGAATATGATCACCTCAAACATGTTCAAAGAGCAAAAATTATTTTTGGATGGTGACCATGTAACATGTTTGTGGCAAAAATGTTGTTTTCTCGGCAAACATAATATGCTTTCAGAAAACAGATATATAATTTCGGAGAAAATAATATGGTCGCAGCGAACATGTTACATGGTCACCATCCAAAAATAACATTTTGCTCTTGAAACATGTTTGAGATGATCATATTCCTTCTCTGGGTGTAGGACAAGTCCATGTAAAATTCATTGCTTCTGATCCGTTTTTGCTCCATTTCCGGATCCAAACAGAACTTTTTCATTGCGTTTTGGCTGGGTAATTACCATTTGTTTTAATTAACAACTTAAGAAAAATATTTTAGAAAAAAATAAATATATAAAATATAATAATAAAGAACATGTCGAGAAGTAGTTAGAATGTTAAACTTTGGTGTCATATTACGGATATGTTACGAATACTATGCTAGGAAGCAAACGGATTTGATTAAAATACTTTACGAAATAAAACATGACTATTATCTTGGGTGGATATACATACCTCCTCCACGTGACACATAAAGGGTGATTCTTTTGAGGTTAGGATTTTCATGCATTAGTATTTGACAGATCACGTGGGATTTCAGACATGGTGTCAAAGAGAATCAGTATGCTTTGACATTTCATCATGAATAGACTTACTAACGAGCAACGCTTGCAAATCATTGAATTTTATTACCAAAATCAGTGGCAGAAAATCCGCTTTTTTATCGACAAATTTTGTTCAGCGATGAGGCTCATTTCTGGTTGAATGGCTACGTAAATAAGCAAAATTGCCGCATTTGGAGTGAAGAGCAACCAGAAGCCGTTCAAGAACTGCCCATGCATCCCGAAAAATGCACTGTTTGGTGTGGTTTGTACGCTGGTGGAATCATTGGACCGTATTTTTTCAAAGATGCTGTTGGACGCAACGTTACGGTGAATGGCGATCGCTATCGTTCGATGCTAACAAACTTTTTGTTGCCAAAAATGGAAGAACTGAACTTGGTTGACATGTGGTTTCAACAAGATGGCGCTACATGCCACACAGCTCGCGATTCTATTGCCATTTTGAGGGAAAACTTCGGAGATCAATTCATCTCAAGAAATGGACCGGTAAGTTGGCCACCAAGATCATGCGATTTGACGCCTTTAGACTATTTTTTGTGGGGCTACGTCAAGTCTAAAGTCTACAGAAATAAGCCAGCAACTATTCCAGCTTTGGAAGACAACATTTCCGAAGAAATTCGGGCTATTCCGGCCGAAATGCTCGAAAAAGTTGCCCAAAATTGGACTTTCCGAATGGACCACCTAAGACGCAGCCGCGGTCAACATTTAAATGAAATTATCTTCAAAAAGTAAATGTCATGGACCAATCTAACGTTTCAAATAAAGAACCGATGAGATTTTGCAAATTTTATGCGTTTTTTTTTTTTAAAAGTTATCAAGCTCTTAACAAATCACCCTTTATATTTGCATATTTACATCTATACCTTTTCAGGAGATTAGTATTTGCTTTTATTCGAAATAGATTTCTAAATAAAATCTCTATTTTTTGGACCTGTATGGTTATCTTTACCATGTACGAGTATTTACATAACCAAGGATATTTATTTTACATATTCGTTAAGCATACTTAACAGATACAGTGGTAAAGCCAACATTAATCCCTAGATAAGAGTTTTTTTTTTAAGTATTTCGGGTTGGTCGTAAAGTGTCAAATAAATGTGCAAAATCTTTTCCTTAGCCAAATTGAATGTATTGCCATAAGATCTTAGACGTATTTGAACTGTGTATGTCTTTTGGGATTTTCATGGGTCAAGAGGAAAAATTGTCATACGTTGGTCGACGAAATGGTCTATAGTTGGTTCAATAAAGTTCATTATAAATATAAAATGAAACTAGCTGAACCCTTGTTTTTATTGATTTTGGCACAAATCGAATATTCGACTTATAACGGAAAAGTCGACTCTCGATTAGAATATGATGCAAATATTTATCTTAATTTTAATTAAGTGATGCGTATACTTGCTCTGTGAGAATTTTATATAACTCATATCTTAAAATTAGATAGGGGCATTAGATCTAAAAATTATGTACTGTATTCCAGTCGTTGTGTATTCTGTGATATTTTGCCAAAGAAATAATTTTTATAATTTGTTTATGATTTTCAGGGTCAGGGTATAATAACTTTGATCTGCCAAAAAGTGTGCCTACCAGAAATATTCACATAAAATATATACCGATCGACTCAGCATCACCTCCTGAGTCGATCTAGCGCTTGGTGTCCGTCCGTCCGTCCATGTATTTGTTGTTCGCAGGATTCCTGTCGCACTTATTAACCGATTTTGATAAAATTTGGTATGTGGCGTTTTTTTGGTACGAGGACGAACGCTATTGAATTCGGATCTAATTTAGATATAGCTCTTATATATATATATATATATATATATATATATATATATATATATATATATATATATATATATATACATATATATATATATATATATATATATATATATATATATATATATATATATATATATATATATATATATATATATATATATATATATATATATATATATATATATATATATATATATATATATATATATATATATATATATATATATATATATATATATATATATATATATATATATATATATATATATATATATATATATATATATATATATGTATCGCCCGATTTCGATAAATGGGCTCAGATTGCGTTCATTTACTAACCGATCGGCGTCAAATTTGCCACAAAGTAATCCAATAGACCGACCTTTAAGTGTGCCAAATTTCATCGAACTTCGTTCAGAATTAGATATAGCTCCCATATATATGTATCGCCCGAAATAAATTCATACAAACATCTCTCTTTTCCTTTGCCACCATCAAATCATAGATTTGAGAGATGTTTGTATGAATTTATTTCGGCATAAGCCGGCTATCATAAACCTTTTTCGAAGGGTTCAAGTGTGGTTCCACTTTGGGTTTAGTGAACTGCCTGAATTTATTCTATTAATTGGTTGATAGTTTTGCTGCAAGTAGAGGATGCTGATGAGGAATGTGGTAATTCCGCACACAAAAAAATAACTGCAAATTAATATTAACAACTTTATTTGTATGTAAAATCTGCTGATGCTCAACAAATTTGTCTATTGAATATGAGGCATTTGTTGTTGAAATGTGTTTGTAGATGCTTGACAGAATAAATAATAGAAATATTCTGAATTTTCAACAAATTGTTTTGTTGTGAAAATAGTTGACTGCTATCGATATGAAAACAAAAACAAGTGTATACGGCCGTAAGTTCGGCCAGGCCGAATCTTATGTACCCTCCACCATGGATTGCGTAGAAACTTCTACGAAAGACTGTCGTCCACAATCGAATTACTTGGGTTGTGGTATCTTAAAACTTCTTAATATCGTTTTCTATATTGTGAGTTAGTCCATACGTGGTATATATTAGACAAAAAAAAAACTAATGTATAGGTAAGTCTACAAATAATTACGAATCGACATGGACTTTTGCACGGTACGTAGAGAGCCAGAATATAAAGGGTGATTTGTTAAGAGCTTGATAACTTTTTTTTTAAAAAAACGCATAAAATTTGCAAAATCTCATCGGTTCTTTATTTGAAACGTTAGATTGGTCCATGACATTTACTTTTTGAAGATAATTTCATTTAAATGTTGACCGCGGCTGCGTCTTAGGTGGTCCATTCGGAAAGTCCAATTTTGGGCAACTTTTTCGAGCATTTCGGCCGGAATAGCCCGAATTTCTTCGGAAATGTTGTCTTCCAAAGCTGGAATAGTTGCTGGCTTATTTCTGTAGACTTTAGACTTGACGTAGCCCCACAAAAAATAGTCTAAAGGCGTCAAATCGCATGATCTTGGTGGCCAACTTACCGGTCCATTTCTTGAGATGAATTGTTCTCCGAAGTTTTCCCTCAAAATGGCCATAGAATCGCGAGCTGTGTGGCATGTAGCGCCATCTTGTTGAAACCACATGTCAACCAAGTTCAGTTCTTCCATTTTTGGCAACAAAAAGTTTGTTAGCATCGAACGATAGCGATCGCCATTCACCGTAACGTTGCGTCCAACAGCATCTTTGAAAAAATACGGTCCAATGATTCCACCAGCGTACAAACCACACCAAACAGTGCATTTTTCGGGATGCATGGGCAGTTCTTGAACGGCTTCTGGTTGCTCTTCACTCCAAATGCGGCAATTTTGCTTATTTACGTAGCCATTCAACCAGAAATGAGCCTTATCGCTGAACAAAATTTGTCGATAAAAAAGCGGATTTTCTGCCAACTTTTCTAGGGCCCATTCACTGAAAATTCGACGTTGTGGCAGATCGTAAGTCTATTCATGATGAAATGTCAAAGCATACTGAGCATCTTTCTCTTTGACACCATGTCTGAAATCCCACGTGATCTGTCAAATACTAATGCATGAAAATCCTAACCTCAAAAGAATCACCCTTTAAATATGGGGGCCGCTTATATGGGAGCTATATAGAATGATGAACTTGATATGGACCACTTTTTGTGTGATTGGAAATCGATTTATCTGAGGGATATATATAACTATAGACCGATATGGACCTAGTTACGCATGGTTTTTAACGACCATATACTAGCACAATGTACCAAATTTCAACTCACTCGGATGAAATTTGCTCCTCCAAGTGGCTCCAAAACCAAATCTCGGGATCGGTTTATATGAGGGCTATATATGATTATGGACTGATATGGACCACTTTTGGCATGGTTGTTAAATATCATATACGATCACCACGTACCAAAATTTCAAGCAGATCGGATGAATTTTGCTTCTCCAAAAGGCACCGGTGGTCAAATCTGGGGATCGGTTTATATGAGAGCTATATATAATTATGGGCTGATAGGAACCAATTCTTGCATGGTTGTTGGATACCATATACTAACATCACGTACCAAATTTCAACCGAATGGGAATAATTTTGCTCTTCCAAGGGGTTCTGGAGGTCAAATCTGGGGATCGGTTTATATGGGGCCTATATATAATTATGGACCGATGCCGACCAATTTCTACATGGGAGTTTGAGGCCATATATTAACACCACGTACCAAATTTCAACTGAATCAGATGATTTTTGGTCTTCCAAGAGGCTCCGGAGGTCAAATCTGGTGATCGGTTTATATGGGGGCTATATATAATTATGGACCGATGTGGACCAATTTTTGCATGGTTGTTAGATACCATATACTAACACCATGTACCAAATTTCAGCCGGATTGGATGAAATTTGCTTCTCTTAAAGGCCTCGCAAGCCAAATCGGGGGATCGGTTTATATGGGGGCTATATATAATTATGGACCGATGGGGACCAATTTTTGCATGGTTGCTAGAGACCATATACTAACACCATGTACTAAATTTCAGCCGGATCGGATGAAATTTGCTTCTCTTAGAGGCCTCGCAAGCCAAATCGGGGGATCGGTTTATATGGGGGCTATATATAATTATGGACCGATGTGGACCAATTTTTGCATGGTTGTTAGAGACCATATACCAACACCATGTACCAAATTTCAGCCGGATCGGATGAAATTTGCTTCTCTTAGAGGCCTCGCAAGCTAAATTTGGGGGTCCGTTTATATGGGGGCTATACGTAAAAGTGGACCAATATGGCCCATTTTCAATACCATCCGACCTACATCAATAACAACTACTTGTGCCAAGTTTCAAGTCGATAGCTTGTTTCGTTCGAAAGTTAGCGTGATTTCAACAGACGGACGGACGGACGGACATGCTCAGATCGACTCAGAATTTCACCACGACCCCGAATATATATACTTTATAGGGTCTTAGAGCAATATTTCGATGTGTTACAAACGGAATGACAAAGTTAATATACCCCCCATCCTATGGTGGAGGGTATAATACAAGACTGGTTACGCGCACATCGCTGAGAACATGTACGAAAGCTAAAAGAAGTATGCGAAGAATACCGTTAGAACAAAATGAGTATGAGCACATGCACGTGTATGATAGCAAGCAAAGAGCTCACTCATCAGAGATTACAGAAAAGTATTTATAAATGTCTGTGAAAAATTTATATTTTTCAGTTTGATAGTTTCTTAAATGTGTTTGTTGTATGAGATAATTGATAAACCCATATTAATATCGGGATTAGAGTTATTACAATTATAATTAACCAGAATATGTAGCACTGGGCAAGAAGTTGTCAAAATGCTTGCTAGACCCTGGACTACTCAAATTTAAAATCGTCATACATTTACATTTTCCCCGTCCAAAAATAACATTTTGGTCATATTTTTTCTCTCTGTGCACTTAACAGAATATATCCAAAATTGTTCTGGCAATTTTGCAATTTTGGTACAATTCATAGCATAATTCCGTCAATTTTAATTTCAATTTAATTTTTTGTCAATACACCAATAAATTTGTTACAGGTCATTGATAGCCTCCAACAAACCACATACAAATTTGTTCGTTCAAATTCAAAAATATTTGTTGAGGATTAAACGTAACGTTCAGCAACAAATATTTTGTACTCAACAAATTACTTACAAATTATGTTATTGAGAGCACAAATTATTTTTTTGTCTTCTGATGGTAACGATTGCTAACAACTTTTTTGTAATAATGGTTATTAAAAGTACAAATTAGTTTGTAAAAAATTAACAAATTTTGTTATTGGTTTTCCAACAAAAGTTCTCAAGTGGTTCTCAAACTTTTTTTTATCTGTGCGAAACGTGCGTCCATCCAACCATCTTGCAGTCTATAGGGCTTTGTCCAAATAAATTTGACAAATATTTTTTTCCTCTGTTGGTTAAAGCTGAGATCAAAACAACAAATCTGATTGAAGTAGAAACCACCAATAAAAAACAAAACACGAAATAAAATTTTGACAAAATTTTCTATAGAAATAAAATTTTGACATTATTATTATTATTTATTTATTTTTTCTTTTTTGTTTTTTTTTTTTTAAATAATTATTTTTTTTCTTTTGTATGTCAGTATTGGTTACAGGTGGCATTTAAGAAGTAAAACAAAGTTCCTTCTGCATTGGAGAAAATCAAACACACCAAAACCACTATGAAAGTACAGTTTACTCAACTAAGGCAATAGAATCTAAGAAAAAACCCAACCTTTATTTGAGTTGTGAATGACATTTAAGAAAATCAAAGGATGTGCAGAAGGGATCACTGAACATTAAAACCATAGACGTTTGATGTTAAACCTTTAGGGCTCTGGACACAGAAGATGAGAAAGCAAAACAAACTAAAATTTTAATCAAATGAATTCAAATTAAAGAATAACAAATACTGGAAATATATTTTTGTCCGAAAAGAGATAATCAAATAAATCTAAAAAAGGTCATTTGACCAACAGTAGCAATCTTAAAGGTATAAGCTTTCAAAAGGGCTATACTCAAAGCAAATGAGAAGAATAGTTTGGGTTCGAGAAGTTTAATCCCAACTCAATGACCGATTGACTAGATACCCAAGTTGCTTGGATTTGAGATAGGACAACAACATGACAAATAAATTTGGCTGATAGTAGCATAAAGTGGTCGGTTAGATTTTTATTTTCTTTGCTGATGATTGGAATGATCAACCCTGAAATTAAATAAACACAAATCACACACTTGAATATCTGGAGGCGTATTAATTTTTGATACTTTTTCTTTGTGCCTTCGATTCGTAGTTATTCCCCCAAACGGGAGAATCATTTAAATCGTCATCATGGCTATGGGTTTTAGTATGGTCATCTTTACTCCATTGGCAACCACATTTAAATGAATGACAACATTGACTTCGCTCGAGATTAATTTTTGGCCTTTTTCCCCCAACCAGTTGCAGGCGATACTTGTTCAGATGTTCGTCTTATTTCTGTGTTTTATTTTTCGAGGGCATATGTTAATAATGGCCATTATGCATATGGCATGGATCGTAACACCAGTAGCAAACTGTATAAGATGGTCTGTTGGCCACTAGTTATATGATTTGAGGAAAACAAAAACAAAAAACGAAACATTTATATATAGGAATGTCAGGTGAAAAATTAGAAATTTCAAGGAAATAAATCGAGTTATTTCCTACACTCAAAAAGAGTGATTCCAAGACAAAGACTTCAAAGGCTTCATTACTACACCCAAAAATAGTGAACCCACCATCAAAGAAAATGTAGGTTTATTTTAGAAAATTTTAACTAAAATTTGAGAGACTTATGAACTCAATTTAAGCAAACTTCTCTCATTTAAGAAAATATGAACTATTTTATTTTTTAGTACAATTTTCACTACATTTGTATACAAGTTTTTACACGTAAACGTTAGCAAGAAATTATTCAAATAAGGAACATTTGCTCACATTGGGCAAAATTTAACTAAAACAAACTAATTTACATGAACTAAAATAAAGTTCAGTTGGCATTAGCGGCCCATTTTTTGAGTGTATAAAGACATTATTTTGGGAATCTATCTTGTTTTAAATCTAGGATCAATGAAATTAAAATTAGTATACAGATCTCATTTATTGAAATTTTATTCGTTATTTGCAACATATTAATAGAGCTGTTTACGCTGTTTATTCCTACAGAAAATTTTGTCAAAATTTTATTTCTACAGAAAATTTTGTCAAAATGTTATTTCTTGTAGAAAATTTTGTCAAAATGTTATTTCTTGTAGAAAATGTTGTCAAAATTTTATTTCTATAGAAGATTTTGTCAAAATTTGATTTCTATAGAAAATTTTGTCAAAATTTGATTTCTATAGAAAATTTTGTCAAAAATTTGATTTTTCATAGAAAATTTTGTCTAAATGTTATTTCTATAGAAAATTTTGTCAAAATGTTATTTCTATTGAAAATTTTGTCAACATTCTATTTCTATAGAAATTTTTGTCAACATTCTATTTCTATAGAAAATTTTCTCAAAATTTTATTTGTATAGAAAATTTTCTCAAAATGTCATTTCTATAGAAAATTTTGTCGAAATTTTATTCTATAGAAAATTTTGTTAAAATTTGATTTCTATAGAAAATTTTCTCAAAATTTTATTTCTATAGAAAATTTTTTAAAAATTGTATTTCTACAGAAAATTTTTCAGAATTTTATTTCTATAGAAAATTTTGTCAAAATTTGTTTTGTATAGAAAATTTTGTCAAAATTTTATTTCTAAAGAAAATTTTGTCAAAATGTTATTTCTATAGAAAATTTTCTCAAAATTTTATTTCTATAGAACATTTTTTCAAAATTTTATTTCTACAGAAAATTTTCTCAAAAATTAATTTCTATAGAAAATTTTATTTCTATAAAAAATTTTCTCAAAATTGTATTTCTTTGTATTGTATTTTCTCAAAATTGTATTAGTATAGAAAATTTTGTCAAAATGTTATTTCTATAGAAAATTTTCTCAAAATTTTATTTCTATAGAAAATTTTTTCAACATTTTATTTCTACAGAAAATTTTTTCAAAATTTTATTTCTATAGAAAATTTTGTCAAAATTTTATTTCTATAAAAAATTTTATTTCTATAGAAAATTTTCTCAAAATTGTATTTCTATAGAAAATTTTGTCAAAGTTTTATTTCAATAGAAAATTTTGTCAAAATTTTATTTCTATAGAAAATTTTGTCAAAATTTTATTTCTATAGAAAATTTTCTCAAAATTTTATTTCTATAGAAAATTTTCTCAAAATTGTATTTCTATAGAAAATGTTGTCAAAGTTTTATTTCAATAGAAAATTTTCTCAAAATTGTATTTCTATAGAAAATTTTCTCACAATTGTATTTCTAAAGAAAATTTTGTCAAAATGTTATTTTTATAAAAAATTTTCTCAAAATTTTATTTCTATTGAAAAATTTCTCAAAATTTTATTTCTACAGAAAATTTTCTCAAAATTGTATTTCTATAAAAAATTTTGTCAAAATTTTATTTCTATAGAAAATTTTGTCATAATTTTATTATATAAAAAATTTTGTCAAAATTTTATTTCTATAGAAAATTTTGTCAAAATTTTATAGCTATAGAAAATTTTCTCAAAATTTTATTTCTATAGAAAATTTTCGCAAAATTATATTTCTATAGAAAATTTTGTCAAAGTTTTATTTCAATAGAAATTTTTGTCAAAATTTTATTTCTATAGAAAATTTTGTCAAAAGTGTATTTCTATAGAAAATTTTGTCAAAATTTGATTTCTATAAAAAATTTTGTCAAAATTTGATTTCTATAAAAAATTTTGTCAAAATTTTATTTCTATAGAAAATTTTGTTAAAATTTTATTTCTATAGAAAATTTTCTCAAAATTTTATTTCTATAGAAAATTTTGTTAAAATTTGATTTCTATAGAAAATTTTCTCAAAATTTTATTTCGATAGAAAATTTTCTCAAAATTTTATTTTAATGGAAAATTTGGTCAAAATTTTATTTCTATAGAAAATTTTTTAAAAATTGTATTTCTATAGAAAATTTTGCCAAAATTTTATTTCTATAGAAAATTTTGTCAAAATTTTATTTCTATAGAAAATTTTCTCAAAATTTTATTTCTATAGAAAATTTTGTCAAAATTGTGTTTCTATAGAAAATTTTGTCAAAATTTTATTTCTATAGAAAATTTTGTCAAAATTTGATTTCTATAAAAAATTTTGTCAAAATTTTATTTTTATAGAAAATTTTCTCAAAATTTTATTTCTATAGAAAATTTTTTCAAAATTTTATTTCTATAGAAAATTTTCTCAAAATTTTATTTCGATAGAAAATTTTCTCAAAATTTTATTTCTATAGAAAAATTTCTCAAAATTTTATTTCTATAGAAAATTTTCTCAAAATTGTGTTTCTATAGAAAATTTTCTCAAAATTTTATTTCTATAGAAAATTTTCTCAAAATTTTATTTCTATAGAAAATTTTCTCAAAATTTTATTTCTATTTGATATCTATAGAAAATTTTGTCAACATTTTATTTTTATAGGAAAATACAGATATAAACAATTTGTGAAGTACCTTTTAGTTGGAGAGGAATATTTTGTAAAATCTTACAAATCATCGGGAATTCTACCAAACAATGAAAAATCTATCATTTTTGGTAGAATTCTACCAACTTTGGCAACCGTGATCGAAATCCGTTGGACTTTTGGGCCTGGGGTAGTTTGGAGATTAAAGTTGGTACAAAAAAAAAATACCAATGTGTCGATCATCTTTATGAACAAATATACTGCAGTGCTACTTTCGTAAAGCTCGTAATGGCTTTATTGACCATTTGAACAAATCTAAACTGATTCTAAAATTTGATGTTATTTCCGACATTTTTGCTTTTGAACACTAAAATGAACAATCGCTATGCTTTGTTCCAATGGTTAATATGTAGGCCTTGTATACAAAGGGTCATGTGTTCAATCCACCAAAAAGTTCTTTGACGGTGGAATATCCCCTCTCTGTAATGCTGGTGACATTTCTGAGTGTTGCAAAATTTCTCTGATTGTTTTCACCGTAATGTGAAACGCCGTTCGGATACGGCTATAAAAAGGAGGTCTTTTGTTATTAAGTTAAACATGGAATGGGGCAGCACTCAATGATAAGAGAAAACATCTCCAAGGTGGTATCACAATGGACTGAATAGTGAGATGGGTATAGTGGCAACCCAATTTTACCTTATTACATTATAGATCAGCCACCCTGTATTATGATGCATTATATGAGATGATCTAATCTCATTTACATTAAAGAAACATAACATCTACGGGAATTTTGAATCGTTATTCACTCATAACGATTCCAAAAAATTTTTTTTTAATGGCATCCCTATACACATACACAGAAATGTATGTGTATATAAGCCATAATACACATGTCCATCATCTCTCTGATGATCATATGTATAGAGTAATTTTATGTTGAAAAAAACCAAGAAAATACCACAAAAAAAATCATTAACAACAGCATCAGCCAAAACACTAAAGAAACGAAATGAATTTCTTTCGTTTGGCTCAGATAAGCTGACAAGCTGCCCACTGGCTGACCAGCAGCTACTGGTCTTTACATTAATTCCACTAATGGTACTTAAATTGGTCTTCATCTGCATCACCATCATTATTGTGATCTTCATCAGCATATGAAATATCAGCTCAGTGTATGGCTATAAAATGCAGACAAAACAGATTTTCTTGTCTCGTTGGATGTTGGGATGGGATATTCCTTAGCATCACGTTTCGATACGAAGATCGAATTTCTTTGGTTTTTTTTATTTAACTCATTTTCCTACAATCTTTATGATGTATATGATGGAAAATGCTGAGATGTTATTTGGGAATACCGAGTATAGATTTGTTGTTGATTTATAGACCAATGGAAAAAAATGAATTAACCTAAATTATTGAGGAAATTTCCTCAATAATTACGTTACTTAAGTAACGTAAAAGGATTTACCATCACTTTTATAAATACATATTAAATTATGCGACGTTTGTTTTAGGTCTATTTTTAAGCGTTGGTCTGAATTTTTTTTTCGTCTACCCAATAATATGAAATTCTGTAGTTGCATTGAAAAAAAAAAAATCTCTGAAGATCTTTCAATCAATTATTGTTTACTTATTGTTTCGTTTTCTTTTTTTTTCGTTTTGAGTTTCGATTACACTTGGTCTATGTAAGATAGCTTCTCATCTGGTGGTTTTGTGTATTTCTCACAAAATCCATTTGTTGCGCCAGCATCGAAATGTTTATTGAAACGGATATCCGGTAGCTTTTTTCTCTTCTACTGCGCTGATGGTGTTATTATATGGTCTGTGATCGATTACACTATACAACACAAAATTACACCCAGACGTTCCAAGGACTATGTATACCCTACGCCATAGGATGTGAAGTGCTGATTATGTTTGATGGGGGTCCAATTTTGTTTAAACACTCCTTATGTAGAGGGTTTGATGGTTCAAAATTTCCAAACTTAAACCACTGTGCTCAAAATTGGGAAGTGGTGATTTTTTGTTAGTATCTGCAAACCGATGTGCAGATATGTCATTCCTTCACTTTCCACTAGTCACTCGCCATTATACACAGAAAAAAATTCGCTAAAATTAACTTATTTTTATTACAAATAATTATTTGTTTGTAGTTAAATGTTATTATTTATACCCTAAACCACATAGTGGTCAGGCTATAATAAGTTTGATCTGCCAAAAAATGTGCCTACCAGAAATATTGATTTTAGACCCCATAAAATATATACCGATCGATTTAGAATCACTTCCTGAGCCGATCTAGAGCTTGGTCTCCGTCTGTCCGTCCATGTATTTGTTGTTCGCACGATTCCGTTTGCAATTATTAACCGATTTTGATAAAATTTGGTATGTGGCTGTTTTTTGGTACAGAGACGAACGCTATTGAATTTGAAAAATTGGATCAAATTTAGATATAGCTCCCATATAAATGTATCGTCCGATTTCGATAAATGGGGTCAGGTTGCGTTTAAGATATTTACTAACCGATTGATCACCCTTTAAGTGTACCAAATGTCATCGAAATCGGTTCAGATTTAGATATAGCTCCCATATATATGTATCACCCGATTTTCCCAAATTTGGTCATAAGTCCCTTATATATCAACCGATTTGACTTCAAGTTGGCCAAATCTAGTTTTCTATAGCACTTACTATATGTGCAAAAAATCGTTATGAGAATTTATTAGCGACAAAACTTTTTACCGTTCTTTTTTTGTTGTAAAGTGTAGAGTTCAATTTTATCGTTAATTCAAAGGATGTTGAAAAAATGTTTGGAAGTTAAAGAAACTAAACCGCTCAACCAATAACAAAGAATAAGAAAAGTTATAATCAATCTGTGGTTGCATAGAGAGATGATAGTGGCCACGAATGTTAATGATCCCTAAAAGATGATAGTCATCACTATAATCTGTCCATTTGTGTTCTAATGGTAGTCATCACCATCTATATTTCAGCCAGTTCTGATGATGAGCTAATATCTCTTAAAGGAAACGTGCGTGTTTTTGGTCTTACTTATGCCTAGGTATACAGGAAAACAAGGTCCATTGTCATACCAAACATTTTTTTGTTTTTAAAAATTTTTTAAAAAAAATTGTTTAAAAATCTTTTTAAAATTTTTTTAAAAAAATTTTCTTTTTTTTTGGGGTAAAATAAAATTCGTTGTGCATAAAAGTGATAACAATTCCATAAAAAATCATGTGCTGGGTTTTTTAAAAATCCATATAGACCGGAGATTAATGGTATAGCGGAAAGTTTTTTATTAAAATTTTTACCTTAAATGCAATTTATAAAAAATGTATAAAAACGCAAAGTTATAGTTCTAAAGCTATTGGCTTAAAATAATTTTTTTTTAAATAATTTTTCATTTTTTTCAGTAATTTTAAATTTTTTTGTTTTGATCAATGCATAATTTTTACAATTTTAAACACATTTTCTAACTAGGCCTAAAAAGATCGACAACAACTTCTACTCTCTGCCCAGAAAAAAATTCAACAAAACAATTCCAATTACACAGAAAAAAATTCTTTTTTTGATTCAATCACGAAATTAATTGATCCAATTTATTTTTTAATTGAAATATCTTCAATCACGAAAATGATGGTATCAATTACAGTTTTAATTGGGCATAACACAAAATACTTGTTTAAAAAACTAATTGATTGCATTAGCAAATTAATTTTTTATTATTGGATCAATTAAATATATAAATCATGTTGATTGTAAAACTCAATTAATTTTTTAATTATAAAACTAACAATTCAACAATTCAATTTCAAACACTTTCTTAACTGACTTATCCTAAGGAACTTAACTGCTGACGCTTTTTATACCCTGTGCCACACTGTGGAACAGGGTATTATAAGTTAGTGCATATGTTTGCAACACCCAGAAGGTGACGAGATAGACACATGGTATCTTTGGCAAAACGGCTCAGGGTGGGCTCCTGAGTCGATATAGCCATGACCGTCTGTCCGTGAACACATTTTTGTAATCAAGGTCTAGGTCACAGTTTTAGTCCAATCGACTTCAAATTTGGCACAAGTATGTGTTTTGGCACAGAATAGAACCCTATTGATTTTGGAAGAAATCGGTTCAGATTTAGATATAGCTCCCATAAATATCTTTCGCCCGATATGGACTAATACGGTCCCAGAAGCCAGAGTTTTTATGACCGTGAGTGTTTTTAGTTTGATTAAAAATTTGATTGTGTCAATTAAATTTTAAATTAAACATTAAAAAAAAAAATTCAATCACTTTTTTTTAATGATTTTGTCCTCCGAGTTTGATTAAAAAGTGTAGAAATTAATTTTTTAATTGAAAAAGTTTTCAGCTTCAACCAACTTTGGAAATATTTGGGTGATATTTTTTTTGTGTGTAGTAACTAGTTTGAAGTTTAAAATTAATCAAAACAATAAACAAGTAACTTTTTAATAAAAAAAAACAAAAAAATGTTGAAAATTTTTACGTTACGTTGTTTCAATCGGATCGGATGAAATTTGCTCCTCCAAGAGGCCCCGGAGGTCAAATCTGGGATCGGTTTATACGGGGGCTATATATAAATATGGACCTATATCGACCAATTTTTGCATGGACGTTAGAGGCCATATATAAACACCACGTATCGAATTTCAACCGGATCGGCTGAATTTTGATTCTCCAGGAGGGTCCGCAAGCCATATCTGGGGGCTTATATGGGGGCTTTATGTAAAAGTGGTCCGATATATATATATATATATATATATATATATATATATATATATATATATATATATATATATATATATATATATATATATATATATATATCCGAAATCTCACAACATCTTGAGATACATGGGAGTGAATTTTACACCGTTTCCATAAGATTATAATGGGGTAAAAATAATAGTTATTTATAGTCTTAACCATTTAAATTTTTTTTTGCCAACGAAAAAAAAAGGGAGTCTATACAAAAATTTTCCTGTAGAATACAATTTGCTTGAAGAGGACGAGAACCCCCCACCCGACTGAAGCTAGTCCTGAAAGGCTCCCGCAGTCATCTTCATATCAAATTTTTTCGGGATTAGAAACGATAGTATTTGAGTTGGTATCTACTCGACCTAGGTTTCTGCTCGACTTATCTGCTGATCTAAATTTATCAGTAGGTTCATTACAGTAAATATATATATATATATATATATATATATATATATATATATATATATATATATATATATATATATATATATATATATATATATATATATATATATATATATATATATATATATATATATATATATATATATATATATATATATATATATATATATATATATATATATATATATATATATATCGCCCAGAATCGGGTATTCTCCTGCACTAGGAGGTTTTTTCATGTTATTATGTTTATATCATCTCCCCAATCTTCTCGCACTGTTTTAATATACCTGGAGAATATTTTAAAATATTCTGACAACCGCTTTCATTCATCCATCTCTTAATGTTTTCTACACTTGGATAATAAATAAGACGAAGACATATGAAGGCCTTTGTGATTTTCTTTTTATACCCCCCACCATAGAATGGTGACGGGGGTATAATAAGTTTGTCATTCCGTTTGTAACACATCGAAATATCGATTTCCGACTATCTAAAGTATATATATTCTTGATCAGGGAGAAATTCTAAGACGATATAATGATGTCCGTCTGTCCGTCCGTCTGTCTGTCTGTCTGTCTGTTGTAATCACTCTACAGTCTTAAATAATGAAGCAATCGTGCTAAAATTTTGCACAAACTCGTCTTTTGTCTGCAGGCAGGTCAAGTTCGAAGATGGGCTATATCGGTCCAGGTTTTGATATAGTCCCCATATAAACCGACCTCCCGATTTGGGGTCTTGGGCTTATAGAAATCGTAGTTTTTATCCAATTTGCCTGAAATTGGAAATCTGGAGGTATTGTAGGACCATAAATACGTGTGCCAAAAATTGTGAGTATCGGTCCATGTTTTGGTATGGTCCCCATATAAAACGACCTCTCGATTTGGGGTCTTGGGCTTATAGAAACCGTAGTTTTTATCCAATTTGTCTGAAATTGGAAATCTAGAGGTATTTTAGGACCATAAAGAGGTGTGCCGAAGATGGTGAGTATCGGTCCATATTTTGGTATAGCCCCGATATAGACCGATTTCCCGATTTTACTTCTTGGGCTTATAGAAACCGCAGTTTTTATCTGATTTACCTGAAATTGTAAATATTCTGGTATTTTAGGCTCACAAAAACGTGTATCGGATAAAGTTTTTATCGGTCCATTTGGTAATGCCTCCATATAACATAGACCGACTTCACTTCTTGAGGGTGTAGAAGGCGCACTGATCACGAAAATTGTTTGAAACTCAATGTAAAATTTCCAGATTTTACTTCTACAGATTTAAGATTTCAAATCAAGACGTTATTTTGTAATTTTCTTGCACACTTACAAGAGATGTTAATGATTCCTCGAAAACTCAAACAAAAATGGTTCTTATAAATCCAGAATCTGATATAGTCCTCATAGGTGAAATCTTTAAATTTATCTTCGGGAAGTGTCCTCAAGTCCTCAAGCCCTCCTGAAATTTCAAAGGAAACCCTAATATTTGGTTCATGGTGGTGGGTATTTAAGATTCGGCCCGACCGAACTTACTGCTGTATATACTTGTTGTTTTTAAGCTATATGGTTTTTTTGTTGTTGTCTTTGTTTTTTTTTTTTTTTGTTCTTTATTTCAAGAAGTGAGAGTTGTTAAATGGTTGAATGAAAGAGTTAGCCATCATAGAAATACCAACAGCAATAACAATGGACATCAGTAACTTTAGACAAAAGTAAATTATATAATTTATGGCTGCTGTTAAGTGTAATAATTTAATTTTTTTTATGAACGATGAGATTTATTCTCATAAAATTTATAACCTCATAAATAAGCTCTTAAATACTTTTGTAATATATATTTTTTGTTTTTGAAAATGATTAAGTGTTTTTTGTATGTAATCCATATTGAATATTTAGATTTTTCTTAATCAACATTTTTGTTTAATAAAGTAAATAAAATATTTGTGATATCATATTATGTTTATAACTAAATTCGCTTAATGTAGCTTAACCGAATTTAATTATAAACTGATTTATCCTAACTATCAAGACTGTGGAGTCGAGCCAATCCCACCAAAAAAAAAAATTGGAAGTTCTTCCAAAGACACAACTTTAAAAGCACTTCCAGAAGATGCACTCCCAATGATGGTCTTTATTTTAACCACCCAGGATAAATTAGATACCATTAAAGTTTACAATCGAACAACGAAAAAAAATAAATAAATAAATATTTATATTGGTCCATTTTTGAAACCCACAACCATAGAATGACCATTGCGGTGCTACTAAAGTGAAATTTACTTTCATTACCCGGAGTCGAGGCTAATGCAAAATGCTGGAGTCGGAGCCGGAGTTGAGCAACATCCCAGCAAAAAAAGCGTCACCAACAAAAGTAGTGAAAATGTTCTTTTTGGATCCCGAAGTAGAGCAAAATTGGCGCAGAAGCGATGAATTTAACATGGGCTTGTCATTTCAACAGCCGTTGCACTGAATTTGCATCACTTCTTACTCTGTGATTCGAATTCAGTGTTTCGGATGTGAATTAAAAAAATTTTGTCATATTTTGCCAAATATATATTTTTTATAATTTCTTATGATCTTTAGTGCATTCTAACGGTTGTCTGAAATGTTTGAATTAAAACATTTTGAAAAAATCGTAATATTTCTTGAATGGATTTATAATTTTTTTCGACAAAATTTCAATAATTTGTACCATTTTATTAATGCTTACTCTGTTTTTAACCTTTTTGAAAAAAAAAATTAAACTTACCCATTTAAAATGAGAAACAAGCGAGTTATAAATAATTGAATTAAAAGAACTTCCTGTGTAGTTAAAATAAAGAACATCTTTGTGAGTACATCTTTTGGAAGTGCTTTTAAAGTTGTGCCTGTGGAAGAATTTCCAAATTTTTTTTGCTGGGAAGTTTGCTGAATCAATTAAATATTTCATTGAATATTTTGAAAATTCAATTATTCAATTAATTGGAAATATTCTGGTATTATTTTTTTCTGTGTATATAAACTATAAATTTAACTTTGGAAAGCGTATAAAGTGAACTGATATTCTTTTGCTTAAATGTAAAATCCTCACTGAAAAAATATTTACCTAATATGAAAAATAAGGCAACCTAAATTTTAAGACATGCAATTAACACAATATTAAAGACAAATTTCGTTGAAATAAATAAATTTGAATTAAAAGAAATATTCTTAATCATTGCTTTACAAATTTTCTTCTTCTTTAAATTTAGGATACGAATTTTTGAAATTTGCGTCTCTTCACATTGATAAACGAAAAGAAAAAGTTCTTTCGGTATAATGTTGTTGTTCATGTCTGGGGCTAAATGTTGATCGTGTCGAATGAAATTTCCTCTGACAATATGCACTGAAAAAAAATACTGTCGTGAGATCAAAGATTTCATGTCTTTAAAATACGAAAGCAAATTTTGCTTACCATAGAAGACGCATTTCTTTAATATAAAGTTTTTTTTCTTGTCCAAAAGTCGATAAACTTTTCAATGAAGTCGTATTGTCCTTATAATTAAGTGGTTTGTCTTAAAAATGGGTATCATGTCATGAAAGAAAAAGTTTTTGGGCTAAGGTCAACTTGACTTTAATAATTCAGAAAAATTCTTTAAATTTAATGAAATTGTCTTTAAATTTGTTGTCTTTTTGCATCTTGACTACGAAGCAGACGTTTTTTACTTGAAACATAGCATAATTTCTACTGGAAGTCGAGTTTTAATTTGGAAAATATAGTTGCCGTTAACTCGTTTTTAAAGGACTTTGATAGCATATGAAGAAAAAAAGCTGAAAAAGCGAAAAATTAAAATTTGCTCCCTAGAAGCAAGTACAGAAAACCCAAATTTAAAAGACAATTGTGTCTTAAAAGTATCCTCACTTGTATTCCCCGCTTTTTTTGGCTCGGAATCAATACCAACATTTTTAAAGTAAAGGGTGATATGGTCAAAATTTGGTCAAGGGAAAACGCATGTAATTCGGTGAAATCGTTTATTTAAAAAATCAAATTAAATTTCTTTTTCAAGTTCAATTAGTATAAAATTCAGGAAAAATATTCAGTTATTAAAGACAAAATCTATGGAACCGGGCATGCTTTTTTTTCAGTGTGGATAGCTTAATGGACACAATTTCCAATTCAATTTTACCGATAGTTAGCTCTCTCTTCAATAACAGGCAATAGCTCTTCTCCATCGCATTCCTTTACCTCCAAACACTTGAAAACATCACAACTATGTAGAGTGCGGTGGAACATAAAACCCAAGTCCAACAAAAAGACAATGAAACTACAGTGGGAACAATATCAGCTATAAGTTAAAACTTCCGGTACTCTTCTCGACTGAAAGTAAAAAGAATTTCAGGAATTTCTAAGAAAATCACAATCCGTAAACTAAGCAAGTATCAAACATAGAGGCAACACAAGCTACTAAATATCCGTGGTAAAGTGGGATGTAGGAAGGGCAAGTTTTCGAGCCATCTAACTGGAGGGAAGGTTTGCACTCATCAGTGACATCCCATGCACATACCAAAGATACATACTCGACTACCATTGTTGGCATTGAAGTTCTTCAATTATTCATGGCCTTTCTATTGTGCTCTTTTCTTTGCAGTAGCAAAGAGTGTTTAAATTTTGTCTGCTTAAATAGGAATTTTTTATGAATGAATGCTGCTGCATGACTTCGACAACGAATTGACGTTTATGACAAGCGGCTGTCTATGTCTTTGATATGCACATTTTGTTGTGAAGTTTGGAATGAAAAGGAAGCAACCTTGTAATCTTTTGTAAGCTCTTCCTTTGTATTGTTCAAACACGACTTGCTAACTGAATTTCCGTTTACCCTATTTCAGTGTAAATCCTGAAGTTAAACGACCTCCCATTCATCAATAAATGAAATGAGGGGCCAAATGACATTTAACGATACTTGAGGAAATTTCACAGCTCTTTTCTGTGTGTGACTTTTGCTATCACAAAGTTATACATCAAGTGCAAAATCACGTTCTATATTAAGAAGCTTTCAACATTACTTGTTTTCACTATGCAGTGCTTGTCCTTAACCAAATGATGATTTGCAGGGTAAGGTTTTTGAGGAAGTCAAAGAGGAAGGGAGGCGGGGACGGTTATATTGGAGAAATTGAACTCCGCATAGGATAAATTGAACCACAAGTTAAATTGTTTCTTTACAAGGGAAAATATTTAATATTAATGCATTTAAATTTATTATAGCAATTTGTTTAATTTAACCCTTAAATGCGCACTGTATCTTTTAAGATACAACTAGAAAAAAATTCTTACGTCTTAAAGCTTTGACCGAATTCTATAAAATCAAGTTTGTTGCATTTAAAATATCGTAACAGTTTTTTTAATAAATATTTTTTCCGGAAAATCTATTGAACTTCTGTGTAATCTAAAACTAAAATTAAAAATCAAATTGTGACCGAAAATTCAAAAACCTACAAATTGTAGAATAATTAGCATTTACCAAAAATTAAACAAAAAACAAGAAGGCATTATTTGCGGAAAACAACCTTAGGTCTGAGAGCTTAATCATACACTGTTAGAAAAATATGTTTTTTATATGTTCCGATATAAACAAAATGTGTTTCGGGCACAATTTTTTAAACACAATATATTTAAGTGCAAAAATATAATGTTCTTAAACTAACATTAAATGTTTGGGACACATATGTTAATATGTTAAAATATATTATGTTTGCGACAAGAATGTTTCATAAAAATAATATGTGTGAACGTAAACTTATATAAATTTACAAAATTCGAGTAAACATATATATGTTGTGATATTTTATTCAGAGAGAGCCAGAGAGAGAATGAAATAGAGATGGGAACTGGGAGGGTTGACGAAAGATATCAACATAACACAGCGAGAGAATAAAAAAAAAAAACAATTTCTGTGAAACCGCTTGTATGCTGTTTCGGAAAACTGTCACAAATTTGATATGCTTAAGTCTAAATATAATTTAATTTGAATATTAGAATGAGTATTCGGAGTAAAGAGAATAGACATTCGGAAACAAGAGAATAGACATTTGAAAAAAAAAAAAAAACACCATGTGTATTCGCCTTGAGAGCAGAATTTTAAGTATGTGTGGCAGGGATGGAAAATACAATTTTTAAGAAAGTACAAAAACGGTATTTTTTGAGCGGATAGGTACTTTTTATTAAATTTCAACAAAAATTGCACTGGAAGATTATTGTCAAGAGACTGAATTTTAAAGAAAATAAAATTTTGATAAAATTTTCTATATAAATAAAATTTTGCAAAAATTTTCTATAGAAATAAAATTTTGCAAAAAAATTCTACAGAAAAAAAAATTTGCAAAATTTTGTCTATAGAAATAAAATTTTGCAAAAAACATTCTTCAAGTTCAATTAAATCCTGTTTTTGACTATGTCTTTTACAAAATCGAGATTTTCTTTCCACATGAACATGTCTGTTTTGTCATATTTGTAAAAGACTATTAGCAAATAAGGTTGATAAAGACTTTCTCAAAATATTAAAATATTTTGTCAAAGCTATTGTACCATAAATCTGATATCGACTCAAAAATGTCTACACAAAAAAGGTACTAAATCCTTCGCGGGGGTACTACGGTACTGACCGGGGTGAAAAAGTATTGAAAAAAGTACTATAGTACTGCATTTTGCATCCCTGATGTGTGGACATGTGTTTTGTTTATCATTTTGGCATTATGGGCACCATGTTTTTCTTGGTTCGTTAAAAGAAATCGGAACGTACGAGGAGTAAGTCAAAATATTCAGGCATAGGAAATTAAAAAAACGGTGGAAATTACACAAACATTACAAAGACATCCTCATAAAAATAACGAAAGGGCACTATACTCTTTTTAGAGTTGGGACAGTAAAATGAAAAAAGGAGGATATAGTGAAAAATTAAACAGTAAAATGTATAAAAGGAAAGTTTAGTTCCTCTTTATTAATAAGTAGTCCAAGAGGAGTTGACGGACACCTTCAAATATGAAAGCGGGCATTAAGTTCGAGTTTTGCAGCTAAAACATTTGAAATAGTTTATTTTCTTTAGAATGAATTATTAAAAAAAGTAAAAGGCAAAACAGGTTCATTTTAGAGCGATAATGCCAACTTAATACCGGTCTTAAAGTTAAAACTTAAATTAAGTACAAAACATGATACGTTTTAAATGCATTTAAAATGGTGTTAAATGGTAGTAAAAAACTGTTCACGCCTAAATAAATGTATGTGTATATTATAAAATTATTGATGTATGTTTATACTCCACTACACGTTCTTCCTTTGTTAGAGTTTTTGAATTCCTTCCAAAATTTCAAACTTTTATACCAAAACCAGTTTTTTATTACAGAATTGTTATTTTTGCAATAAAAAATAATATTTTATCCAAAAGCTCAAGTATATATGGCCGTAAGTTCGGCCAGGCCGAATCTTATGTACCCTCCACCATGGATTGCGTAGAAACTTCTACTAAAGACTGTCATTCACAATCGAATTACTTGGGTTGTGGTATCTTAAATCGTTAGTTAGGCATGGTTGTTAACGGCCATATACTAGCACAATGTACCAAATTTCAACTGACTATGTTAGGATGAAATTTACCAAATTTCAATCAGATCGGATGAATTTTGCTTCTCCAAAAGGCACTGGAGGTCAAATCTGGGGATCGGTTTGTATGGGGGCTATATATAATTATGGACTGATATGAACCAATTCATGCATAGTTGTAGGATACCATATACTAACATCACGTACCAAATTTCAACCGAATCGGATGAATTTTGCTCTTCCAAGGGGCTCCGGAGGTCAAATCTGGGGATCGGTTTATATGGGGGCTATATATAATTATGGACCGATTTCGACCAATTTTTGCATGGGTGTTTGAGGCCATATAATAACACCATGTACCAAATTTCAACGGAATCAGATGAATTTTGGTCTTCCAAGAGGCTCCGCAAGCCAAATCTGTGGATCGGCTTATATGGGGGCTATATATAATTATGGACCGATGTGGACCAATTTTTGCATTATTGTTAGAGATCATATACCAACACCATGTACCAAATTTCAGCCGGATCGGATGAAATTTGCTTCTCTTAGAGGATCCGCAAGCCAAATCTGGGGATCGGTTTATATGAGGGGCTATATATAATTATGGATCGATGTGGACCAGTTTTTGCATGGATGTTAGAGACCATATACTAACACCATGACGGACGGTAATGCTTAGATCGACCCAAAATTTCACCACGACCCAGAATATATATACTTTATGGGGTCTTAGAGCAATATTTCGATGTGTTACAAACGGAATGACAAAGTTAATATACCCCCATCCTATGGTGGAGGGTATAAAAACATTTTTTTCTATGATACCCATTTTAAATCGAATCACTTAACTATAACGACAAAATTACTTCATTGAAAAGTTTATCGACTTTTGGATAAGGATAAAGTTTTTTTTGCCTGCAGAAAAATTGGTCTTTTATTCTAGTTCGCATTCATAATTTAAGGATAAAAAATCTTTGATCTCAGGACAATAGTTTCTTTTTAGTGCGGATACCGCCTCGAAAAAACGACTCATCGTTTGACTCAATCCACGAGTCGACCCAATTTTTGCCCACCTCATAAGAACGAAAATGCTGATCAACCAGGTCATATATCGTCGATAGGAATAAGTGGTAATCAGAAATTAACTTGAATGAAATATTTCATTTTATATAATGTGTTTAAAAATTTGTTTTATTTACAAAAATATTAAAAACTAACCAAACAGCCCAAAAATTAATTAATAATAATTTGGTTATTTTTTCTTCATTTTTGTAAAACAAATCTGTGTTTATTTTCATTTATTTTAAAATTTAAATTTTACTTGAGTGAAATTACATTGATTACACTAGGTCACAAATAACAAAATTTTCTCTGTGAATTGGTTCTGGCATAGTTTTTCTCATTGATTTTGACCTACTAAACACGAAAATAAGTTTTAAACAATTTTCTGTCGATTGGTTTTCGAGATACAAATTTTTGAACTTTTTTTTTTAATTTTTGAAGGTACACTTACAATTTTGAGCATATCTTTCTTCTTCTTTGACCTATTTGATCCTAGTGCTACTCAAATTAAAGAAAATTGAGCCGTCTACAACTCATTCTCAGAAAATTTTCAAATCGGGTAAGTAGTTTGAATGTTGGCGGCTTAAAAATCAATCCGTCGTATTAATGTTCTCTCTCTCTCTCTTTTGTTTTCCTCCAAATCTTGACGTGTATCGATTTTCAGAATAAGTACTATTTACGTACGATTATTCATAGATGGATGTTCGATAATTCAAATTGATATGAACAAAAAATAATTGTAAATTTAAACGCAGTTGCTTTACCTCAATTCAATTTAATTTAATATGATTTTATTTATTATAAAATATAAAGCATTTCGTCTAGAACATTATTCTTCTCGACTCCTACCATTTTAACTTGTCGAATCCATTAAAATACTAGAACAGAAACGTGTTTTAGATCTTGATGTACAAAAATACAAAAGGAAGTGACATATTTTCCCCCCTTTAATGATGCATCACCATTGAAAATGTGAGAGAAATACGATTTATAAGCCGGAAGTAAAATTGTCTTTAATTTTCATGATTTAAAGTGGCTTTGGCTTGGCCAAACACCTTTCTCTTCTTAGAATCATTTTATCTCCCTCTCATTCTCGCTTCTTCTTCTTGTTGGGGTCAATTGAGTCTGTGGGAATTTTTATATGTATTGCATGGGCTTCGTTTTTATGGGATTGCTAGAGAGATTTGAGGAATTTGATTTCGTAATGTCTGGACACCTTCTCTCTCACTCTCTCTCTCGCTCTTTAGATATAGGTATATAATTATTGCTATGCAACTTCTTCTGGGTTCCCGAGTTATTTGGAATAGTGTATGGCTGGCTAATGATAAAACGGAAGTAATTTTCATCCGCACACACAAAAACATGAATTTACTTCCGGATTTTTTTTTTGTGATTTCTTTTTAATGTTTGTCAGTCTTCCCAATAATGTGGAAGTTGTTTTTGATTGTTCCTCATGATATGGACAGCAATTGGAATGATTCCTTTCTTTTTCTTTTTTTTTTTAAGTGATTATATTATATATGCTCTTGGCATTATTGTTTTTATTGCTTGTCTTAGTGCTACGTCTACTTCCGAGTGTTGCTCAGCTCTTGGACTGTGTAATTCTTATCCTTTAAGAACAAACATTAAATTAAATACTTCCGCTTATTTCATTTCCGGATTTAAACTACAAAGTATAGGAAATAAACATAACTACACAGGCTAACCCCTAACAACAGGAAGGTTTTGTGAGCATTGCGTCTACAAGAAATATAGAGAGAAAGGAAGCACAAGGCAGCACAACCTACACAAAAGGCTATCATGGGTCTTAGCTCGGGAAAAACGGAAGTAATTCCATGAGATTGTCATGCCTTTGTACCATAACAATATGCTAGCTAAGGAAAGCGATGACAACAAACATCAACAGCATAAAATATTATCTAATTTGCACTTGCTCGTTGAGGGTCATAAAGCAAGTGGAGGGAGGATGAACTAAAGCATAATCATGTGGTTTTTGAATATTTTGTCTGTGTGTGTGTGTGTGTTCTACAACACTACACTATTGTTTCCCGGCAAGTGTGCGTTTTATGAACTACCTGTTGTATTTAGAGATTTCAGTTCAGATCGATAGATCGAATGTTCAAGTAGAATAACATAGAGCGTGGGGAACCAACTTTGATCATAAATTCCATACATTTATTATTTTAAATCAAGTATATTCTTCTTTGTATTAACGAAAAAGAAAGACATAAAAACTACCCAGCAAAAAATTTGGAAGCTATTCCAAAGGCACAATTTTAAAAACACTTCCAAAACTGTCCTCCCAAAGAGGTTCTTTATTTTAACAACACAGGAAGATCTTTTAATTCAATTTTTTATAACTCGCTTTTGTGGTCAGGGTATAATAACTTTGATCTGCCTAAAAATGTGCCTACCAGAAATCTTGATTTTAGACCCCATAAAATATATACCGATTGACTCAGAATCACCTCCTGAGTCGACCTAGCGCTTGGTGCCCGTCTGTCCATGTATTTGTTGTTCGCAGGATTCCGGTCGCAATTATTAACCGATTTCGATGAAATTTGTTATGTGGCGGTTTTTTGGTATAGAGACAAACGCTATTGAATTTGGAAAAAATCGGATCAAATTTAGATACAGCTCCCATATATATGTATCACCCGATTTTCCCAAATTTGACCATAAGTCCCTTATTTATCAGCCGATTTGACTTCAAGTTGGCCAAATCTAGTTTTCTATAGCACTTACTATATGTGCAAAAAATCATCGAAATCAGTTCAGATTTAGCTATAGCTCCCATATATATGTATCGCCCGATTTTCGAAAATGTAGTCTTAATAGCCTTATTTATTAACCGATCTTACTAAAATTTAGCACCCAGTAACCTTCTGTGGTACCAACCAAACCTGCAAAATATCATCCAAATCAGTTCATATTTAGATATAGCTCCCTTATATATGCAGCACCCGATTTTGAAAAATTTGTCCCTAATAACTTTATTTTTGACCGTAGTGGCCTCATTTTTTAACCGATTTTACTCAAATTCACACCTGTAAAATATCATTCGAATCGGTTCCGATATAGATATAGCTCCCATATATATGTAGAAACCGATTTTGAAAAATTTGTCCCTAATAACTTTATTTTTGACCATAGTGGTCTCATTTGTTTATCATAAGGTCACCTTCTGTGGTTTCAACCAAACCTGGAAAATATCATCCAAATCGGTTCAGAGTTAGATTTATCTCCCATATATGTATCGCCCGATTTTCAAAAATTTGGTCTTAATAGCCATAGTTATTAACCAATCTTACTCAAATTGAGCACACAGTAACCTTCTATGGTATCAACAAAGCCTGCAAAATATCATCTAAATCGGTTCAGATTTAGATATAGCTCTCATATATATGCATGCTCCCATATATAGCAATTATACCCCACAAATTGTTATGTTTACTATTTCAGTGGTTTAGTGTATGATATATTCGGCCCCGCCTGACTTTCTATTTTTAATGAATAATTTTGTCCCAAGATTTTGACCTTCCCTTAAGGATTTTGGTATTGATTCCGAGCCAAAGATGCGGCTTCTTTAAAATAAAGAAATTTTTAGCGACCTTTTTGGCTTTAAATCTATGACCAATAGAATTAAAATTAGGATACAGATCTCATTTATTAAATTTCCATACTCTTTTCACGGTTTATTAAAAAAGATACTCACGTACAAACAAATGTCAGTTTAAAAATCCAAAGTATAAGAAATACTTCAAAGTAAAAATGTTTTCTTAATTCCAAAAAAACTTTAAACCAAAGCCGCTAAATCCTCAAAATAAGTCTTATCGTATATTTGAAGCGTTTTTATCTTAAATCTAAAGTTTCAATATTTCAGTTTTTTTTAAGGACAATTTCTTTAAATCAAAAATTTGTTTCTTCACTTTACAAAATTATTTCAAAGCAAAGATTATAAACTTTATTTTAATTAAAATTTCATTATTTTAAAGAAATTTTTTCCTTAATATTTTGTAAATTTCGCATCCTAAAATTTAGGTTGCGTAATCTTCTCTAATATCACGTAAATATTTTTTTTAGTGTGTGATAAGCAAAATTTGCATTTGTAGTTTAAGGACATGAAGATATGCAATGGATTTTTTCTGTAGTAGGTAAACTGAGCTGCAAATTGCAAGGATTTCCAGTGGACTTAATTTGAAAATAGAGCGATTGTTATAAGCATTGAAAAACTTATAAAATCCAGTTAACTCGTATTGTTTTTAAAGATGTGTCTCACGTTTTTTTTTTGCGATTTACACATTTTGAAAAATTGTCAATGATAACACTGGTTATCACAATTGTCTGAATAGCCTACGGGAGTCTGAAACAAATCGGTTAGACATATCAAATGTGGCTTAAAATGCAGATATTTGATTTTCATTTGATTAATTTTCTAGCATGGCATCCCTAATTGCCCAACAATTTGACCCATATGATGGCCATCAGAGGGGTATGTGTGCAGTTTCTCGAATGCTGACCTAAATATGAAATCCTTGCTTGTTGTTTTTTTTGCCAAGTATCCTTTTCAAATCACTGTTGTTTACGGTAACACACCTGCTTGACTGGTGATGGCTTCTCTCCCGGATTTTTGCTGCATAATCCTTTGTTAGGTTGTGAAATATAAACAAGAACACAAATTCCTTTTTCTACAAATACATCCTTCCTCCCTTTGAAAGTAGTTTGAGTAAATTCTTTACTTTGTTTCTGGGACACGGGGTTATGGGTTTTTGTTGATACCCTCCACCTTGTCATTCCGTTTGTAACACATCGAAATATTGCTCTAAGACCCCATAAAGTATATATATTCTGGGTCGTGGTGAAATTCTGAGTCGATCTAAGAATGTCCGTCCGTCCGTCCGTCTGTCCGTCCGTCCGTCCGTCCGTCCGTCCGTATGTTGAAATCACGCTAACTTCCGAACGAAACAAGCTATCGACTTGAAACTTGGCACAAGTAGTTGTTATTGATGTAGGTCGGATGGTATTGAAAATGGGCCATATCGGACCACTTCTACGTATAGCCCCCATATAAACCGACGCTCAGATTTGGCTTGCGTAGCCTCTTTGAGGAGCAAAATTCATCAGATTCGGTTGAAATTTGGTACATGGTGTTAGTATATGGTCTCTAACAACCATGCAAAAATTGGTCCATACCGGTCTTAATTATATGTAACCCCAATTTAAACCGATCCCCAGATTTGACCTCCGGAGCTCTTGGAGGAGCAAAATTCATCCGATCCGGTTGAAATTTGGTACGTGGTGAAATTTGGTACATTGCGCTAGTATATGGTCGCTAACAACCATGCCAAAATTGGTCCATATCGGTCTATAGTTATATATATATATAGCCGATCCCCAAAAACAATCTGCCAAAATTTTATTTCTATACAAAATTTTGTCAAAATTTTATTTCTATAGAAAATTTTGTCAAACTGAAGTATATACGTACTTACTCGGCCTTTTTGTTTAATATGGACTAACTTACAATTGAGAAGACGGTGTTAAGAAGTTTTAAGATACCTTGCCATCGGCAAGTGTTACCGCAACCCAAGTAATTCGATTGTGGATGACAGTCTGTAGTAGAAGTTTCTACGCAATCCATGGTGGAGGGTACATAAGATTCCGCCTGGCCGAACATACGGCCATATATACTTATTTTTTGTTTGTTTTTGCTTATAATGAAAAATAGCTCATAATTTACATTTGTACACTGAAAAAAAGCATGCCCGGTTCCACAGATTTTGTCTTTACTTTAAAAATTTTGGTATTGATACCGGGCCAAAGAAGCGTAGAATAAAAGTAAGGATACTTTTAAGACACAATTCTCTTTTAAATTTGGGTTTTGTGTGTTTGCTTCTAGGAAGCAAATTTTAATTTTTCGCTCTTTCAGCTTTTTATATGCTATCAAAGTCCTTTAAAAACGAGTTAACGATAACTTTATTTTTCAAATTCAGGCTCGACTTCTAGTAGAAATTATGCTATGTTTCAAGTAAAAAACGTCTTTAAAATAAAGTGTTGAAAAATATGTCCTATATTTGAACGATTATTCGCTTTGTAGTCAAGAAGCAAAAAGATAACAAATTGAAAGGCTATATCATTAATTTTAAATAAATTTTCTGAATTATTAAAGTAAAGTTGACCTTAGCTCAAAATTTTTTCTTTCATGTTATGATACCCATATTTAATTCAAATCACTTAATTATAAGGACAATGCCACTTCATTGAAAAGTTTTTCGGCTTTTGGACAAGGAAAAAACTTTATATCAGAGAAATGCGTCTTCTATGCTAAGCAAAATTTCCATTCGTATTTTAAAGGCATGAAATCTTTGACCTCACGAAAATATTTATTTTCAGTGTATGTATATACCTTCGCAAGTTCTACACTAAAAAAATATATATTTTCGTGTGTAGAAAGTATCCTTTGACTTAAAATATGATTGCGAGACACAATCATCTAAATCTTCAATACCAGGATTTTGTTTTCCTTGACTGAAAGTCAATAAACTTTTTGGTTTGCCCTTAAAATTAGTAGAGTCGACTTCAAAATGTGTATCTTTACACAAACTAAGTAGTATTTCATGGTGTACTTCCAGTGTGAATTTTTATGTTTTGTAAATTGGATAAAACTTTTTGCTGTGTAAGTAACAGCACAAATTTAAAAGAAAATTGCGTATTAAATCCAATTTTAGTAAAATTGTTCGCTTCTCCGAAATCAATACCAACATTTTTATTGTAAGGACAACATTTTAGAATTCGGGTAGTCTTTGTTTTTTTTTCTTTTCAGTATAAAAATAAATCCTCCAAAAGATCCTAACAACAACAACGAATAAATGAACACTAAAAGGGGCAAAACTCTTAGGATTCTTATTATTATTCCCCTTTCTGAAACTTCGTTCGCATAGCATTCATCTTACATTGTATTTATTTTATATATAATGCTTATTATGATGAAGAGCCTTTTACATATGGTTAAAGACACAATCAGTCATCCAGCATTTTTAGCCAGGACGAAAAGGATGCGTAATAAAAGACGATAACAGGATATTTACATAGAGTCCCGTGAAAGAAACACCGCATAGGAGTAATCGCCTTACAATCAAACGCTAAACATGACACATATGCTGCCCTCCCCCGTTATCACGCTTATGAGCGTGAGAATGGCTGTTCTCTCAACGATTTTTTGGAAGGGGGTCATACAGGTTTATTTTATAAATCCCTGATTTATTTCAATCTTATAGCAAATAAAAGGGTTTCGTGTAAATTTCGTCAATTTAAGGTATAAAAACTAATTTGGATTTATCGCTTGAAGTATTTTCTTGTCTTAGTTTGTTAATATCGACTTCCTGTTTAAATTTCGGTAAATAATTCACAAGACATCTGTTCTAGATTAATACTCGCTAATAAGTATGAGTAGGAAAACTAACATTTCATTTCATTTAATTTTTATTGAGTACCTACACAACAAAATTAAAATCTTATAATTACAGTGCAGGATTATAAATGTTAAAACATCTCCGACTTATAATAAATATATACAATAATTAAATTTTAAAGATAAAAAGAAAATAAATAAAAATTTAAATAAAAAAAATAAAAATTAATATTAATAGAAAAAATATATAAAAAACTACTTTTGATTGAAATTGTGAGTCAATATTATATCTACAAGCAACTGAAGAGTTTTACAACATGACCGCATTGATGTTTGGAAAATCCAACAAAAGGTGTTATTTTGAAAAACCCGGTATTTCTTTTTTCTTTGACATATGACAAATATAAAATAAGTCATTACTAAACAAGTAAGGAAAGTCTAAAGTCGGGCGGAGCCGACTATATTATACCCTGCACCACTTTGTAGATCTAAATTTTCGATACCATATCACATCCGTCAAATGTGTTGGGTGCTATATATAAAGGTTTGTCCCAAATACATACATTTAAATATCACTCGATTTGGACAGAATTTGATAGACTTTTACAAAATCTATAGACTCAAAATTTAAGTCGGCTAATGCACTAGGGTGGAACACAATAATAGTAAAAAAATATGGAAAACATTTAAATCTGAAGCAATTTTAAGGAAACTTCGCAAAAGTTTATTTATGATTTATCGCTCGATATATATGTATTAGAAGTTCAGGAAAATAAGGGTCATTTTTACAACATTTCCACTAAGCAGTGGCGATTTTACAAGGAAAATGTTGGTATTTTGACCATTTTTGTCGAAATCAGAAAAACATATATATGGGAGCTATATCTAAATCTGAACCGATTTCAATTTCCAAAAATTCCAAATTTGGCACGCATAGCAACAATGCTAATTCTACTCTTTGTGCAAAATTTCAACAAAATCGGAGTTAAAAATTGGCCTCTGTGGTCATATGAGTGTAAATCGGGCGAAAGCTATATATGGGAGATATATCTAAATCTGAACCGATTTCAACCAAATTTGGCACGCATAGCTACAATGCTAATTCAACTCCCTGTTCAAAATTTCAAGTAAATCGGAGCAAAAAATTGGCCTCTGTGGTCATATGAGTGTAAATCGGGCGAAAGATATATATGGGAGCTATATCTAAATCTGAACCGATTTCAATCAAATTTGGCACACATGACTATATTACTAATTGTACTCCTAGTGCAAAATTTCAACCAAATTGGGCCAAAACTCTGGCTTCTGGGGCCATATAAGTCCATATCGGGCGAAAAATATATGTAGAAGCTATATCTAAATCTGAACCGATTTCAATCAAATTTGGCACACACGACTATACTACCAATTGTACTTCTTGTGAAAAATTTCAAGCTAATCGGGATAAAACTCTGGCTTCTGGGTCCATATAAGTGCATATCGGGCGAAAGATATATATGGGAGCTATATCTAAATCTGAATCGATTTCAACCAAATTTGGCACGCACAACTACAATGCTAAATCTACTCACTGTGCAAAATTTCAACCAAATTGGGCCAAAACTCTGGCTTTTAGGACCATATTAGTGAAAGATATATATTGGAGCTATATCTAAATCTGAACCGATTTCTTCCAAAATCAATAGGGTTCTATTCTAACCCAAATTAGGAACATGTGCCAAATTTGAAGGCGATTGGACTTAAATTGCGACCTAGACTTTGATCACAAAAATGTGTTCACAGACAGACGGACGGACGGACAGACGGACATGGTTATATCGACTCAGGGACCCACCCTGAGAATTATTGCCAAAGACACCATGTGTCTATCTCGTCTCCTTCTTGGTGTTACAAACATATGCACTAACTTATAATACCCTGTTCCACAGTGTGGCGCAGGGTATAAATATGGGAAACATTTAAATCTGAAGCAATTTTAAGGAAACTTCGCAAAAGTTTATTTATGATTTATCGGTCGATATATATGTATTAGAAGTTTAGAAAAATTAGAGTCATTTTTACAACTTTTCGACTAAGCAGTGGCGATTTTACAATGAAAATGTTGGTATTTTGACCATTTTTGTCGAAATCAGAAAAAAATATATATGGGAGCTATATCTAAATATGAACAGATTTCAACCAAATTTGGCACGCATAGCTACAATGCTAATTCTACTCCCTGTGCAAAATTTCATTTAAATCGGAATAAAAGATTGGCCACTGTGGTCATATGAGTGTAAATCGGGCGAACGATATATATGGGAGCTATATCTAAATCTGAACCGATTCCGATCGGAATAAAAGATTGGCCACTGTGGTCATATGAGTGTAAATCGGGCGAACGATATATATGGGAGCTATATCTAAATCTGAACCGATTTCAACCAAATTTGGCACGCATAGCTACAATGCTAATTCTACTCCCTGTGCAAAATTTCAATTAAATCGGAGTAAAAGATTGGCCACTGTGGTCATATGAGTGTAAATCGGGCGAACGATATATATGGGAGCTATATCTAAATCTGAACCGATTTCAATAAAATGTGGCAGACTTGACTAGTACTATAATTGTTCTTCTTGTGCAATATTTTAAGCAAATTAGGGTAAATCTCTGGCTTCTGGGGCCATATAAGTCCATATCGGGCGAAATATATATGGGAGCTATATCTAAATCTGAACCGATTTCTTCCAAAATCAATAGGGTTTTATTCTGAGCCAAAACACATACTTGTGCTAAATTTGAAGTCGATTGGACTAAAACTGCAACCTATACTTTGATTACAAAAATGTGTTCACGGACAGACGGGCATGGCTATATCGACTCAGGAGCCCACCCTGAGCATTTTTGCCAAAGACACCATGTGTCTATCTCGTCTCCTTCTGGGGTTTGCAAACATATGCACTAACTTATAATACCCTGTTCCACAGTGTGGCGCAGGGTATATGTTAATTAATGAAATTGTCTTTATATTTGTTGTCTTTTTGCATCTTGACTACAAAGCATAAAATCGTTCAAAAATAGGCATGTTTTTCAACACTTTATTTTAAAGACGTTTTTTCCTTGAAACATAGCATAATTTCTACTGGAAGTCGAGTTTTTATTTGGAAAGTAAAGTTTTTTTTTTGATAGCATATGGAGAAAAAAAGTTGAAAAAGCAAAAAATTAAAATTTGCTTCCTAGAAACAAGTACACTAAACCCAAATTTAAAAGAGAATTGTGTCTTAAAAGTATCCTTACTTGTATTCTACGCTTCTTTGGCTCGGAATCAAAACCAAACTTTTTAAAGTAAAGACAAAATCTTTGGAACCGGGCATGCTTTTTTTCGTGTGAAAACTATAAAATATCTTAGTAGTTCTTAAATAAAATCAATTCATGTGGAAACCAAAATAATATTAAAATCTCTATGTGTTCATCCTCGACCAACATACAGGCAAAACACCTGTTTCCCAAAAAACACAACAAACATCGAAAATAAACAATCTCTTCAGACAACCAAAGTAAAAAAAAAATATCAGACAGCCACCACCTAACACATGCAACATCATCTTTTCTTGCACTTGGATCATAAATCATTCAAAATTTTATTTTGGGTGCATCTGGTTTTCTATACGAGTATGGTCTAGTCTGTCTGGCTGGCTGTCTGTCTGTCTGCCTGCCTGGCTCATTTGCTGACTGTGTGACAAGGCAATATCAATGACATAAATTTTCTAAAGCCAAACAATAGCCTGAATAGACAGACAAACTGACAGATAAACAATAAAACTGATGGTCCCCATTGGACGGACAGACAGATTTTTAAACAGGCCAGGCATTGCCCACAAATGCATTAGCAAATGGGAACCGGAACTGAAGATTTCAAACAGATGGCATCTTAATACCTACATTTTTTTACAAACTCTACCATTAACCACACAATAAGGTCAAATAGATTAAATCCCACCTATAGATCATAATCAATTAAAATCAATGGAAATATCCAATGTAGATTTGTAAGAGATTAATTTTAAGAGAAGAGAAATCATGATTATCATACTGGAAACAAATAGGAAAGAGTGCTTACATTCAAAAAAAAAAAAAAAGTTTACTTGGATCCAAAGATTGCGACCTTCTCTCAAGGATTTTGTTATTGATTTCGAGCCAATCGGGCTTTTAATCTAGGATTAATAAAATTGCAATTAGGTTACAGATCTCATGTATGAAATTTTCATTCTCTTTTTGCCATATATTTATAACGTTATTCTACAGTCTACAAGTAAAATCCCTAAAAATAGGTCTTAGCCTATATTTATAGCGTTTTTATCTTAAATCTAAAAAATTAAGGACGCTTTCCTTAAATCCAAAAAGGTGTTTCTTTACTTTAAGGAAAATTTTGCCTTACTTCAAAGACATAGTTATATATAGCCGATGGCCAATCATACAAATATTGGTCCAAATCACCAAAAATAATCTACCAAAATTTTATTTCTATATGAAATTTTGTCAAAATTTTATTTCTATAGAAAATTTTGTCAAAATTTTATTTTTATAGAAAATGTTATCAAAACTTTATTTCTATAGAAAATTTTGTCAAGATTTTATTTCTATAGAAAATTTTGTCAAAATTTTATTTCTATAGAAAATTTTATCAAACTGAATTATTTACGTATTTAATCGGTCCTTTTCGTGTAATATATAGCCCGCATGGACTAACATACAATTTAGAAGACGATGTTAAGAAGTTTTAAGATACCTTGTCATCGGCAAGTGTTACCGCAACCCAAGTAATTCGATTGTGGATGACAGTCTTTAGTAGAAGTTTCTACGCAATCCATGGTGTAGGGTACATAAGATTCGGCCTGGCCGAACTTGCGGCCGTATATATTTGTTTCAATTACTTTTTGTGATCACTCCTCTTAGTTCCGTCTCTCAATAGGAACGTTCCTTTTCCCAGTTCTTTAGCTCCTTTTTATACCCTCCATCATAGGATGGGGGTATATTAACTTTGTCATTCCGTTTGTAACACATCGAAATATTGCTCTAAGACCCCATAAAGTATATATATTCTGGGTCGTGGTGAAATTCTGAGTCGATCTAAGCATGTCCGTCCGTCCGTCTGTTGAAATCACACTAACTTCCGAACGAAACAAGCTATCGACTTGAAACTTGGCACAAGTAGTTGTTATCGATGTAGGTCGGATGGTATTGAAAATGGGCCATATCGTTCCACTTTTACGTATAGACCCCATATAAAGGGACCCTCAGATTGGGCTTGTGGAGCTTCTAACAGAAGCATATTTCATCCGATCCGGCTGAAATTTGTTATATGGTCTCTAACAACCATGCAAAAATTGATCCACATCGGTCCATAATTATATATAGCCCCCATATAAACCGATCCCCAGATTTGGCTTGCGGAGCCTAAAAGAGAAGCAAATTTCATCCGATCCGGCTGAAATTTGGTACATGGTGTTGGTATATGGCCTCTAACAACCGTGCAAAAATTGGTTCACATCGGTCCATAATTATATATAGCCCCCATATAAACCGATCCCCAGATTTGGCTTGCGGAGCCTCAAAGAGAAGCAAATTTCATCCGATCCGGCTGAAATTTGGTACATGATGTTGGTATATGGTCTCTAACAACCATGCAAAAATTGGTTCATATCGGTCCATAATTATATATAGCCCCCATATAAACCGATCCCCAGATTTGGCTTGTGGAGCCTCTAAGAGAAGCATATTTCATTCCATCTGGCTGAAATTTGGTACATGATGTTGGTATATGGTCTCTAACAATCATGCAAAAATTGGTCCACATCGGTTCATAATTATATATAGACCCCATATAAACCGATCTCCAGATTTGGTTTGCGAAGCCTCAAAGAAAAGCAAATTTCATCCGATCCGGCTGAAATTTGGTACATGATGTTGGTATATGGTCTCTAACAACCGTGCAAAAATTGGTCCACATCGGTCCATAATTATATATAGCGCCCATATAAACCGATCCCCAGATTTGGGTTGCGGAGCCTCAAAGAGAAGCAAATTTCATCCGATCCGCCTGAAATTTGGTACATTATATTGGTATATGGTCTCTAACAACCATGCAAAAATTGGTCCACATCGGTTCATAATTATGTATAGCCCCCATATAAACCGATCCCCAGATTTGGCTTGCGAAGTCTCCAAGAGAAGCAAATTTCATCCAATCCGGTTGTAATTTGGAACATGGTGTTAGTATATGATCTTTAACAACCGTGCCAGAATTGGTCCATATCGGTCCATAATTATATATAGCCCCCATATAAAATATTCTCCAGATTTGACCTCCGGAGCCTCTTGGAGGAGCAAAATTCATCCGATCCGGTTCAAATTAGGAACGTGGTGTTAGTATATGGTCTCTAACAACCATACCAAAATTGATCCAATCACACAAAAATTGGTCCATATCGGTTCATAATCATGGTTGCCACTAGAGCCAAAAATAATCTACCAAAATTTTATTTCTATAGAAAATTTTGTCAAAATTTTATTTCTATAGAAAATTTTTTCAAAATTTTATTTCTAGAGAAAATTTTGTTAAAATTTTATTCGGTTCATAATAAAATTTTCATCATTGTCAAAATGTTATTTCTATAGGAAATTTTCTCAAAAGTTTATTTCTATAGAAAATTTTGTTAAAATTTTATTTCTGTAGAAATTTTTGTCAAAATTTTCTTTCTATAGAAAATTTTGTCAAAATTTTTATTTCTATAGAAAATTTTATTTCTATAGAAAATTTTGTTAAAATTTTATTTCTGTAGAAAATTTTGTCAAAATTTTATGTCTACTTTGTCAAACTGAATTATATACGTATTGGATCGATCTTTTTTGATTTAATATATACCACGTATGGACTTACATACAATTTAGAAGATGGTGTTAGGAGGTTTTAAGATACCTTGCCATCTGCAAGCGTTACCGCAACTTAAGTAATTCGATTATGGATGGCAGTGTTTAGATGAAGTTTCTACGCAATCCATGATGGAGGGTACATAAGCTTCGGCCTGGCCGAACTTACAGCCGTATATACTTGTTTGATTTAATATATACCACGTATGGACTTACATACAGTTTAGAAGATGGTGTTAGGAGGTTTTAAGATACCTTGCCATCGTCAAGCGTTACCGCAACTTAAGTAATTCGATTCTGGATGGCAGTGTTTAGAAGAAGTTTCTACGCAATCCATGATGGAGGGTACATAAACTTCGGCCTGGCCGAACTTACGGCCGTATATACTTGTTCAATTTCGTTTAGCATGTCAATCCCACTCATTTCCTGCGGTCTTTTGAACTAGGTCCATTCGGAACTACCCATGTCTATACTTGGCCCAGTGGATAATGTACTTGCTTAAAAAAAATTGGAGTTTCACTGTATAACATTTTCTGTGATTTTTCCAATACAAACGCATTGAATATTAGAAATTATAAGCATTTCGTTTATCAATGATGGGAAAAGCAAAAAATTGGAGACGAGGAGTGAAAGTAATATCATGCCATAGAAATTCATTCTTGCCATAGACAGACGGACGGACATAACAACACACCATGTTCATTTCCTCTACTTCCGGTACATTACATTTCCAACCGTCAACATCTCAAGATAAAAAATTGAGAATACACGCTGACAATAGCAACAACTACAATAACAACATAAGGAATGCCCAAAAGGCATTTAACACTAACGCTTACACATAATTTCAAAAACTTGAAAATTTTAATGATGACGGCGACAATGGTCAGATGGGTATAGATATGGTTCGATCATCATCATCCATAGGTTTGTTGGAGTCTGAGATGAATTTATGAATTCTGGTTGTATCGTTTCCCTCAGACACCCAATAACTTTAATGACCTTAAAGTTGAAAAAGAAAAACAAAAAACAAAAATATGTAAAAAAAAAATAAAACGCTGAAGAGACGCCTACTCACTCACCATCCTCTGTGAATGGGGTTTGCTGGAGCGGATACTCGTATAATTAATGCGTAGCATGCGTCTGTCCATCTACAGCATAGTGAATAAATATCCAGTAAAATTTTCTTAAAATATTAATATTAAAATCAATCTTATTGGTTATTCCATAATAGATGCTTGCAATGCCAGGACTGTCTACACTGAAAACAGAACAACTATATGCGGCGGAAAGTAAGGCCCGGCCAAATCTGATGAAAACTAAGCCCTCAGGTCGCTCAAGAAGTAATATGTGGGAATCGGTCTATATCGAGGCTATATCTAATTATTATGAAGCTATACCTATGGTAGACACATTTTGGTATTTTTTTACACAGCAAAAAAGATCACCACAAATTTTCCAATTAAATTTTCAATTGAATTTAAAAAAATATATTAAATTAAAAATTTAATTCATTTAACAACATGTTTAATTGAAACAAAAATTAACTGTGTCAATTATCTTTTTAATTTTGTTATTGAAAACATTTTGTTATACAAAACTCCCTAGGCGCAAAAGGATTGAGATCCGCACATTGTGCGGTAGAAATAAAGCGATTAATATCCTTTTTAAGCCATTCTTAGTTGACGATGGTGATTCCTATTTGAATGTCAATAATCTGCGGCCGAAAAGTTTGCTTGCCCTTAGCTTCAATACTGTCTTTAAGACATTTTCCCGATAATAATTAGCATATTATTTTAAAATTTTATTTTTCTAGAAAATTAATTCTATAGAAGTTTTCATCAAAATTTTATTTCTATAGACAATTTTGTCAAAATTTTATTTCTATAGAAAATTTGTCAAATTTTTATTCTTATAGAAAATCTTATCTAAATTTTACATATATATAAACAATTTTGTAAGAATATTATTTCTATAGAAAATTTTGTCAAAATTTTTATTTCCATAGAAATTTTTGTCAAAACTTTATTTCTACAGAAAATTTTTAAAAATTTTATTTCTATAGAAAATTTTGTCAAAATTTTATATCTATATAAAATGTTGTCAAAATTGTATATCTATATAAAATTTTGTCTCCACTGTGGTATCACAATAACTAGACTGAATAGTCTAAGTGAGCCTGATACATCGGGCTGCCACCTAACCTAACCTTTTCAAAATTTTGTTTTTATAGAATTTTTTTTCAAAATTTTATTTCTATAGAAAATTTTGTCAAAATTTTATTTCTCTAGAAAATGTTGTCAAAATTTTATTTCTCTAACAAATGTTGTCAAAATTTTATTTTTTTATTTTTATTTTATCAAAATTATATTTCTATGGAAAATTTTGTCAAAATTTTATTTCTATAGAAATTTTTGTCAGAATTTTATTTCAATAGAAAATTTCGTCAAAATTTTATTGCTATGGAAAATTTTGTCTAAATTTTATTTCTACAGAAAATTTTATCAAAATTTTATTTCTATAGGAAATTTTGTAATTTTTTTACAGAAAATTCTGTGAAAATTTTATTTCTATTGGAAATTTTGTTAAATTTATATTCCTATAGAAAATCTTGTCTAAATTTTTTATTTCCATAGAAATTTTTGTCAAAACTTTATTTCTATAGAAAATTTTGTTAAAATTTTATATCTATATAAAATTTTGTCACCACTGTGGTATCACAATAACTAGACTGAATAGTCTAAGTGAGCCTGAAACATCGGGCTGCCACCTAACCTAACCTAACCTTGTCAAAATTTTGTTTTTATAGAAATTTTTTTCAAAATTTTATTTCTATAGCAAATTTTGTCAACATTTTATTTCTACAGAAAATTTTATCAAAACTTTATTTCTATAGAAAATTTTGTAATTTTTTTATAGAAAATTCTGTGAAAATTTTATTTCTATTGGAAATTTGTCAAATTTTTATTCCTACAGAAAATCTTGTCTAAATTTTACTTACATATAAAAAATATATAGAAAATTTTGTCAAAATTTTATTTCTATAGAAAATTTTGTCAAAATTTTATATCTATATAAAATTTTGTCACCACTGTGGTATCACAATAACTAGACTGAATAGTCTAAGTGAGCCTGATACATCGGGCTAACCTAACATAACCTTGTCAAAATTTTGTTTTTATAGAAAATTTTTTTCAAAATTTTATTTCTATAGAAAATTTTTATTTCTATAGAAAATGTTATCAAGATTTTATTTCTATAGAAACATTTCTCAAAATTTTATTTCTATAGAAATATTTCTCAAAATTTTATTTCTATAGAAAATTTTGTCAAAATTTTATTTCTATAGAAGATTTTATCAACAATTTTATTTCTATAGAAAATTTTGTTAAAATTTTATTTCTATAGAAACATTTCTAAAATTGTATTTTTATAGAAAATTTTGTCAAAATTTTATTTCTATATATCAAAATTTTATTTCTATTGAAAATTTTGTAAAAATTTTATTTCTATAGAAAATTTTGTCAAAATTTTATTTCTATAGAAAATTTTGTCAAAATTTTATTGCTATAGAAAATTTGGTCAACATTTTATTTCTATAGCAAATTTTATCAAAATTTTATTTCTATAGAAATTTTTGTCAGAATTTTATTTCAATAGAAAATTTTGTCAAAATTTTATTTCTATAGAAATTTTTGTCAGAATTTTATTTCAATAGAAAATTTTGTCAAAATTCTATTTCTATAAAAACATTCGTCAAAATTTTATTTCTATGGAAAATTTTGTCTAAATTTTATTTCTGTAGAAAATTTTGTAAAAATTTTATTTCTATAGAAAATTTTGTCAAAATTTTATTTCTATAGAAAATTTTGTCAAAATTTTATTGCTATAGAAAATTTGGTCAACATTTTATTTCTATAGCAAATTTTGTCAAAATTTTATTTCTATAGAAATTTTTGTCAGAATTTTATTTCAATAGAAAATTTTGTCAAAATTTTATTTCTATAGAAATTTTTGTCAGAATTTTATTTCAATAGAAAATTTTGTCAAAATTCTATTTCTATAAAAACATTCGTCAAAATTTTATTTCTATGGAAAATTTTGTCTAAATTTTATTTCTGTAGAAAATTTAGTCAAAATTTTATTTCTATAGCAAATTTTGTCAAAATTTTATTTCTATAGAAAATTTTGTCAAAATTCTATTTCTATTCAAATTTCGTCAAAATTTTATTTGTCTAAATTTTATTTCTATAGAAAATTTTATCAACATTTTGTTTCTATAGAAAATTTTGTCAAAATTTTATTTCGTCAAAACTTTAATTTCTATAGAAAATTTTGTCTAAAATTTTATTTCTATAGAAAATTTTGTCTAAATTTTATTTCTGTAGCAAATTTTGCGTAGTTTTTATTTCTATAGAAAATGTTGCTTAGGTTTTTTTATATAGAAAATTTTGTGAAAATTTTACTTCTATAGAAAATTGTGCTTAGATTTTATTTCTTTAGAAAATTTTGTCAAAATTTTATTTCTATAAACAAATTTGCTTAGATTTTATTTCTATAGAAAATTTTGTCAAAATTTTATTTCTATAAATTTTTTTGTCAAAGTTTTATTTCGATAGAAAATTATGGCAAAATTTTATTTCCATAGAAAATTTTGTCAAAATTTGATTCCTAAATTATTTCCAATTAAATATAAAGCAATCACACTATCTAGCTTGAATTCTACTACGAATGACTCTATTTCTAAAAGCAATAGATCAAAATTGTGTTTGTCAGCTTATAAACAATAGAAGTAACTGTCACTGGAATAAATCTGTCAGCTGTTAGACGTGGGATTTAGAAATGATAACACCTTTAAGTTGGTTGTAATAATATATCAGTCACCCTGTATCCATTGTAGGGTTTAAAAGTTGATTAGGATCTTCAAAACGGATCTTCATAAAAATGAAGGCAGGTGATGTACAGTATACAAATACCGTATACTCCTACTGTACCATAAATTCAAATCAAATCCTTTTATCTTGGTCTTACAAAAGATTTTATTTTTATTCTGCATAAATCTTTCATTAAAGATCACAAATATCGCTATAATATTGAAATTGTTTGCATTTTTTGAAAATGAATAAGAATTTTGTTTTCACACTACCCAATCTAATTCTAATGAGCAGCATCTTATACACATCTTCTACTTTTCTTTTACCTAACTTGTAGGAATGAGATTATTTGGCTTTGTATGTATGTGTATGTGTGAGCATTAATTACAAATCTAACACTTAACCCCACAAATTATGGCTTCCTATCTCGAAATCCAATTACATCTTAGCTAAAGGAATGTTGGTACATCTTCACCATTATTTGCTGCGTGCACACACCCACACCCAACATCCGCATTTTATTGGTATGTGTCAAAGAGCTGCATTAAATTCACCTCTTTCTTATACTCGGACACTCAATGAGAATCCTAAAAAAGAAACCTAAAGTATTTGAGTTTAGACAGGTTGCTGTCAGTATTCCTCAAGACATACGGGAATATAAACCAAGCACAAAGCCATCATGATCATCATTTTCCATAATGTCCGGTAAATGGGATGCTATGTAGAAGAAAACAAAAAAGCACTTACTTCCTCACTATATTTCCGTTGTTGTTTTTTTTTTTTTAATGAAAAGTGTATATGTTGAGAAAAGAAAACTGCGGTCATATACAACATCCATTTTAGTCAACTCAGGCAGCAACAAGTTTTTAGGAAGTTAAAAAAAACGATTGACCAAGCCTTAATGGAAAAGCTAATACATGTTAGAAAACTCCATATATGGTTGGCCGATAGATACAGTGTTTCAAAGCATTGTTGAAACTTTTTAGAACACTCAGAAAAAAAAGTGAACCCACCATAAAAGAAGAGAAGTAGATTTGATTGGGTAGTCGATCATGTTTTTTCGTATTTGTCTACATTTCAAAAGGTTCAGTTTATGAAGAGTGACTCCGACGTTTGCAGTTATTGTCCTGTTTCTGTATATCGAACGAGAGCTTTCTTTAAAACAAAAGGAAATTGATTTGGTTTCACTTTTTCGAAGGGCAAGTTTCATATTTTGTTGTCGAGTAGGAAACGAGCGTGTCAAGAGAAAGAAGAAACATTATTAACATTTGAATGAATTCTCAGGCAAAAAGTTTGAAAATACTCAATTTTGATAATCAATGTAATCTCGAAAAGAACTTTAAAAAATGGAGGCACCCATATTGATTCGAGTTCGAGTTACTGCTTTTCTTTCGACTGGGTTTTTATTCGATATACAGAAACAGGGCATATTTTTTATTTTCTATTAATAAAGTTTCTTTGAATGTGCCTGTGAAGGCATTTTCATTTGGTCTATAAACAGACATGCTTGTACATGTATGTTATGCAGAAACGAAGATTAGAAGTTAGTCGAAAAAAAATCTTGTTTTCGTATTTGGTCATACGGGTTATACACTTTGGTGTTAGAAAGCTTCATTTAACAAAGAAACAAATAATGTTATATACAAATAAGTTAAAAAAATGTTGTTCATAATGAGTGAAACTAATTGTGAAATTTTTATAAAGAAGGAGGTATTAGGTTAGGTTAGGTTAGGTGGCAGCCCGATGTATCAGGTTCACTTAGACTATTCAGTCCATTGTGATACCACATTGGCGAAGGAGGTATTATGCCACTCAAGCCACAAATGAAAATTTTAAAATTTACGGAGACGTTTTGGTCGGTACACTGGTCGATGAAATTATGGGAAATGATAGACCAGGACCATCACATTCGGAACTACACATTCTTCATCAAACGGTCTTAAGTCATTTAAAACAAGTATATACGGCCGTAAGATTGCGTAGAAACTTCTAAAGGGTGATTTGTTAAGAGCTTGATAACTTTTTTTTTTTAAAAAACGCATAAAATTTGCAAAATCTCATCGGTTCTTTATTTGAAACGTTAGATTGGTCCATGACATTTATTTTTTGAAGATAATTTCATTTAAATGTTGACCGCGGCTGCGTCTTAGGTGGTCCATTCGGAAAGTCCAATTTTGGGCAACTTTTTCGAGCATTTCGGCCGGAATAGCCCGAATTTCTTCGGAAATGTTGTCTTCCAAAGCTGGAATAGTTGCTGGCTTATTTCTGTAGACTTTAGACTTGACGTAGCCCCACAAAAAATAGTCTAAAGGCGTCAAATCGCATGATCTTGGTGGCCAACTTACCGGTCCATTTCTTGAGATGAATTGTTCTCCGAAGTTTTCCCTCAAAGTGGCCATAGAATCGCGAGCTGTGTGGCATGTAGCGCCATCTTGTTGAAACCACATGTCAACCAAGTTCAGTTCTTCCATTTTTGGCAACAATAAGTTTGTTAGCATCGAACGATAGCGATCGCCATTCACCGTAACGTTGCGTCCAACAGCATCTTTGAAAAAATACGGTCCAATGATTCCACCAGCGTACAAACCACACCAAACAGTGCATTTTTCGGGATGCATGGGCAGTTCTTGAACGGCTTCTGGTTGCTCTTCACTCCAAATGCGGCAATTTTGCTTATTTACGTAGCCATTCAACCAGAAATGAGCCTCATCGCTGAACAAAATTTGTCGATAAAAAAGCGGATTTTCTGCCAACTTTTCTAGGGCCCATTCACTGAAAATTCGACGTTGTGGCAGATCGTAAGTCTATTCATGATGAAATGTCAAAGCATACTGAACATCTTTCTCTTTGACACCATGTCTGAAATCCCACGTGATCTGTCAAATACTAATGCATGAAAATCCTAACCTCAAAAGAATCACCCTTTACTACAGACTGTCATCTATTACTAGGGTTGCGGTAACACTTGCCGATGGCAAGGTATCTTAAAACTTCTTAACACCGTCTTCTCAATTGTAAGTTAGTCCATACGGGATATATATTAAACAAAAAAAAAGGCCGATTAAGTACTTATATAATTCAGTTTGACAAAATTTGCTATAGAAATAAAATTTTAACAAAATTTTCTATATCAATAAAATTTTAATAAAATTTCCTATAGAAATAACATTTTGACAAAATTTTCTATAGAAAAAAACATTTTGAGAAAAATTTTTATAGAAATAAAATTTTGGTAGATTATTTTTGGGGATCGGCTATATATAACTATAGACCGAAATAGACCAATTTTGGCATGGTTGTTAGAGGCCATATAATAGCGCAATGTACCAAATATCACCACGTACCAAATTTCAACTGGATCGGATGAATTTTGCTCCTCCAAGACCTCTGGAGGTCAAATCTGGGGATCTGTTTAAATGGGGGCTATATAATTATGGACCATATACTAACACCATGTACCAAATTTTAACCGGATCGGATGAATTTTGCTCATCCATGAGGCTCCGCAAGTCAAATCGGGGGATCGGTTTATATGAGGGCTATATATCATTATGAACCGATATGGACCAATTTTTGCATAGTTGTTAGAGACCATATACTTACACCATGTATCAAATTTCAGCCGGATCGGATGAAATTTGCTTCTCTTAGAGGCTCCGCAAGCCAAATGTGGGGATCGGTTTATATGGGGGCTATATATAATTATGGATCGATTTGGACCAATTTTTGCATGGTTGTGATAGGGGGGCTATACGTAAAAGTGGTCCGATATGGCCCTTTTGCAATACCATCCTACCTACATCAATAACAACTATTTGTACCAAGTTTCAAGTCGATAGCTTGTTTCGTTCGGAAGTTAGCGCGATTGCAAAAGACGGACGGACGGACATGCTTAGATCGACTCAGAATTTCACCACGACCCAGAATATATATAATTTATGGGGTCTTAGAGCAATATTTCGATGTGTTACAAACGGAATGACAAAGTTATTCTTATGGTGGAGGGTATAAAAAGAATGGGTACAAAAAATTTGATGTTTGGGTACAACATTAATTGTCTGTAATGAATTTAGTGGACCAAATTAACATCTGTGACTCTTCGCAAAAATCAAATAAAGTTAAATCATTTCTGAAGCGTGAAATGGGCTAACAACGAAAATAATGTGAAGAAAGAGTCATGGTGAAGGTCAGCATTGATGCCCCGAAAAGCTTTGCTGAGAGTTTGATGGGATTTGAAGGGATCATAGACTATGATGCTGCCTGCTTAAACCATTGATTCTACATTTTACTGGCAAGAACTTACGAGACTAAAGCAACCCAGCAAAACAAGCGTCGCCAAAAAGTAATGAAAATGTTCTTTTTGGATCCGGAAGTGGTGCAAAATTGACGCAGAAGCGATGAATTTAGGATGGGGTTGTCATAGGACGGAAGTCGTCCATTTCAACAGCCGTTGCACTGAATTTGCATCACTTTTTTAGGTGTGATCCGAATTCAATGTTTTGGATGTAAATTAAAAAATTGTGTGATATTTTGTCGAATAAATAATTTTTATAATTTTTTATAATTTTTAATGGATTCTAACGCTTGTCGGAAACGTTTGACATGAAATATTTTCAAAAAATAATAATTTTTTCAGATTGGATTTAGCATTTTTTTCGACAAAATTCAAATGATTTGTACCATTTTATGAATTCTTACTCTATTTTTAACCTATTTGAAACAAAAAAAAAAGGTAAAATGACCCATTTAAAAGTATGAAAAAACTAAGTCATAAAAAAATTGAATTAAAAAAACTTCCTGGGTAGTTAAAATAAAGAACATCATTGGGAGTGCATTTTCTGGAAGTGCTTTTAAAGTTGTGCCTTTGGAAGAACTTCCAAATTTTTTTGCTGGGAAGCTATCGAAAACTCAACAATTGGACTTTAAAAATTCGTCGAAAAGTATACTCTTTGATTCTGATTTTGAGAGATGGCGCCTGAAAATATGCAAAAATATAATTTTCTACCAATTACTCCCCTGAAAAGTCAACCTCTACATTTTTTGAATTTATTAGTATTTTTATTATTTTCAGAATTCACATTTCACACTGAAAAAATATTTACGTGATATTAAAGATTACGCAACTTATTCCGTATGTCTTTGAACTAAGGCAAAATTTCCATAAAGTAATGGAACACATTTTTGATTTAAAGAAATCCGTAAAATAAATAAAATATTGAATATTTAGTTTTAATATGAAAACGCTTCAAATATAGGCTAAGACTTATTTTAAGGATTTCGAATCTTTGTTTGTTTTTTTTTTTTAATTTGGAATTAAGAAAACATTTTTTACTTTGAAGTTTATGTCAGGGCTGTGGAGCCGGAGTCGGAGTCTTGGAGTCGGAGTCTAGAGATTTTGCTGGAGTCAAAGTCGGAGTCGGAGTTTTTTAAAACACTTCACATTTTTGTAACTAAGCAAGTTTTTACGCAAATTAGTTTCCATTGCGTTATTCATGACACAGCATGATTGTAAATGAAAATCAACTTCCAATTACGGCTATATTTTTATGTTTCCTAGAATGTTAGACTAGCAGATGGGCTGGATCGACCCATTTTAATTGCCCATATCAATTTATTTGAAATATTTCGAACAATCGAAATAATTTTTTTTATTTTATTTTAAGGAATATTGACAGAAATTTTTTTCAAAGTTGTTTATTTATAAAAAATTTTGTCAAAATGTTATTTCTATAAACAGTTTTGTCAAAATTTTATTTCTATAGCAAATTTTGTCAAAATTTTATTTCTAAAAAATTTATTCAAAATTTTATTACTATAGAAATATTTTTTTCTATAGAAAATTGAGTCAAAATTTTGTTTCTATAGAATATTTTGCAAAATTTTATTTCTATAGAAAATTTTGTTTGTTACACAAACATTTTTTCAAAATTTTATTTCTATAAAAATTTAAGTCAAAATTGTATTTTTATAGAAAATTTGCCAAAATTTTATAGTAATAGATTTTTTTATTAGAAAATTTGATCAAAATTTTATTTCTATAGAAAATTTTGCCAAAATTTTATAGTAATAGATTTTTTTATTAGAAAAATTGGTCAACATTTTATTTCTATAGCAAATTTAGTCAAAATTTTGTTTCTGTAGAATATTTTGCAGAATTTTATTTACTACACAAAAAATTTTCTAAAATTGTATTTTTATTGATAATTTCTTCAAAATTTTATTTCTACAAGGAGAAATTTTATTGATAATTTCTTCAAAATTTTATTTCTACAAGGAGAAATTGTCAAATTTTATTTCTATAGCAAATTTTCTCAAAATTTTTTTCTTGCTGATGCTCACTGATACTCACTGCTATAAAAAATGTTTTCAAAATATTATTACTATTTAAATATTTTTTTCTATATAAAATTTAGTCAAAATTTCGTTTCTATAGAATATTTTGTAAAATTTTATTTCTATAGAAAATTTTGCAAAATTTTGTTTGCTACACAATTTTTTTTTGTTTAATTGTATTTCTATTGATAATTTTTTCAAACTTTTATTTCTATAAAAAAATTTGCCAAATTTTATTTCTATAAAAATTTTATTTAAAATTTTACTTCTATATATTTGGTCAAAATTTGATTTCTTTAGAAAATTTTGCCAAAATTTTATTTCTATAGAAACTTTAGTCACAATTATGTTTCTGTAGAAAATTTTGCAAAATTTTATTTCTATAGAAAATTTTGCAAAATTTTATTTACTAGACAAAAATTTTTCCAAAATTGTATGCTCACTGATACTCACTGCTAAGTCGAAGACTTGTAGAAATGATTCAAATTTTCAAATTTTTCAATGAATGAATCATGAATGCATTTTTGCGAAATTGTCTAAACAATTATAAATATTTCCCAAATATTGCCCGAGATTTTGTAGAAGTCTGATTTGCGATTTGATCAAAATGTAGATCTAAATACAAAGTTGTGCAGAGTATATTATTTATATCATTATTATTATCTTTTTAAACATTGCGCTAAATTTGAAATATAGAGTTCAATTGGCATCTAATGTGAAATTAAGACCTTTTTTGTACACATAAATAAATACGATACTTTATATCGATCCACTTACGGTACCCCCACAATAGAACTACAAATTAGTGGTATTAAAATGAGATTTAGTTATATTACCCGGAGTCGACTCCGGAGTCGGAGTCGAGCTGATGAAAAATGCTGGAGTCGGAGTCGGAGTCGGAGTCGAGCAATATTGGCTCGACTCCACAGCCCTGGTTTATGTTATAATTTGAATTTTAAACCTGGCATTCATTTGTACGTGAATAGCTTTAACAGAGAATGAAAATGCGATAAATGAGATCTGTATCCTAATTTCAATTTTATTGATCCTAGATTTAAAGGCAGATAGGTTGCAAAAAAAAATGTCTTTATTGTAAAGATGCCGAATCTTTGGCTCGGACAATGACAAAATGCTTTTTTGAATGTAGGCATAATTTTAAATAAAAAAGCGATTTCAAAATTATATAGAAAAAATTTTATATAAATGGGTCTAAATAAAAGTGTGTCACATTTTGTGTCACTTTTTTCAAACATGTTTGCCACCTTTTATTGTGAATGACACTTTATGTGCCACTCTTTAGAAATTCTCAATGGTAACGTTGTATGGGGTTAGGCAATTACCCAGTAAAGTACACAGGTTTATGAACTGAGTCTCCAGTTTTCACATCCTGAAAAAGACAACGACCGCCATATTTTGTTGCATTTTGCTATGTAAAAATTTTTAATAAACGGTCTTATATCCTCTTTACATAATGATACTAACTGCCATAAAAAAAAAAAACAAACAACAAATATTGTGTAAAGTTTTTGATTTTGTTCACCATAATTGGTCATATAACATGAATAGATGGCCGCTCCATGTATTGCATCTGATGTGTAGTTTTTTTTCGTGATGATGGCAGTTCATTCACAAAAATTTGTATCTCCTTCAATGAGACAGTGAAAACTGGTTTCACTCCACTTCTGCCTTTGTTTTTATACCCACCACCATAGGATGGGGGGTATATTAACTTTGTCATTCCGTTTGTAACACATTGAAATATTGCTCTAAGACCCCATAAAGTATATATATTCTGGGTCGTGGTGAAATTCTGAGTCGATCTGAGCATGTCCGTCCGTCCGTCCGTCCGTCCGTCCGTCCGTCCGTCCGTCCGTCCGTCCGTCCGTCCGTCTGTTGAAATCACGCTAACTTCCGAACGAAACAAGCTATCGACTTGAAACTTGGCACAAGTAGTTGTTATTGATGTAGGTCGGATGGTATTGCAAATGGGCCATATCGGACCACTTTTACGTATAGCCCCCATATAAACGGACCCCAAAATTTGGCTTGCGAGGCCTCTAAGAGAAGCAAATTTCATCCGATCCGGCTGAAATTTGGTACATGGTGTTAGTATATGGTCACTAACAACCATGAAAAATTTGGTCCACATCGGTCCATAATTATATATAGCCCCCATATAAACCTATCCCCCGATTTGGCTTGCGAGGCCCGTAAGAGAAGCAAATTTCATCCGATCCGGCTGAAATTTGGTACATGGTGTCAGTATATGGTCTCTAACAACCATGCAAAAATTGGTCCACATCGGTCCATAATTATATATAGCCCCCATATAAACCGATCCCCCGATTTGGCTTGCGAGGCCTCTAAGAGAAGCAAATTTCATCCGATCCGGCTGAAATTTAGTACATGGTGTTAGTATATGGTCTCGAACAACCATGGAAAAATTGGTCCACATCGGTCCATAATTATATATAGCCCCCATATAAACCGATCCCCGATTTGGCTTGCGAGGCCTCTAAGAGAAGCAAATTTCATCCGATATGGCTGAAATTTGGTACGTGATGTTAGTATATGGTCTCTAACAACCATGCAAAAATTGGTCCACATCGGTTCATAATTATATGTAGCCCCCATATAAACCGATCACCAGATTTGACCTCCGGAACCTCTTGGAAGACCAAAATTCATCTGATTCAGTTGAAATTTGGTACGTGGTGTTAATATATGGCCTCAAACTCCCATGCAAAAATTGGTCGATATCGGTCCATAATTATATATAGGCCCCATATAAACCGATCCCCATATTTGACCTCCAGAGCCCCTTGGAAGAGCAAAATAATTCCCATTCGGTTGAAATTTGGTACGTGATGTTAGTATATAGTATCCAACAACCATGCAGGAATAAGAAGTTTTAAGATACCACAACCCAAGTAATTCGATTGTGGATGACAGTCTTTCGTAGAAGTTTCTACGCAATCCATGGTGGTGGGTACATAAGATTCGGCCTGGCCGAACTTGCGGCCGTATATACTTGTTTTTTTTTGTTTGTGATCGTATTCATTCATAAAAAAAAAATAAAAAGCAGGATAGTATTACACCGAATAGTCTTTGGCATTTAGCCAATCGCACAATTCACTTGAATGCGATGAATGAATCTCTTACTCCTATAGTATCAATTTCAAGTTCTGATTTGTGGTGGATAACTAGAAAATCCTTTGTGAAAAGTGAAATAATATGAAGAGCCACAGAGTAATGATAAAGAAAGCCACAAAATGTTTGCTAATAAGGCTTCATATAAAACCAAATATTTGTTGGGAATTTTAGCCAACCAATTAGTCAATACTACAAAAGTGAGCAAACGTATATGGGAAACCATATATTTTGAATTTTATGGGCATTTCTGTTTAATTTTTTTTTAATGATTATGTTCCAAGGTTTGAAACAAGAAGAATTAAGTGGCCTGTTAAAGAAAAAACTGTAGGAAGGTAAATTTTAGTTCAACTTTAGGAGTGTCAAATAACTTATTTCACAAATAATGAAAAGTTCGTTTTTTTCTTATTTCGAATGTAACGAAACAAATAATGAAAAGCTCGTTTTTTCCTATTTGGAATGTAATTCTTAAGAAAATGCACAGAAACAATTTTCACGCAAATTTTTCCAACTAAAGTCTTAATTGAGCTTTAAAAAATATTGAATTAAAAATTTAATTGATTCAACAATTTTTTTAATTGAAATAAAAAAATCAATCACAAAAATTGATAGTATCAATTAATTTTTTAATTGACTTTCAATTAATTTTTTAATTGATACTATAATTTCTGTGATTGAGGATATTTCAATTAAAAAATTAATTGGATCAATTAATTTCGTGATTGAATCAGAAAAAAAATTTTTGTGTGTGTATTGTTCGAAAGTAAGACCACATTTTTCGTGTTGAGATATTTTGATGGAATCAACATATTCTTGAACTAAAAAACGGCAGCAACCATACCTCATCTAACCTACTAAACGTTAGCGATTTCTCGTGTAATTGACTTTTCAAAAAAACAAAATTTTCCAAATTTTGAAAGTCAAAAACTCACAAAGACAATTTTTCTATGTTTTCTTAAAGCCGAACACACAAAAATTTGTTTTCTGATTCAATCACGAAATTTATTGATCCAATTAATTTTTGAATTGAAATGTCTTCAATCACGAAAATTATAGTAGCAAACACAGTTTTAATTGGGCATAAGAAATATTTGATTAAAAAATAATTGATTTGATGTGAAAATTTCAATTAATTTTTTAATTCATTATTGTTTGAAATAAATTTTTGTTTAAAAATTAAAAAAAATTCCATCATTTTTTTAACTGATACAGTCGCCTGGCTTTGATTAAAAAGTTAATTGTATCAATTAATTTATTAATTGAAAAAATATTTTGCAGATATTTTTTCTGTGAAGACTCGAAAATTGAACCTTTTCAAACTTTGGCATGGTCAAAGGGTCTAACTGACAAAATTTTCTATAGAAATAAAATTTTAACAAAATTTTCTATAGAAATAAAATTTTGACAAAACTTTCTATAGAAATAAAATTTTGACAAAATTTTCTATTGAAATAAAATTTTGACAACATTTTCTATAGAAATAAAATTTTGACAAAATTTTCTATAGATATAAAAGTTTGACAAAATTTTCTATAGAAATAAAATTTTGACAAAATTTTCTATAGAAATAAAATTTTGACAAAATTTTCTATAGAAATAAAATTTTGACAAAATTTTCTATAGAAATAAAATTTTGACAAAATTTTCTATAGAAATAAAATTTTGACAAAATTTTCTATAGAAATAAAATTTTGACAAAATTTTCTATAGAAATAAAATTTTGACAAAATTTTCTATAGAAATAAAATTTTGACAAAATTTTCTATAGAAATAAAATTTTGACAAAATTTTTTATAGAAATAAAATTTGAACAAAATTTTCTATAGAAATAAAATTTTGACAAAATTTTCTATAGAAATAAAATTTTGACAAAATTTTCTATAGAAATAAAATTTTGACAAAATTTTCTATAGAAATAAAATTTTGACAAAATTTTCTATAGAAATAAAATTTGGACAAAATTTTCTATAGAAATAAAATTTTGACAAAATTTTCTATAGAAGTTATATTTTGACAAAATTTTCTATAGAAATAAAATTTTGACAAAATTTTCTATTGAAATAAAATTTTGACAAAATTTTCTATAGAAATAAAATTTTGACAAAATTTTCTATAGAAATAAAACTTTGACTAAATTTTCTATAGAAATAAAATTTTGACAACATTTTCTATAGAAATAAAATTTTATTCTGATTATTAATTTTGTTCGGCTTGAGGTCATAGAAACAATCGATTATTGATTTGTTTTAATATTTATTTCCAATATTTCGATTTTGGCAAAATTTTCTATAGAAATAAAATTTTGACAAAATTTTCTATAGAAATAAAATTTTGACAAAATTTTCTATAGAAATAAAATTTTGACAAAATTTTCTATAGAAATCAAATTTTGACAAAATTTTCTATAGAAATAAAATTTAAGCATAATTTTCTATAGAAATAAAATTTTGATAAAATTTTCTATAGAAATTATGTTGGTGCAAGCTAAATCGTTAGAACATTTAATATTGAACACATTTACAATTCAAGGAAATAAGATTTTTTTAAATTGGGAGATTGTGGCAAAATTTTCATCAAATTGAGATAGATGCTTTTTGACACGAATGGCAACCGTGGTTGCAGGTCGTAATTTTCATTATACTGCAATTCAAGCTTGTTGTTGCACTCGGTTATAAAGTGTGCACCACTCACACTCACTTCATTCATCATTCCCCTCTTACATACACTCACTGGGATGTATGGGAGTATGTGTGTGTCTGTTTGAAACACTTGTTCGAAATTCATTGATGAATGACAACAGTGAACCTCATAGGTTCATATATGAATGGTGGTAACCATATATATTGCGTAGTGAATGCCCGATTTTTTGCTCAATATTGGCGTATATTAATCTGTGTGTATGTGTGTGTGTTTTTGCAGGTGTTTTTATACCCTCCACCATAGGATGGGGGGTTATATTAAATTTGTCATTCCGTTTGTAATACATCGAAATATTGCTCTCAGACCCCATGGGTCGTGGTGAAATTCTGAGTCGATCCTAGCATGTCCGTCCGCCCGTCAGTTGAAATCACGTTAACTTCCGAACAAAACAAGCTATCGACTTGAATCTTGGCACAAGTAGTTGTCGGATGGTATTACAAATGGGCCATATCGGATCACTTTTACGTATAACCCCCACATATAGACGGACCCCCCGATTTGGCTTGCGGAGCCTCAAATAGAAGCAAATTTCATCCGATCCGGCTGAAATTTGGTATATGATGTTGGTAAACGGCCCCATGCAAAAATTGGTTCTCATCGGTCCATAATTATATATAGCCCCCATATAAACCGATCCCAAGATTTGGTTTGTGGAGCCTCCAAGAGAAGCAAATTTCATCCGATCCGGCTGAAATTTGGTACATGATGTTGGTATACGGTCTCTAATAACCATGCAAAAATTGGTCCACATCGGTTCATAATTATATATAGCCGCCATATAAACCGATCCTCAGATTTGGCTTGTGGAGCCTCAAAGAGAAGCAAATTTCATCCGATTCGGTTGAAATTTGGTACGTGGTGTTAGTATATGGTCTCTAACAAACATGCCAGAATTGGTCCATATCGGTCCATAATTATATATAGCCCTTATATAAACCGATCCCCAGATTTTACCTCCAGAGCCTCTTGGAGCAACAAAATTCATCCGATCCGGTTTAAATTTGGTACATTTCGCTAGTGTATGGCCGATAACAACCATGCCAAAATTTGTCCGTATCGATCTATATTATATATGGCCCCAAAACTTTTATATTACTATAGAAAATTTTGTCAGAATTTTATTTCTATAGAAAATTTTGTCAGAATTTTATTTCTGTAGAAACTTTTGTCAAAATGTTATTACTATAGAAAATTTATGAAGCATTTCATAGTTGGAGAGGAATATGTTGCAAAATCTTCCAAAACATCAAGAATTCTTCCAATCTACCAAACAGTAAAAAAATCTGCCATTTTTTGTAGACTCATGTTCCTAATTGTATATAGCCCCCATATAAAGCGACCCCCATATTTCAATTCTGGCTCTATAATTACTGCACAAAAGTTCATATCGGTTCGTAAGTATTTCTTCCCTATATATATCGGTCAAGAACTGAATATATACGTATTTAATCGGCCTTTCTCTTGTCTACTATATATCCCGCATGGACTAACTTACAATTTAGAAGATGGTGTTAAGAAGTTTTAAGATGCCTTGCCATCGGCCGCTACCCAAGTAATTTAATTGTGGATGACCGTCTTTAGTAGAAGTTTCTACGCAATCCATGGTGGAGGGTACACAAGGTTCGGCCTGGACGAACTTATGGCCGTATATACTTGTTTGTTACTAATTTATGATGCCAAAATAGTTGATTTTACTTCAGTTCAACAATTTGTTGGCATTCACCATTTTGAAGCTTTTTTGCTTAATGGCGAATGCACTAGAAGTTGAATCTCCAAGATACCAGCGTTAAGCAATGACTACGAAGATTATAAAAAATAAATGAAGTTATTTGATGAGTTTTCAAATATCGACAGCACATGGATAAAACATTTAACATTTAGGGGAAGCAGTTACGATAACAGGTACTTGTTGATATCCTAAACCAGTCGAGTGTGAACTTTTTTAATTCAAAAAGTCGATAAGTTCAAAAAATTTATTTTTTCAATTTTAGAAGATTTGAAAGGTCGTTTTTTTTCTAAACTTTGAAAAAGTCAGAAAAGTTAAGTTTCTTTGCATTGCAATCCCTAATGCCACCACCGGACTTCTCAACAATTGGTTTTGGGTTTTCCGAGACCCAGCCACAGCTACACAGAGAAAACAAATATCACCAATATTATGAAAATAATGACCGTATTATGAAAATGAACTTCTATATTTTAAATGGAAATGAACTCCAATATCCTTTTTGAGATTTTGGGTATCCTGGGATTTGACAATAATAGCAACTATAGGCGCTTTTGTTGTTCTGATTTTCCAATAGTTAGCTCATTTTCATAGGGCTTATATTCATTATGAAGCGTCGCCTCGCATTTGTGGCCCTGTTTTCTTTGGGTCCTGGGCCCATTTATCATACCGCCTTTTTTAAAAAAATATTAATTTAAGGACACACTTTCATAACTTCAACTTCATATTTCTATGAAAATGGGCCCCATATTTGTTTGAACAAATGTATGTACATGTTCATGGGACTTCAGTTCATATCGAAAACGGGTCCCTATTTTCCTGGGGGCTGTAATTCATACTGCAGATTTCAATTTCAATTGGATTAGTTTCATAACTGAAACCAACAAATATTAGACCTAATAATAAAATTATTATTTTTTATGGTCAAATTTTAATAATTTTTGTGTAACTGGCATTTCTAAATTAATAGGCGGTGTAGACTTCTTCATGTCATCTATCATAAACATACAAATAGTTCACCCATATGTCTCCCAAACTTCATCTCCATCCACATATAATCGCCCATTCTTCATTTATTCGCGAACGTTCCAATCTAAGTATATGCACTGAGGCCTCTCAGAAGTATACACCCATAGTTGCCCAAGTCTTGTCCACATTGGGGCGATACCCACTTATTAAGAGGTTAATTTTAATGCGATAATATAGCAAATCTTTCACAACAAATCTCTACTTTTGAGAGGTGTCCGTGTTTGATCCAAGTTTGATAGGTTTCACTGTAGATATGGTAAAAGTTCCTCTGGAACTCCCCCTCCTTGTTATTCCTCTAGCACATTCTTTGCAGCACGATGAAACAAAAAAAAAAAAAAAAAAACAAGCTTTAAGTTCCGATTTAAAAATTCACAAAGGCAACACGAAAGAAAATCGTAAATACTTAACGTGCGGATGCGATTGCATATAAGGAGTGAATCCATGATACCGCAGTAGTATCATCGATACAAATAAGGAATGAATCCAAAGCTGGTGGAGATCTACATTGGCTCACGCAATGTCCCGGCAAATCATAATGGAGAGGCGTGAAAGAACTTAGAAGGCGAGCATGCGAAACAGAAGGAAGGAAGGAGACTAGTAACTTTGTTATCAATGAATTGTTTTTTTGTTTTTGTTTTTTGCTTTGATGATGTGGCAAGATCATTAATTGTGGCCATCAACAAGCTGTTGCTGCTGCATTGGCATTGGCTTTTACTGTTGGCTGCAGGCAACATCAGCCGACTGATGGCCATACTATCATCTGGGTTCTTGGTGTAAATAGTATTACTTGTTGTTGTTGTTTGTATTGACTATAGTGTCGAGATTGTATATTTTAGTTGCTGGTTGGTATGGTTGGCATTCGTCGCAGCATGGTCAATACGCCACATCATTCGTGATGTTTTCCGTTTTAGTCTGACTCCAACAAAATCCAACAAAAAAGTAAGTCTAGAGAGTAGCTTAAAAAAAGCTTTGGGTTTCTTGGCTCTTTGATACCGTGAGACAGTGAATGTATGTATGTTTCTCCAGGGAGTATAAAAAGAGGAACATTAAATGATAAAAAATAAATAAATTAAAAACAAACTAAGTGTAATAAACTAACTCCAAAAGAATTAAAAAAAAAAAAACAAGTATATACGGCCATAAGTTCGGCCAGGCCGAAGCTTATGTACCCTCCATCATGGATTGCGTAGAAACTTCATCTAAACACTGCCATCCACAATCGTATTACTTAAGTTGCGGTAACGCTTGCCGATGGCAAGGTATCTTAAAACCTCCTAACACCATCTTCTAAATTGTATGTAAGTCCATACATGGTATATATTAAATCAAAAAAGATCGATCCAATACGTATATAATTCAGTTTGACAAAGTAGACATAAAATTTTGACAAAATTTTCTACAGAAATAAAATTTTAACAAAATTTTCTATAGAAATAAAATTTTCACAAAATTTTCTATAGAAATAAAAATTTTGACGAAATTTTCTATAGAAAGAAAATTTTGACAAAAATTTCTACAGAAATAAAATTTTAACAAAATTTTCTATAGAAATAAACTTTTGACAAAATTTTCTATAGAAATAAAATCTTGGTAGATTATTTTTGGCTCGAGTGGCAACCATGATTATGAACCGAATAAAATTTGAACAAAATTTTCTATAGAAATAAAATTTTGACGAAATTTTCTATAGAAATAAAATTTTGACAATGATGAAAATTTTATTATGAACCGAATAAAATTTTAACAAAATTTTCTCTAGAAATAAAATTTTGACAAAATTTTCTATAGAAATAAAATTTTGACAAAATTTTCCATAGAAATAAAATTTTGGTAGATTATTTTTGGCTATAGTGGCAACCATGATTATGAACCGATACGAACCAATTTTTGTGAGATTGGACCAATTTTGGTATGGTTGTTAGCGACCATATACTAACACCACGTGCCTAATTTGAACCGGATCGGATGAATTTTGCTCCTCCAAAAGGCTCCGGAGGTCAAATCTGGAGAATGTTTTATATGGGGGCTATATATAATTATGGACCGATATGGACCAATTCTGGCACGGTTGTTAAAGATCATATACTAACACCATGTTCCAAATTACAACCGGATTGGATGAAATTTGCTTCTCTTGGAGACTTCGCAAGCCAAATATGGGGATCGGTTTATATGGGGGCTATATATAATTATGAACCGATGTGGACCAATTTTTGCATGGTTGTAAGATACCATATACCAATATCATGTACCAAATTTCAGGCAGATCGGATGAAATTTGCTTCTCTTTGAGGCTCCGCAACCCAAATCTGGGAATCGGTTTATATGGGCGCCATATATAATTATGTACCGATGTGGACCAATTTTTGCACGGTTGTTAGAGACCATATACCAATACCATCTACCAAATTTCAGCCGGATCGGATGCAATTTGCTCCTCTTTGAGGCTTCGCAAGCCAAATCTGGGGATCGGTTTATATGGGGGCTATATATAATTACGGACCGATGTGGACCAATTTTTGCATGGCTATTAGAGACCATATACCAACACCATATACCAAATTTCAGCCGGATCGGATGAAATTTGCTTCTCTTTTAGGCTCCGCAAGCCAAATCTGGGGATCGGTTTATATGGGGGCTATATATAATTATGGACCGATGTGAACCAATTTTTGCATGGTTGTTAGAGACCATATACCAACACCATGTACCAAATTTCAGCCGGATCGGATGAAATTTGCTTCTCTTTGAGGCTCCGCAAGCCAAATCTGGGGATCGGTTTATATGGGGGCTATATATAATTATGGACCGATGTGAACCAATTTCTGCACGGTTGTTGGAGGCCATATACCAACACCATGTACCAAATTTCAGCCGGATCGGATGAAATTTGCTTCTCTTTTAGGCTCCGCAAGCCAAATCTGGGGATCGGTTTATATGGGGGCTATATATAATTATGGACCGATGTGGACCAATTTTTGCATGGTTATTAAAGACCATATACCAACACCATATACCAAATTTCAGCCGGATCGGATGAAATATGCTTCTGTTAGAGGCTCCACAAGCCAAATCTGAGGGTCCCTTTATATGGGGGCTATACGTAAAAGTGGACCGATATGGCCCATTTTCAATACCATTCGACCTACATCAATAACAACTACTTGTGCCAAGTTTCAAGTCGATAGCTTGTTTCGTTCGGAAGTTAGCGTGATTTCAACAGACGGACGGACGGACGGACATGCTTAGATCGACTCAGAATTTCACCACGACCCAGAATATATATACTTTATGTGGTCTTAGAGCAATATTTCGATGTGTTACAAACGGAATGACAAAGTTAATATACCCCCATCCTATGATGGAGGGTATAAAAATAAATAAAAAGTTTAATTGAATTTAAATATCAAAAATATTTTTAAATAATATTTTAATTAAATTTAATACAAAAAAATCAATTCAAATATTAATTGAATCTATTAATATTTTAATGAAAACAAAAATCAATCAAAAAGATTGTTTACATTTTAAATTGGATCAATTAATATTTTAATTAGTGTTGCTGACTAATACATTAATAGAAATAGTTTCGTTATATTAACGAAATGTGTCGTTAAAAGTCAGCCAATGAAACGAATTCGTTAATAGAACGAATTTTTTCGTTAATAAAACGAATTTTCTACAAATCAACGTAACGCTTCGTACTATTAACGAATATTTTCATTGTATTAATGAAAATGTTTCGTTATATCAATGAACATTTTTCGATGGCTGACTTTTAATGAAATTTTCTTTGTATTGTGTATTACCACTGCAGTAATTGAAGCAATTTCAATTAAAATAATCAATTGAATTTTTTGAATTTTTTTTTTGCTGTGTATACAGTCCGTTGGTAAACTGATGTAAAAAGAAATTATTTAGTTTTAATTTATTTTTTTATTTATTTTTTTCTTATAATTAATCTCGTGATTGAAAACAAAAAATATTTTTTACACACAAAGAAAATTTCATTAAAATTGAGCCAACGAAATTTTTTCATTGGTACAACGAAACATTTTCATTAAAACTATGAAAATGTTCGTTAATAGTACGAAACGTTTCGTTGACTAACAGAAAATTCGTTATAATAACGAACAATTTCGTTATATTAATGAATTTGTTTCATTGGCTCAGTTTTAATGACACATTAATATAACGAAACTTTTTCTACCAGTGTACTGTCTACACAGTTCGTTGGTAAACTGATGTAAGAAAAAATATTTAGTTTTAATTAATTTTTATTTTTTTGTTTTATTTGCTGTTTCTTATAATTCTTCAATGATTAGTTTCACTGTGCTTCCTGTGTTATAGTGGACACATTCTGTTATTGTCTGATCAATCTTGGGAAATGGAAAGGCGCACGAGTGGAACTGGTATCCCTCCACTATTCATGCGCTATTGTAACCAGTTTTTGGTTTTCTCATTTATTTATATTTCTCCGTATGTTGTTGCAAAATCACAGCACGGATGTTGTCAGTGCTACACGACACAAGTGTGTGTGTGTGCTTCTTCCTTAGTTCACCAAAGAGGAGTCTCTTTCTTAAGAGTGACCGGGCCAATGGTTTGTCGAACGTTCTAGTTGCTGTGCATCGGCAACTGTTGCTAGTAGAGTGAATGGCGGTGAATGCAAGTTTTATGAATGGATTTCTTGATTTTATTGGCAAAAGTGGTTAGGCCAGTGTGTTTCCGTTAATATCCACTTAAAATATTGGTGATGTCTAGAAAAAGTTGCTACAGCTACCAGATACCATTACGAGATATGTGTGTGTGTTTTTTATACCCTCCACCATAGGATGGGGGGTATATTAACTTTGTCATTCCGTTTGTAACACATCGAAATATTGCTCTAAGACCCCATAAAGTATATATATTCTGGGTCGTGGTGAAATTCTGAGTCGATCTGAGCATGTCCGTCCGTCCGTCCGTCCGTCCGTCTGTTGAAATCACGCTAACTTCCGAACGAAACAAGCTATCGACTTGAAACTTGGAACAAGTAGTTGTTATTGATGTAGGTCGAATGGTATTGCAAATGGGCCATATCGGTCCACTCTTACGTATAGCCCCCATATAAACGGACCCCCAAATTTGGCTTGCGATTGCTCTAAGAGAAGCAAATTCCATCCGATCCGGCTGAAATTTGGTACCTGGTGTTAGTATATGGTCTCTAACAACCATGCAAAAATTGGTCCACATCGGTCCATTATTATATATAGCCCCCATATAAACCGATCCCCAGATTTGGCATGCGGAGCCTCTAAGAGAAGCAAATTTCATCCGATCCGACTGAAATTTGGTCGTGGTGTTAGTATATGGCCTCTAACAACCATGCAAAAATTGGTCCACATCGGTCCATAATCATATATAGCCCCCATATAAACCGATCCCCCGATTTGGCTTGCGAGGCCTCTAAGAGAAGCAAATTTCATCCGATCTGGTTGAAATTTGGTACATGGTGTTAGTATATGGTCTCTAACATCCATGCAAAAATTAGTCCACATCGGTCCATAATTATATATAGCCCCCACATAAACCGATCACCAGATTTGACCTCCGGAGCCTCCTGGAAGACCAAAATTCATCCGATCCGGCTGAAATTTGGTACATGGTGTTGGTATATGTTCTCTAATGACCATGCAAAAATTGGTCCACATCGGCCCATAATTATATATAGCCCCCATATAAACCGATCCCCAGATTTGACCTCCGGAGCCTCTTAGAGGAGCAAAATTCATCCGATCCGGTTGAAATTTGGTACGTGGTGTTAGTATATGGTTTCCAACAACCATGCCAAAATTGGTCCATATAGGTCCATAATTATATATAGTCCCAATATAAGCCGATCCCCAGATTTGACCTCCGGAGCCTCTTAGAGGAGCAAAATTCATCCGATCCGGTTGAAATTTGGTACGTGGTGTTAGTATATGGTCTTTAACCACCATGCAAGAATTGGTCCATATCGGTCCATAATTATATATAGCCGATCCCCAATCACACAAAAATTGGTCAATATCGGTTCACTCGTGGTTGCCACTCGAGCCAAAAATAATGTACAATATTTATTTTTATAGAAAACATTGTCAAAATGTTATTTCTATAAAAAATTTTGTCAAAATGTTATTTCTATAGAAAATTTTTTCCAAATTTTATTTCTATAGAAAATTTTTTCCAAATTTTATTTCTATAGAAAAATTTGTCAAAATTTTATTTCTATAGAAAATTTTGTCAAAATTTTATTTCTACAGAAAATTTTGTCAAAATTTTATTTCTATAGAAAATTTTTTCCAAATTTTATTTCTATAGAAAATTTTTTCCAAATTTTATTTCTATAGAAATTTTGTTTCAAATTTTACTTCTATAGAAAATGTTGTCAAAATTTTATTTTGTCAAAATTTTATTTCTATAGAAACTTTAAACTTAATTATATACGTAGTTAATCGGCCTTTTTAGTTTAATATATACCAAGTATGGACTATGTGGTATATATCGGCAAGTGTTACCGCAACCCAAGTAATTCGATTGTGGATGAAGTCTTCAGTATAAGTTTCTACGCAATCCATGGTGGAGGGTACATAAGCTTCGGCCTGGCCGAACTTACGGCCGTATATACTTGTTTTTTCTTTTTCGGTTAACAAAACAAGGTACCGTCGTTAACCCTGTTGAAGTGCAAAAGCATTTTGACTAAAAACGGAAATAATGTCAACCTGTGTTGGTATTAATAGTCTTTCAAAGTTATTCTCTTGCAAGAGACCAATGACAAGGTGACATTTTGGATTATTTCTATGGTTTGCTCTGTACTCGTACTCGAAAGAGTTACATCTGTTGATGAACTGGGATTTTTTTTTTGTTTGTTTTTGCACTCAATTAGGAAGTTTTTGTGAAGAGCTGGTTCATGTATAGAACACCTGAGGAAGTCAATTGCAAGACGATTTATTATTGATTTCTTTTCAATAATAGAAAGTAGTGGAATGGCAAAACATGGATATTATACAAATATATGATTTGTCTATTCTATACTACACTCAACAATAGAAAACAGTGAACCCGCCAGGAAGGAAAATTTTGGTTATTTAAAAAAAAAAAGTTTTAACTAAACTGTTATACAAACCCAGATTGCCACGACGATTTCACAAAAATAAGTAAATATTTTTCGACAAATTTAGTTATGTCTAATAAATTTTCTTGAATTTGTCGAAAAATATTTACTTATTTTTATGACATCGTCGTGATGCCAACGTTTGTAATACTGTTTAGTTAAATTTTCTACAAATATTCAAAATTTTCTAAAATTAACCGAAAGTTTTCTTCCTGGTGGGTTCGCTGTTTTTTCAGTGTATATGAAGAATGAATTACCTTGTGCGAAAATTGAACTAAATTGTACTTGACATTTTGAGATATTCACAAAAAGTTGTAAAAACCAGAAAAAATTTAATGCCCTGGTGTTCTTTTTAACTGCAGTTCACAAAATTACACCCTCTTATAGAATAAAAAATGAACTAAAAGTAAAGAAAAACACAATAATAACCATTCGAACCACACAGTAGTTCATTCTTACTATTATTGGGAATCGTACGAAAATTGCTGCTTTAGTTCATATTGAACTAATGTATACGGTCATTGAACTCTATACCCACGTTTAGTTCATAAAATGTTTGGGACATGCTTAAAAAAAGGAAAATTTGATTGGGCTGTGGAAAAAATCGAAAAAAAAAACAATAAAATTTAAATACAAACTAATATTTTTTGCCATTAAAAATAAGTTAAATTTAGCGTTAATTCAACTATATTTCACCAAAACCAAATTGGGTCGCTTATCCAAATTCAATTTAAACTTCCTCAAAACAAAAAATTAATTTTGGTAATTTTTATCAAAAAAATAGTTTCCTTTGTAGAAAAATTTAAAAATTAAAAAAAAAAATGTTTGTCACCAACTTACGAGCTGCAATAAGATCAAGACTACGAAATTTTAGGCTAACAAAATTCCCCTTTAATGTAAAGTATTTTCTTTAAGGGAAAATTACGCCGAATGTATGATAAACGGTCGAACGATAGTCTCTAATCTTTTTTATTTGAGTTTAGGAAAGAATTTTTAGCTTAAAAGAAAACTTTGTTTGTCAAAAATCTAGTTCCTCAGAATATAAATCTCTGCCGGAGATCGTCTTTCAAATGCACGAGAAATGAAAGTGGCAGTTCGGTCACCATAAAATCTAAAATTTACTTATAAATATTAAAGTAATAAAATTGGATGATTGATCTACGAGGGCGGTTCGGAGACTTCTTAGCCTATCAATGAAAGAGAATAGTTAGTTTTTCGAAAATATTTTTATATTTCAATATAATCTCCTGAAACTTCAATACACTTAGTCTAAAGCTTTTCTAGCAATACTATCCCTTGATTAAAATAGTTTTCCTCAAGGTCTTCAAAATAGTGGTTTACAACTGTAATTGCATTTTCATTTGAGGTAAAACGCTTGCCAGCAAGGATTTTTTTTTTAGATTTGGGAACAAGTAAACGTCACTGGGAGCTAAATCAGGAGAATAAGGTGGGTGGTCAAACAACTCGTACTTTAATTCGTTGATTTTAGCCATTGCCAAAAAAAAACACTCTTGTGCGCTGGTGAGTTGTCTTGATGAAATATTATTTTTTTTTGTGTTGTAAGCCAGGACGTTTTTCTCGAATTTGTACATTTAATTGTTCCAAAAGGTTGCAATAGTACTCTGAATTTATTGTTTTACCCTTTTGCAGATAGTCAATCAATAAAATACCTTTGAAGTCCCACAAAACCGTTGTCATAACCTTACCAGCCGATTGAATTGTTTTTGCCTTCTTTGGGGCACTTCCTCCAGCTTCTGTCCATTGTTTGGATTGTTCTTTTGTCTCTGGAATATAGTGGTGGATCTATGTCTCATCATCAGTTATGAAACGACGCTTAAAATCCATTTTATTTCGCTTAAAACGATCCAAACAAGCTTGAGAAATGTTCATTCTAATGCGTCTTTTATCGACTGTTAACAAATTCGGCACCCTTTTTGAAAGCTTTTTCATCTGTAGTTCTTCATGCAAAATTAAATGGACTCGATCATTTGAGATGCCCATGATATTAGCAATTTCACGCACTTTTATTCGTCGATCATTTAATACCATATCATGCACTTTGGCTACAATTTCTGTTGTTGTTGCTGTTTTTGGACGTCCACTACATGGTTCATCTTCAATGCTTGTTCGACCACGTTTAAATTCAACAACCCAATTTTTTTAAGGAGCACTTTCACCTAACACATTCACCATATCATTATGAATTTCTTGTCCCGATAAACCTTTTCTATTTAAATATTTAATGACAGCACGCATTTCTAATTTTTCCATTAAAAAAAAAATTGCGGATGCGTCTTTTTTAAACACCTGTTTCTATATGAAGGAGTTGCCAGATCGAACAAAATGTAACATGTGTTCATAAAAGAGATGGAAGTTTCCAAAATACTTAACTTTTTTCTGTTTATAACGCGCTTTTTGTGCTAGGCTAAGAAGTTTCCGAACTACCCTCGTATATGAAGGTGGATTGTCCAAATCAGTGATTAACATTGATTTTAATGTAGGACTTGTCCTCGCGGAATGATTTCAAATTGTATAAAAAAGCCTTAGCCAAGCTGAGTAAGATTATAAATTAGTGCTTGGGTCGTCCCCCCTCCTCCCCCCCCCCAACAAAAAAAAAAAAATCTGTGTCTTTTTCTAGTCCAAATGTTCCATTTGCATCATTTTGTATGCCGTGAAAAATGAGGAGAATATTTGTGATTCGTTGTGCTTCTTTTTTAATATTGTGGAAATAATAAGAATTTAAAAGGAAACCATTATCGTAAACCTGATTTATTATACTGAACCGATTTCGAAAAAATCCCCAAAATTAGCGAAATCTCTCATCAAATTTGCTACTCAATTAAAATTTTAATTTAATTAAATGAAACCAACATTCAATAAAAAAATTAATTGATCTTTTTCCTCATTTAAAAAAAAAAAAAATTAGCGAAATCTCTCATCAAATTTGCTACTCAATTAAAATTTTAATTTAATTAAATGAAACCAACATTCAATAAAAAAAAATTAATTGATCTTTTTCCTCCTTTAAAAAATTATTTGAGTTTTAGACAAAAATCAATTAAACTTTTAATTGACGCAATTAAAATATCAATAAAATATCAGAAATGTTTAATTTCAATGTAATTTTGTGATTGATACTATCATTATCGTGATTGAAACAATTTCAATTAAAAAATTAATTGAACCAATTAATTTCGTGATTAAATCAGAAAAAAATCTGTTATTAAGGGTTTTCCAATAAAAGGCGTTCTTTTATTATTTTTATACTAAAATTAAATATATTAAAAGAAAATTGTAATTTTTTTTGACATGCTCCTTTTTCTTATCTATTCCTTGTTTTGCTCAACTATCACTTATGCCTCAAGAGCCTGGCAATGATTACAAATCCACAGATATATGCATTCACCTGATGCTGTGGTATGAATTTTGCATTTTGCATATAGGTACAGGCTATGTGATGAGAGCATACCAATGTCGACAAATAAAACAACAAAACACAACTCACATCATCATAGCACCTTAATTACAATCTTACGCTCCCTTGCTCGCATTCTCTCCCAAGTTATTCATTCAATCATTTACTCACACTCATATGAATAGCCAACACACAAAATAGTTTCTCATGCTTAAAAGCGTTAAACATTAAGTTCCGGTATTTAAATTCGTGTCTAAACAAATGATTTGGAAACATAAACAATTTGTTTTATTTGGCATTCCTATTGTTGTTGATTTTTTGTTTGTTATTTCTTCAGTACTGTATTGTTTTTTTTTTCTTCTTTACGATCGCCAAAGAAGAAATCCACTACGACGAACACCACCATCAAGCGTCATCATCGTATAATGGTCGAGATGAATGAATGGTGATGGTGAATGGACGAGTAAATGAATGAATGAATGAATGAAATAGTAAAAATGGCCAACACACATATCTCTACTGTAGCATACCGGCCTTACCCAGTGATGTGTGCCTAGTTTGATATTTTTTCGCCTGTTCGATTTTCATGAATGAATGTAGACAACAAACAAAAAAAAAACTGAATAATGAATGAATGACTTTCTAGCGGGATATATGGAGGATGGATGGGTGTTTGGTTGATGAGTTGGAGTAGAAAGAACAACACAAAAAACCACCAACAGGCCAAGATATGATAATATAGCAAATGTTGAAATGATGAAATGCGTAGAATATATAATGGAAATAAATAGTTTGGAATGGTATGCAATAAATAATGAATAAATAACAATAAAGGGAAAATTATAAACATCGATATACATTAGGGGTGCACGCGCCTAGAACGTGAAAGAAATAGTCTCGGACCGGACGCTATACACAATTCCATTTTGTGATTGATATTAGATTTCCAACCTTCTACCTTCTCAAAAAAAAGCAACACTTAACTAAAAATAAAGAAAAGAATCATTGACTCCAGATCACAACTATATTAACCACGATGTGTTTCATTTTTACTATTTTTGGAAAATGTTCTTCTGCTTTAGTAAATAAAAAATGTTAACAAAATGTTTGGTGTTCTTGACTTTCAGCAATGGACTTTGATAGTATGAAATCAAAAACGAAAATCAAAATTTGCATTTATCATGGTAAACTGATTGCCAGGTAGTTGCAGTATTACAACAAAAAAACAAGTAAGGAAAGTCTAAAGTCGGGCGGTGCCGACTATATTATACCCTGCACCACTTTGTAGATCTAAATTTTCGATACCATACCACCATAAGCGTAGGAGGGCCTCTGGGGAGGGGGCTTAGACCACCCCAGAAAAATTTTAGCCCCCCCAGAATTTGAAAACCTATTTACGATTTTCCATTTTTATAAAAAATAAACAAGCCCAGCCAAAAAAGAGTCGCCAAAAAAGGAATGAAAATGATCTTTTTGGATCCGGAAGTGGTGCAAAATTGGCGAAGAAGCGATGAATTTAACATGGGATTGTCATAGGACGGAAGTCCTCCATTCCAACAGCCGTTGCACTGAATTTGCATCACTTCTTTAGGTGTGATCCGAATTCAATGTTTTGAATGTATATTAAAAAATTCTGCTATATTTTGTCAAATAAATAATTTTTATAATTTTTAATGGATTCTAATGCTTGTCGGAACGTTTGACCTCAAATATTTTTTAAAATTCACAAGTTTTTCAGATTGGATTTAGAATTTTTTTTCGACAAAATTTAAATTATTTTTACCATTTTATGAATTCTTACTTCGTTTTTAAGGTATTTGAAAGAAAAAAGTTAAAATTTCCCATTAAAAGTATGAAAAACCAAATTATAAAAAATTGAATTTAAAGAACTTCCCGAGTAGTTAAAATAAAGAACATCATTGGGAGTACATCTTCTGGAAGTGCTTTTAACGTTGTGCCTTTGGAAGAACTTCCAAATTTTTTTGCTGGGAAATGTGTGGAACTACTTTTAGTTGCTTTATTATAAATTAATTTTCGAGTTATTTTGATGTCTAATTTTTTTTATTAATTTTTATGAAATAAAACATTAATTGAAATATAAATAAATGAAATATAAATTTTTAGCTAGGGGGGCTATAGCCCCCCCTAGGAAAATTGTCAAGCTACGCTAATGCATACCACATCCGTCAAATGTGTTGGGGACTATATATAAAGGTTTGTCCCAAATACATACATTTAAATATCACTCGATTTGGACAGAATTTGGTAGACTTTTACAAAATCTATAGACTCAAAATTTAAGATGGTTAAAGCACTAGAGTGGAACACAATGTTAGTAAAAAAATATGGGAAACATTTAAATCTGAAGCAATTTTAAGGAAACTTCGCAAAAGTTTATTTATGATTTATCGCTCGATATATATGTATTAGAAGTTTAGGAAAATTAGAGTCATTTTTACAACTTTTCGACTAAGCAGTGGCGATTTTACAAGGAAAATGTTGGTACTTTGACCATTTTTGTCGAAATCAGAAAAACATATATATGGGAGCTATATCTAAATCTGAACCGATTTCAACCAAATTTGGCACGCATAGCAACAATGCTAATTCTACTCCCTGTGCATAATTTCAACTAAATCGGAGTTAAAAATTGGCCTCTGTGGTCATATGAGTGTAAATCGGACGAAAGCTATATATGGGAGCTATATCTAAATCTGAACCGATTTCAACCAAATTTGGCACGCATAGCTACAATGCTAATTCTACTCCCTGTGCAAAATTTCAACCAAATTGGGGTAAAACTCTGGCTTCTGGGCCGTATTAGTCCATATCGGGCGAAAGATATATATGGGAGCTATATCTAAATCTGAACCGATTTCAATAAAATTTGGCACACTTGATTATAGTACTAATTGTTCTTTTTATGCAAAATTTTAAGCAAATTAGGGCAAAACTCTGGCTTCTGGGGCCATATAAGTCTATATCGGGCGAAATATATATATGGGAGCTATATCTAAATCTGAACCGATTTCTTCCAAAATCAATAGGGATCTATTCTGATCCAAAACACATACTTGTGCCAAATTTGAAGTCGATTGGACTAAGACCTAGACTTTGATTACAAAAATGTGTTCACGGACAGACGGACATCGCTATATCGACTCAAGAGCCCACCCTGAGCATTTTTGCCAAAGACACCATGTGTCTATCTCGTCTCCTTCTGGGTGTTGCAAACATATGCACTAACGTATAATACCCTGTTCCACAGTGTGGAGCAGGGTATAATAAAAACAACAAATTTTAAGTGCATCCAGATGTCAGTTTTGTTTAACACACAAATCTGATGTTAGTAAACAAAAGATAATAAATATTTTCAATTTGTTTTAATTTTAGTTACCAATAGTAACCTATGTAAGCAATAGTTACCTACGTAACCAGTAGAAACCAAACATGATATTGACAATAATAAACTGTTGCATGTAAAATGTAACCAATGTAACCTCCATAATCAATAGTAACCTATGTAACCAATAGTTACCTTTGTAATCAATAGTAACCATACACGTTTTTGGCAATAGCAGCCTGTGGAATGTAAAATGTAACCAATAGTAATAAGACATGTTTTTACAGTTGGATGTAGTCAGCTGTGAACAGCTGACTGTGATGTAGTACCTTTGGTAGTTGTATCATGGTATTTATAGAGAAATTTGTCTAAATTTTGTTCTCAAAACTTTATATCATAGAAAATTTTGTAAACATTTTATTTCTATAGAAAATTTTGTCAACATTTTGTTTCTATAGAAAATTTTGTCAAGATTTAATTTCTATAGAAAAATTACTCAAAATTTTATTTCTAGAGAATATTTTCTGAAAATTTTATTTCTATAGAAAATTTTATCAACATTTTATTTCTATAGAAAATTTTGTCAAAATTTTATTTCTAAAGAAAATTTTGTCAACATTTTATTTCTATAGAAAATTTTGTCAACATTTTATTTCTATAGAAAATTTTGTCAACATTTTATTTCTATAGAAAATTTTGTCAACATTTTATTTCTATAGAAAATTTTGTCAAAATTTTATTTCTATAGAAAATTTTCTGAAAATTTTATTTCTATAGAAAATTTTGTTAAAATTTAATTTCTGTTGAAAATTTTGTCAACATTTTATTTCTATAGAAAATTTTGTTAAGATTTAATTTCTATAGAAAATTTTCTCAAAATTTTATTTCTAGAGAAAAATTTCTGAAAATTTTATTTCTATAGAAAATTTTGTCAAAATTTTACTTCTATAGAAAATTTTGTCAAAATTTTATTTCTATAGAAAATTTTATCAACATTTTATTTCTATCGAAAATTTTGTCAAATTTTTATTTCTATAGAAAATTTTTTAAACATTTTATTTCTATAGAATATTTTGTCAAAATTTTATTTCTATAGCAAATGTTCTCAAAATTTTATTTTTATAGAAAATGTTCTTAAAATTTTATTTCTATAGAAAATGTTGTCAAAATTTAATTTCTCTACAAAATTTTATCAAGATTTCATTTCTATAGAAAATTTTCTCAAAATTTTATTTATAGAGAAAAATTTCTGAAAATTTTATTTCTATAGAAAATTTTGTCAAAATTTTACTTCTATAGAAAATTTTGTCAAAATTTTATTTCTATAGAAAATTTTATTTCTGTAGAAAATTTTGTCAAAATTTAATTGTATAGAAAATTTTGTCAAAATTTTATTTCTATAGAAAATTTTTTAAACATTTTATTTCTATAGAAAATTTTGTCAAAATTTTATTTCTATAGAAAAATTTCTGAAAATTTTATTTCTATAGAATATTTTGTCAAAATTTTATCTCTATAGAAAATGTTCTGAAAGTTTTATTTCTATAGAATATTTTGTCAAAATTTTATCTCTATAGAAAATTTTCTGAAAATTTTATTTCTTTAGAAAATTTTGCCAACATTTTATTTCTATAGAAAATTTTGTCAACGTTTTATTGCTATAGAAAACTTTGTCAACATTTTATTTCAATAGAAAATGTTCTCAAAATTTTATATCTATAGAAAATTTTATTTCTTTAGAAAATTTTGTCAACATTTTATATCTATAGCAAATTTTGTCAACATTTTTATTCTATAGAAAATTTTCTTAAAATTTTATTTCTATAGGAAATTTGGTCAAAATGTTATTTCTGCACAAAAAAAAAATTCTGATTCGATCACGAAATTAATTGATCCAATTAATTTTTTAATTGAGATGTCTTCAATTCCACAGAAAAAAATTTCACTAACATTTTTTCAATTAATGTTTTAATTGAGTTTTAAAAAATATTCAATTAAAAATTTAACAAATTGTTTAAAGGAAACAAAAATTGATATCAAAAATTAATAGTATCAATTCACTTTTTAATTGGATCAATTAATTTTTTAATTGATACTATCATTTCTGTGATTGAAGACATTTTAATTTAAAAAAATAATTGGATCAATTAATGTCGTGATTGAATCAAAAAAAAAATTTGTGTGCATGAAAACGAAAACAATTCTTGATTAAGAAATTAATTGATTTGAAAATTTATTAATTACTTCAATTAAAAATTTAAATGATGTGGACTCAATTAATTTTTTAATTAAGAACGTAACTATTTGCAATTACTTTCTTATCTGACTTTGTGTTTTTAGTTTGATTAAAAAATTGATTGTTTGAAATAAATTTTTATTTCAAAATTTAAAAAAAAAAATCCATCAATTTTTTTTAACTGACTTAGTCTTCCGAGTTTGATTAAAAAGTTAATTGTATCATTTAATTTTTAATTAAAAATTTAAAGATTTTCTATTAATTACTTAATTAACTTAATGCCATACACAAAGAAAATTTCATTAAAAGTCAGCCATCGACAAATTTTCATTGATATAAAGAAACATTTTCATTAATACAATGAATATATTTGTTAATAGTACGAAACGTTACGTTGATTTGCAGAAAATTCGTTATATTAACGAAAAAATTTGTTCTATTAGCGAATTTGTTTCGTTGGCTGACTTTTAACGACACATTTCGTTAGTATTTCGAAACTTTTTCTATTAGTGTAGTATCTTGATTAAAAAGTTTATTGTATCAATTAATTTATTAATTGAAAAAGTTTTCAACTTCAATTAACTTTTAATTGGAAATATTTTGGTGATATTTTTTTCGGTGTATAGAATTTTTTTTCGAAATTTTATTTCTTTAGAACATTTTTTCGAAATTTTATTTCTTTAGGAAATTTTTTAAAAATTTTATTTTTTTAGAAAATGTTGTCAAAATCTTATTTCTATAGATTTTATTTTTTTAGAAAATGTTGTCAAAATCTTATTTCTATAGATTTTTTTGTTTTTGTTCCATAATTTAATTTTCATCTCTTTCAAATAATATTTATTCAATCATTCCATTACTTTTTTATGTATATGCGTCATATTTTATTACAATTTTCGTTATTACACAATAAGTTTTTAGTTTACGTAATTTTTGTATCCATTATTACTCAATGGGATTTCTAGTTTTCCATATGTCCAGAAAAGATCAAAGTTCAATTTGTCATTTCATAGCATGGTTGATCTTTAGTGGCAATTTTTGAGATCAGAAACATCTCTCGAGATCTATACACAATAACCATAATACTCATACATGCAGATGCCATTTTTTTCGTATGAAATCAATCGACTGTTGGTAAAACTGATGAGGTTCTGAAGAAACAGCTTGCCAACAATAAGAGCAAGTGTAATCTATTTCAATGGAATTAAGCAAAAAAAAAAAAATAAATAATTAAATAAAAATGATTATAATTTTAAAATATGAATGTATATGCATGTATAATGAAATTATAATTAAGCGTTTGCCATAAAAAAGGAAATAAATAATAAAAATATATAATGAATAAAACGAAGAATGAAAAGTTGTAATAGAAACAGTTGGGACTAGACCGTAAAAATTTCCACAAAAAAAAAAAAAAATATTTTAAAAGACGAAAAATTTTATTTTTGTAAGGTTTTCCCTAATTTTTTGGAATGAAATCCGAAATACTGAAATAGCAACACATCTGAAGAATTAAGGCGAAATCAATGAAATGTTGACTTCTCCAAAAATCGAAGTCTACTATTCCACATTTTGCTGAATGGTTGATTATTCCAGTTTTACAAGTATAGGTATAGGCAACCCAATATTTCAGATTAAAAAGAATTAAAACGAAACACTACTTCGACAAAACATTAACATAGAAATTTAAATTTTTCCTGTGTTAACGTCATTTGTTTTTCTGAAAAACAAAATTTAGCTGGAAATGAAAGAAATCATAAACATTTGTTACAAGAGTCTTTCCCACAAAAGGGTTGCAAGAAGAAAAGGAAGGAAGAAGAACCGACAAAAATTCTTCCATAAAAAATACGCTTTTCAACAATTTGCGCCGTTACCATAGCCTTTGGAGATTATTATCACTTCCGTTATAATTAAATTGATCTTTCACTTAACCTTGGCATCAGTCATCATTTCCCATCCCATGCCATCAAGTCAAAGCGAACCATACAATATGGCCCCCCAAACGACAGCATCATGTAGCGAAAGCTTAGCATGATGGAGTGAAGTGATGCCACTGGCATATATATTCTCCCCCCTCCCCCCATTGTTTTGAGATCTATGGATAGGTGGGAAGAGGCGATGGAGGGTTAGTTAATCTTAATGGTTTATTGTTGTAAGAAGACTTCTTAAAGTCAGTCATCACCCTTTTTATTTGCGGCATAATACTCCATGTCATGAGTATAACATCCAAAGTCCCCCCACCAACACCCAGTTCGTGTATCATTCATCCGTGTTGGAGTAGTGAGTGGTCTGTGTAATTGTTCCAAATGAAAAAATTTATGTATCATTGCAAAATGTTAACACTTGTAATGTGTAAAGTGTTGATACGATCAGAAAATGTCATGTGAATAATTAAGGCGGCGCAAAAAAAAAACACAAAGGCCTTTTTTCAAAATCCCACCCACGGTCGCCCAAATTTTGTCCACATTTAGGAGGTGTCCATTTATAAGAGGTTAGTTTTAATGTGATAATATAGCAAAAGTATCACGAAATTTGTCCACTTTGGAGAGTTTTCCGTTCTTCGGGGGTGTCCAAGTTTGGGAGGTTTCACTGTATTTAGTTTTTGCCAATCAACTAAACGATTCGTACTATTAAAGAACATTTTCGTAGCCTTAATAAAATTGTTTCTTTATATCAAAAAAACAACAAGTATATACGGCCGTAAGTTCGGCCAGGCCGAATCTTATGTACCCTCCACCATGGATTGCGTAGAAACTTCTACTAAATACTGTCATCAACAATCGAATTACTTGGGTTGCGGTAACACTTGCCGATTGCAAGGTATCTTAAAACTTCCTTAACACCATATTCTAAATTGTAAGTTAGTCCATAAAACAAAAAAAGACCTATTAAATACGTATATAATTCAGTTCTACAAAATTTTCTATAGAAATTAAATTTTGACAAAATTTTCTACAGAAATAAAATTTTGACAAAATTTTCTACAGAAATAAAATTTTGACAAAATTTTCTACAGAAATAAAATTTTGACAAAATTTTCTATAGAAATAAAATTTTGACAATATTTTCTATAGAAATAAAATTTTGACAAAATGTTCTATAGAAATAAAATTTTGACAAAATTTTCTACTGAAATAAAATTTTGACAAAATTTTCTACTGAATAAAATTTTGACAAAACTTTCTATAGAAATAAAATTTTGGTAGATTATTTTGGCGATATGGACCAATTTTTGTACGATTGACCATCAGCTATAAATAACTGTAGACCGATATGGACCAATTTTTGCATGGCTGTTAGCGGCCATATACTAGCGCAATGTACCAAATTTCCACCGAATCGGATTAATTTTACTCCTCCAAGAGGTTCCGGAGGTCAAATCTGGGGATCGTTTTATATGGGGGCTATATATAATTATGGACCGATATGGACCAATTTTTCCATGGTTGTTAGAGACCATATACATACACCATATACCAAATTTCAGCCGGATCATATGAAATTTGTTTCTATTAGAGGCTCCGCAAGCCACATCTGGGGATCGTTTTATATGGGGCCATATATAATTATGGACCGATATGTACCAATTTTTGCATGGTTGTTAGAGACCATATACTAACACCACGTACCAAGTTTGAACCGGATCGGATTAAATTTGCTCTTCGAAGAAGCTCCGGAGTTCAAATCTGGGTATCGGTTTATATGGGGTCTATATATAATTATGGACCGATGCGGACCAATTTTTGCTTGTTTGTTAAAGACCATATACTAGCACCATGTACCAACTTTCAGCCGGATCATATGCAATTTGCTTCTATTAGAGGCTCCGCAAACCAAATCTGGGGATCGGTTTATATGGGGGCTATATATAATTATGGGCCGATGTGGACCAATTTTTGCATGTTTGTTAAAGACCATATACTAGCACCATGTACCAAATTTCAGCCGGATCGGATAAAATTTGCTTATTTTAGAGGCTCCGCAAGCCAAATCTGGGGATCGGTTTATACACCGAAAGAATTCTCTTCGTTAATTTTAAGAAGAATTCTTCATTAACTATTCTTCGTGAATTCTACATTAAAATAACGAAATTTTCATTCATTTTCGTAAATTTTACGAAGAACATTTTACGAATATACGAAACTTCTACGAAATATTCTACATTAACTTTTCTTCGTAAAAAGTTCGTACTTTTAACGAAACTTTCTTCAAATTTCATGAATTTTGTGAAGAAGTTTTTACGAATATTCTGCGTTAAAATTTCTTCATAATAAGTACGAAACATTTTCTTAGAAATAACGAAGAAGTTTCATTGAAGTTGTAAAATTTTCGTTCGCGGCATTAAATTGTCTTTTATAATGTGCTTGAGTGTATTATTTTATTCTATTCTTTTATGTAAGTCTATGCTACTTCTCATTTGGGTGATAGCGCGCTATGAATAAAAGTGAGGCAATAAAACACAAAATTATTCAAAAACTTAAGATGTAAAGTAGTGAAAAAGTAAAGTAGTGTAAAAAAAAAAAAAAAAAAGTAGTGATGTCATTTTTCACACTTGTAACTATAACCAAATGCACTTTCGACTATAAATTTTTTTCTAAAAGTTCAAATATTTTTGAAAAAAAAAGTACGTAAGTTTTTCATAAAAAGTACGAAAATCTTTCATAAAAACTACGAAAAGTTTTCATAAAAAGTACGAAACATTTTCATAAAAAGAACGAAATTGTTTCATAAAAAGTACGAAGATTTTTCATAAAAATTACGAAGATTCTTCATAAAAAGTACGAATTTTTTTCGTACAAACTACGAAAATTTTGGAAGAACTTTTCTTCGTAGAAAGTACGAAATATTTCGTACTTTTAATGAAAAGTTTCTTTGGTTGTAAAACAATGACAAATTTCGTACTTTTAACGAAATTTTTCGTTCTTTTTACGAAGAAAATTCTTTCGGTGTATGGGGGCTATATATAATTATGGACCGATTTGGACCAATTTTTGCATGGTTGTTAGAGATAAAGATATACTAACACAATGTACCGAATTTCAACCGAATCTGATGAATTTTGCGACTCCAAGAGGCTCTGCAAGGCAAATCAGAGCGTCGGTTTATATGGGGGCTATACGTAAAAGTGGTCCGATATGGCCCATTTTCAATACCATCCGACCTACATATAACAACTACCAACTACCTACCTATAACAATTACTTGTGCCATGTTTCAAGGTGATAGCTTGTTTCGTTCGGATAGCGTGATTTCAACAGACGTCCGTCTGTTGAAATCACGTTATCCGAACGGACGGACGTGCTTAGATCGACTCAGAATTTCACCACGACCCGGAATATATATACTTTATGGGGTCTTAGAGCAATATTTCGATGTGTTACAAACGGAATGACAAAGTTAATATACCGCCCATCCTATGGTGGAGGGTATAAAAAAATATTCGTTCACTCAATTTTAATGAAATTTTCTTCCTGTCTTAAAAAAGGAACATTTTTGCTGCAAACTTCAACCTTTTTTGTTTTGCTGGGAGGTTTAAGATTTTTCATATCACAAAAAAAAACCCATTCCATCAACTAGTCGTCATTACTGTGCATTCACATAATAGCAACACCAACTTTAAAATGTCGTCAAAAATTATGATGTGCTAATGAGGACTGTAGTATCATACGAGTCTACAAACACGACAAAATATTTGAGAATGTCAACGATTCGTTGTTCTCAAAACATCAGCAGTTGATGTCAATGTGGTACATAGAATTGCCAGTAGAATTCTTAATGCAGTCATTGATGACGTTATTATTTTCAGACAATTGGTGACAGGGTGATAGTATTTAGCAAAATTTTAGAAAAAGTAATTTGTTTTTACGATAAGTTACAATAGCCGATTATATAGGTTTTTTTTTATTTGTAGACATCATTTGATAGCTTATCCTATTTTATAAGCTAATTAATATATTAGTAGTAACAATTACTTCGTTTACTATAACTAAAATATTTCTAAATATAACTAAAATATTTAAATAATTTTGTTTTCATTATTGGAAATAATTTAAAAATAAAATTTTACCATATTTATTACATTGCATGCCTTTGATTAAAATCAGCAGCACGGGTAACATGTTAAGTCAAGAGTACTTCAATAAATGACAAAGTATTTCATACACTTAAGATAGGAATTAGAGTGATAAAAAAACCGGTTTTTTTTAAAGTGGGGTTTTCTCGGTTTTAAAAAACCGCACTATTTTTCAAAACCGGTTGATGGTGATTTTTGCCAAAAATAACTGACATAACCTTTTAATGAAAAAAAAAACAACAAAAAAAAAAAAAACAAGTATATACGGCCGTAAATTCGGCCAGGCCGAATCTTATGTACCCTCCACCAGGATTGCGTAGAAACTTCTACTAAAACTGTCATCCACAATCGAATTACTTGGGTTGCGGTAACACTTGCCGATAACAAGGTATCTTAAAAATTCTTAACACCGTCTTCTAAATTGTAAGTTAGTCCATACGGGGTATATATTAAACAAAAATAGGCCGATTAAATACGTATATAATTCAGTTTGACAAAATATTTCTATAGAAATTTTGACAAATTTTTCTATGGACCAATTTTTGTGTGATTGGCGATCGGCTATATATAACTAAAGACCGATATGGACCAATTTTTCTATGATTGTTATAGACCATATATTAACACCACGTACCAAATTCGAACCGGATCGGATGAAATTTGCACTTCCATGAGGTTCCGGAGTTCAAATCTGGGCTCGGTTTATATGGGGGCTACATATAATTATGGACCAATATGAACCCATGTTTGCATGGTTGTTAGAGACCATATACTAACACCACGTACCAAATTTCAACCGAATGGGATGAATTTTGCTCCTCCAAGAGGCTCCGGAGGTCATATCTGTGGATCGGTTTATATGGCGGCTATATATAATTATGGACCGATATGGACCCATTTTTGTATGGTTGTTAGGGACCATATACTAACACCACGTACCAAATTTCAACCGGATCGTATGAAAAATGCTCTTCCAAGAGGCTCCGAAGTTCAAATTTTAACCGGATCGGATGAATTTCGCTCCTCCAAGAGGCTCCGGAGGTCATATCTGGGGATCGGTTTATATGGCGGCTATATATAATTATGGACGGATATGGACCAAATTTTGCTCCTCAAAGAAGCTCCGCAAGCTAAATCTGGGGGTCCGTTTATATGGGGGCTATAAGTAAAAGTGGTGCGATATGGCCCATTTGCAATACCATCTAACCTACATCAATAACAACTACTTGTGCCAAGTTTCAAGTCGATAGATGTTTCGTTCGGAAGTTAGCGTGATTTCAACAGACGGACGGACGGACATGCTTAGATCGACTCAGAAATTCACCACGATCCAGAATATATATATACTTTATGGGGTCTTAGAGAAATATTTCGATGTGTTACTAACGGAATGACAAAGTGGAGGATATAAAAATAATTCAATAATTTACTAAAAGATCGACAAATTTTTTTTGATTGAATCTATTTGAAAGACTTTTTATTGCATATTATTAAACTACCCAAATTTAATTCCCTGCATTTGACATTAAATGTGGAAATTTAAGATTGCAAATACAATAACCGAATACCGGGTAATTACGATTTTGAAAACATCGATTCTACCGAAATTTCCATCAATTCTCCCATCGACTGTTGTGTGCTGTCACATTAACACATTTTCTTTGCATGACTTGTGTATACTTAGCGTGTGAAGTGTGATGACGCAAATGTAACCAATGAATACATGTCCTTACGAATATCCTTGAAATGATTACAAACTGTGCTCTCTTCAAAAAGATATCAAAGAAAATGGGAAATTCAATTAAATCACTAGACATATTAGCGATAAACTGTTTTCTCGTCTAGGGTGGGTTAGGCATTACAAACAATATTCATGACTTGTCATGGTTTGAAATTATGTATTTTATTTCGCAAACATGTTATATTTTGCCGAATATATACAACATATTCCAAATGTTTTACCTTCCTGGTGCGATTCAGTGGCCAAATGGGCTCTATTTAAACACATGTAGTTTCCTACGTAATTTCTTTAAAATAATGAAATTTTAATTAAAATAAAGTTTATAATCTTTTCTTTAAATTTTTTTTTTCATTAAATTTAGGACACAAATTTTGTAAATTTGCATACCTCCATCAAAGGCCCATGTCTTTAAACTAAGGCTAATTTTCCTTAAAGTAAACAAACACATTTTTGATTTAAAGAAATTGTCCTTAAATTAACTGAAATATTGAAACTTTAGATTTAAGATAAAAACACTTCAAATATAGGCTAAGACTTATTTTGAGGATTTAGCGGCTTTGGTTTAAAGTTTTTTTTTGGAATTAAGAAAAAAAATTTGCTTTGCAGTATCCTCTATAATTTGGATTTTTAAACTGGCATTTGTTTGTACGTGAGTACCTTTATTAGTAAACCGCGAAAATAGAATGAAAAATTGATAAATGAGATCTGTATCCTAATTTAAATTTTATTGCATCTTTGGATCGGAATCAATACCAAAATCCTTAAGGGAAGGTCAAAATCTTTGGATCCAAGTAAACTTTTTTTGAGTGTATGTATACTTATTTATAAGTGTAGTAAAAATATACTACACAGTATTTTGAACTACGTTGTGCCAAAATTGAACTTAATTATACACCACATTTTTAGATTTCCACAAAGGGTTGTTAAAATCAGGAAAATTGAATGCCCTCGTGTACTTTTTAACAACAACTCACGAAATTAAAGGGTGATTTGTTAAGAGCTTGATAACTTTTTAAAAAAAAAACGCATAAAATTTGCAAAATCTCATCGGTTCTTTATTTGAAACGTTAGATTGGTCCATGACATTTACTTTTTGAAGATAATTTCATTTAAATGTTGACCGCGGCTGCGTCTTAGGTGGTCCATTCGGAAAGTCCAATTTTGGGCAACTTTTTCGAGCATTTCGGCCGGAATAGCCCGAATTTCTTCGGAAATGTTGTCTTCCAAAGCTGGAATAGTTGCTGGCTTATTTCTGTAGACTTTAGACTTGACGTAGCCCCACAAAAAATAGTCTAAAGGCGTCAAATCGCATGATGTTGGTGGCCAACTTACCGGTCCATTTCTTGAGATGAATTGTTCTCCGAAGTTTTCCCTCAAAATGGCCATAGAATCGCGAGCTGTGTGGCATGTAGCGCCATCTTGTTGAAACCACATGTCAACCAAGTTCAGTTCTTCCATTTTTGGCAACAAAAAGTTTGTTAGCATCGAACGATAGCGATCGCCATTCACCGTAACGTTGCGTCCAACAGCATCTTTGAAAAAATACGGTCCAATGATTCCACCAGCGTACAAACCACACCAAACAGTGCATTTTTCGGGATGCATGGGCAGTTCTTGAACGGCTTCTGGTTGCTCTTCACTCCAAATGCGGCAATTTTGCTTATTTACGTAGCCATTCAACCAGAAATGAGCCTCATCGCTGAACAAAATTTGTCGATAAAAAAGCGGATTTTCTGCCAACTTTTCTAGGGCCCATTCACTGAAAATTCGACGTTGTGGCAGATCGTAAGTCTATTCATGATGAAATGTCAAAGCATACTGAGCATCTTTCTCTTTGACACCATGTCTGAAATCCCACGTGATCTGTCAAATACTAATGCATGAAAATCCTAACCTCAAAAGAATCACCATTTACAACCTCTCATAGACGAAAAACAAGTAAGGAAAGTCTAAAGTCGGGCGGGGCCGACTATATTATACCCTGCACCACTTTGTAGATTTAAATTTTCGATACCATATCACATCCGTCAAATGTCAAAATTTAAGTTGGCTAATGCACTAGGGTGGAACACAATTTTAGTAAAAAATATGGGAAACATTTAAATCTGAAGCAATTTTAAGGAAACTTCGCAAAAGTTTATTTATGATTTATCACTCGATATATATGTATTAGAAGTTTAGGAAAATTAGAGTCATTTTTACAACTTTTCGACTAAGCAGTGGCGATTTAACAAGGAAAATGTTGGTATTTTGACCATTTTTGTCGAAATCAGAAAAACATACATATGGGAGCTATATCTAAATCTGAACCGATTTCAATCAAATTTGGCACAAATGACTATATTGCTAATTGTACTCCTAGTGCAAAATTTCAACCAAATTGGGTCAAAACTTTGGCTTCTAGGGCCATATAAGTCCATATCGGGCGAAAAATATATATGGAAGCTATATCTAAATCTGAACCGATTTCAATCAAATTTGGCACACATAACTATACTACCAATTGTACTCCTTGTGCAAAATTTCAAGCTAATCGGGATAAAACTCTGGCTTCTGGGTCCATATAAGTACATATCGGGCGAAAGATATATATGGGAGCTATATCTAAATCTGAATCGATTTAAACCAAATATGGCACGCATAGCTACAATGCTAAATCTACTCCCTGTGCGAAACTTCAACCAAATTGGGCCAAAACTCTGGCTTTTAGGACCATATTAGTCCATATCGGGCGAAAGATATATATGGGAGCTATATCTAAATCTGAACCGATTTCAATCAAATTTTGCACACTTTACTATACTACTAATTGTACTCCTAGTGCAAAATTTCAACCAAATTCGGCCAAAAATCTAGCTTCTGGGGCCATATAAGTCCATATCGGGCAAAAAATATATATGGGAGCTATATCTAAATCTGAACCGATTTCAATCAAATTTTGCACATTTGACTATACGACTAAGTCTTATGTTTGTACAAAATTTCAAGCAAATCGGTATAAAACTCTGGCTGCTGGGTCCATATTAGTGCATATCGGGCGAAAGATATATATGGGAGCTATATCTAAATCTGAACCGATTTCTTCCAAAATCAATAGGGTTCTATTCTGACCCAAATTAGGAATATGTGCCAAATTTGAAGGCTATTGGACTTAAATTGCGACCTAGACTTTGATCACAAAAATGTGTTCACAGACAGACGGACGGACGGACAGACGGACATGGTTATATCGACTCAGGGACCCACCCTGAGCATTATTGCCAAAGACACCATATGTCTATCTCGTCTCCTTCTGGGTGTTACAAACATATGCACTAACTTATAATACTCTGTTCCACAGTGTGGCGCAGGGTATAAATATGTGAAACATTTAAATCTGAAGCAATTTTAAGGAAACTTCGCAAAAGTTTATTTATGATTTATCGCTCGATATATATGTATTAGAAGTTTAGGAAAATTAGAGTCATTTTTTACAACTTTTGGACTAAGCAGTGGCGATTTTGCAAGGGGAATTTTGGTATTTTGACCATTTTTGTCGAAATCAGAAAAACATATATATGGGAGCTATATCTAAATCAGAACCGATTTCAACCAAATTTGGCACGCATATCTACAATGCTAATTCTACTCCCTGTGCAAAATTTCAACTAAATCGGAGCAAAAAAAAATGGCCTCTGTGGTCATATGAGTGTAAATTGGGCGAAAGCTATATATGGGAGATATATCTAAATCAGAACCGATTTCAACCAAATTTGGCACGCATATCTACAATGCTAATTCTACTCCCTGTGCAAAATTTCAACTAAATCGGAGTTAAAAATTGGCCTCTGTGGTCATATGAGTGTAAATCGGACGAAAGCTATATATGGGAGATATATCCAAATGTGAACCGATTTCAACCAAATTTGGCACGCATAGTTACAATGCCAATTCTACTCCCTATGCAAAATTTCAACTAAATCGGAGCAAAAAATTGGCCTATGTGGGCAAATGAGTGTAAATCGGGTGAAAGCTATATATGGGAGCTATATCTAAATCTGAACCGATTTGGCTGATATTTTGCAAGTTTTTCGAGACTCATAAAATATTCGGATATACGGAATTTGAGGAAGATCGGTTGATATACACGCCAATTATGACCAGATCGGTGAAAAAAATATATGGCAGCTAAATCTAAATCTGAACCGATTTTTTCCAAAATCAATAAGGATCGTCTTTGAGCCGAAACAGGACCCTATACCAAATTTTGGGACAATCGGACTAAAACTGCGAGCTGTACTTTGCACACAAAAATACACCAACAGACAGACGGACATCGCTAAATCGACTCAGAATTTAATTCTAAGCCGATCCGTATACTAAAAGGTTGGTCTATGATTACTCCTTCTTGGCGTTACATACAAATGCACAAACTTATTATACCCTGTACCACAGTACTGGTGAAGGGTATAATGAACTAAAAGTAAAGAAAAACTCATTGGCTTTAAATCATGACCATTTTAGCCATGCAGTAGTTCATTTTTACTATTTTCGGAAATCGTACGAAAATGTTCATATTCAACTTGTATTGAACCTTATACCCTGGTTTAGTTCATAAAATATTTGGGACATACTTAACAAAAGGAAAATTTCTTGGGCTACAAACAAATATTTTTTTCAATAAAAATAAGTTAAATTTAGTGTTAGTTTAACTACGGACATTTTTTTTGTTATATTATATTTAGACCATTTATTGTCCTAAATGCAATTCAAACAATTTGCTTGCCACGCTATAGATATCACTAATGGGTTATGAGAAATCAATGGCTGAGAACAAGCATAATAAATGTTCCATCATGTGTTCATCATTATAATCTTGACTATCATACTTCCTCCCAGTGGCTTCCATTGAAAAAACTATCCCATCTGGTCCTGGGCCTGTGTCTATGGCAAACAAGTTTATTGTCTGTTAAAAAATACATCAGCATCGACACCCAGCCACAATTGCGTGCAAAAGATTATGGTTATTAGTCTGGAATTGATCCATTAATGAAGAACGAACGGGGCGGGGGCACATAGATTGGGGGGAGGAGGGGTGAAGAAAGAGAGCGATGGAATTGCATGCCGCAAAAACTCGGTATCCAATCCAATTAGAGCCTCAACATAATTTTAACCCATTGAACATTTTAGTGGCGCGTACATTTCCGTTCAATTGATACGTTGTCGTATAGTTTCGATATCGTTGGCACCACAATAGTTCATATTGCAAGTAAATTAATAACTAAACACTAATCCACAGAAATCCACAAACATGCGTTGGAATATTTTACCGCGTCATATACTTGAGAGTTTTTGAATAAAAAAATTCTTTCAATTTCTTTATTTTAAAGAAAAATTTCCTTAGATTAATATTCTTTACCTTGGGCCCTTTGACATTAATATGACAATTTGTGTTGCAATTTTGTTGCATAGTGTAATTGAAGTAATCGCTTCAACAATGGCGGCAACGTCACCAATATTCATTATGGGCTACATAACGACTTTTGTTGTTGTTGTTGTTGGTATTTTGAACAATAAAAATTTATAGAGTTGTAGAAAAGTTGCGACATTCTTTTGAATTTATGCTGCTACAGCAGTAGAAAACTGTACACTGCTAATTACTACTACTCGTACTCAATTTCAATTAAGTTTTTCTTAAAATTGTTTACACAGAAAAAAAGCAAAATGTTTTATAGCAAGTATGAACTAACTCTTGCGAAAATTGCACTAAATTGTACTCCACATTTTGAGATTTCCACAAAGCGTTGTTAAAGCCAGGAATGCCCTGATGGACTTTTTAATTGCAATTCACAAATACGCCCTCTCACAGAAGAAAAAATTACTTAAAAGCAAAGAAAAAAATCATACTGTAGTTCTTTCTTACTATTTGCTAGTTCATATTAAACTTATGTGTACGGTCATTGAATTCTATATTCAAGTTTAGTTCATAAAATATTTGGGACATACTTAAAAAGAGGAAAATTTCATTGGGTCGTGGAAAATTTTGAAAAAAAATAAATAAAATTTAACTACAGAGAAATATTTGTTTTTTTGCAATAAGAATAAATTAAATTTTGCATTAGCTTAGCTGCGGATTTTTTTTTCGGTGCATCTATTGCATTTGGTGTTATTTTAGCTGTTCCTACTACATCGTTGTCGAGTTAGGGTTTATACACAACGATAGCGATAGGCGAACACTTCTTTACGTAAAAAAATCATGAACGACATGCTCACTTCAAAACGATCCGTTCATGAAAGTGAATAAACACACATGTGGTGTCAAACGGAGAACAGATGGTGTCCTTCTGACAACGAAAAGATGACACCATAGATTAGGTTAGGTATCAGTACCCGAAGTATCAGGCTCACTTAGACTATTCAGCCCATTGGGATACCGCATTGGTGAACTTCTCTCTTATCACTGAGTGATGCCCGATTCCATGTTAAGCTCAATGACAAGGGACCTCCTTTTTATAGCCGTTTCCGAACGGCAGTAAAACCACTTAGAGAAGCTTTGAAACACTCAGAAATGTCCCCAGCATTACTGAGGTGGGATAATCCACCGCTGAAAAACTTTTTGATGTTCGGCCGAAGCACGAATCGAACCCACCACCTTGTGTATGCAAGGCGGGCATGCTCACCATTGCACCACGATGGCTACCCATGACAACATGTGTTGTCAACTGGGTTGCCATTTTGGTCCGATCGGACCATAATTGGTCCCAACAATTATTAAATTTTAAATTTGGTCCGAATTTGGTTGATATTGGTCCATTTTCGCCAAATCGGTAATTTTTCAAAATTTTGACACAATTTTCTGTAGAAATAAAATTTTAACAAAATTTTCTATAGAAATAAAATTTTTCCAAAATTTTGTACAGAAATAAACAGAAAAAAATTGTATAGATACAAAACTATGCAAAAACTTTGTAAGAATTTTATACAGAAATAACATTTTTCGTAACTTTCTATAGAAATAAAATTTTGACAAAATTTTCTATAGAAATGGAATTTTGACAAACATTTTCTAAATAAATGAAATTTTGACAAAATTTTCTATAGAAATAATATTTTGACAACATTTTCTATAGAAATAGAATTTTGACAAAATTTTCTATAGAAATAAAATTTTGACAAAATTTTCTATAGAAATAAAACTTTGAAAAAAAATTCTACAGAAATAAAACGTTGAAAAAAATTTCTATAGAATTAAAATTTGGATGAAATTTTCTATAGAAGTAAAATTTGGATAAAATTTTCTATAGAAATAAAATTTTTATGAAATTTTCTGTAGAAATAAAATGTTTACAAAATTTTCTATAGAAATAAATAGAAATGAAAATTTGACAAAATTTTCTATCGAAGTAAAATTACGGAAAATTTTAACTTTTAAATTATATTAATTTAATTTGGAAAAATGGTCCGCTGCACAGTGGTCGATCCCTTTGGCCAAAAATAAAAAAATCAAAGTTAGAAATTTTTCAAAAAATGTGGCATCACTGTTTCTTATGCAAACAAGGTTTTACAATGTGTATTTGTTTTTGTTTTATTCCATCTGTACTCTTTAAGAACGGCTTCAAAAGAGAGAGCAAGTAAGCAGTTGGTTTTTGAAGTGTGAAAAAGTATAAAATTAAGTGCACTTTTAAATAAATAAAACAAAAGAAAGAAAAATTATATCGAAATGAATATTGAACTAAATGGTATTAACTATATTTTAAAATAAAAAAAATGTATAAAACTTGTTTTAAATTTGTTATAAAATCAATTTTTGTCAGTCTCATTGTTTCGTGTTCGTTCGTTCTTATATGTAAGTTTTATGTAGAGTTTTAGTTGTGTTCCCCCCTGACGTCTCCAATAGGATTTTTTGTGGTTTATTAGTTAATATTTCAAGACTCTAAATTGATAAAAAAAATCAGCTGCTTTCTTTTGCCCCCCTTTGTGTTATTTCCCTAATACCGAAGCGGTCTTGTTTCTCTATACCCACATATGAATTTTTGTGTGGTGTTTGTTAACACTAGTTTACACTGAAAATCTACATTTGATGACTTTTCTTATGTATTTTGATCTGTTGAATTTGAAAATGAAGGTTAAAAAATTTTTTATGAAACCGTTTTTTGAGATATCCCGTTATTTTTAGTTTTTCTGACTTTTTTCGCTAAACAGCCTCGAGCTAGAAATGTCCGATTACATCGTTGTTTGTACTTGAATGCAAGGTATTGCGATGTCGAACAAACGTGTATAATAAGATCTATGATAAGTTAAGTGGCTCAAAATATATCGATGAAAATAGGGCGAATTTTCAAAACAATCTTGTTTTAAAACTTCATGAAAATCGGATAAAAACTACTGCCCTTGGTGTAAAATCGTGAGATCGGTCTATACGTGGGCTGTACCAACACATGGGCTGATTCACCTCATTTCCGTTACATCTATTTGTGATCTTAAAATAATTCTAGATTTTAAATTTAGGCAAATCGGATAGAAAGTACGTTTTCTAGAAGCCCGGAAGATCGGTATATATAGGGGCTATACCAACACAAGAACCTATAACCATAATTTTCTTCACACTTATTTGTGGTCCTAAAATACCTCTGTATTTCAAGTTTAAGGCAAATCGGGTAAAAAATACGGTTTCTAGAAGCCCAAGAAGTAAAATCGGGATATCGGTCTATATGGGGGCTATATAAATACATGGACCGATAGACACAATTTTTGGCACTCCTATTTGCGGTCCTAAAATACCTCCAGATTTCCAATTTCAGGGAAATCGGATAGAAACTATGGTTCCTAGAAGATCAAGAAATAAAATTGGGAGATCGGTCTATATGGGGGCTATACCATAACATGGACTGATACTCACAATTTTTAGCATACCTACGTTTGGTCCTTATATATCTTTAGATTTCAATTTTCAGCCAAATCAGATAGAAAATAAAGTTTCTAGAAGCCCAAGAAGTAAAATCGGGAGATCGGTCTATATGGGGGGCTATACCATAACGACATCAATCAATCCCATTTTATCATTAAATAGTCCTGACATAATTATAAAGCCGTGACCGAAGTTTCACGATGATACCTACACTGGAAGTATTTTTGGCCGCTAACTCCATATAGCACCGACCACTGTGCGCTGGTACGAATTTTGATACAATTTTGGAAAAATGTTGGTCCAAAATAAAAATTCATTGTGGCAACGCTGGTTGTCAAAACAACAACCAGCATTCATGATCTGAAAACGAAATGGTTACGAATTAAAAAAAAAAATTAAATAAAAATAAAAAAATCCCCTACCGTGAATCGAACTTGGATTGCCTGCACGCTATGGCACCACCGACGGATTTGCCATAAGAACGTCTAATGAATATTTTAAGACTTTTCATAGCCAAAGAAAAACGAAAGCCGTTCATGAAATCGTAAACGCCCGTGGTTGGAACCGTTTTCACGATTTTGCGTGAGCGTTTCCGTTTCCATTTTGTTACCGTCCGTTCACGATTTGAGAACGGAATTTTTTCTATTAGTATAAGGCAAACTAAATCCGTATATGAATATTCGTTTCATCTTCACCTATATGTGAAAAATAGGAAGTTATATACGAATAGGAAGTTATTTGCGATATAATCCTCCACAGAAATTGACATAAATTGACCAAATGAAGCTCATAAGAAATAAAGAGAAACGTTATCACTGTGCTCAAATGGAAAAAGAGGGGCCTCTCTGCAGATTTTTTGGCAAACCGTTTTTATACCAATGGAGATCCACTGTTTCAGTGTATCTTTGGTTAAAATTTGGCTTTTCTCTCTCTCTACCAGTTTGGCCAATTCATATAAATTTCTATAGAGGAGTATGTATAGAACTCATTTTTCACATATAGGTGACTCTGAAGCAAATCATCATATAGCGATTTATTTTCCCTTACATTGTTTATGTGTATTTCTTCATGGGTTTATATATGTGTGTGTGTGTAAATACAACCATAGGGATAGACGGTAGGTTAGGTTAAAGTGGCAGCCCGATTAAGTTTCAGGCTCACTTAGACTATTCAGTCCATTGTGATACTTGCTTACGTGAATTTCTTATGGGAAACCCAAAATCCCCGACGGAATACCTTGACGGCTAGCGGAGTCTCGCCAAATTAAAATATATTCTAATCACGGTTGCTACAGTTGGTAGAATTATACCAAAAATGGCAGATTTTTTACTCTTTGGTACTTTGGTAGGATTCTTAATGTTTTCATAAATTTTTCCAAAATATTCCTTTCCAACTAAGAGATTGTTCAATATCCTATAGAAATAAAACTTTGGGCAAATTTTCTATACAAATAAAATTTTGAGAAAATTTTCTATAGATATAAAATTTTGAGAAATTTCTCTATAGATATAAAATTTTGAGAAAATTTTCTATAGATATAAAATTTTGAGAAATTTTTCTATGGAAATGAATTTTTGAGAAAATTTTCTATAAAAATAAAATTTTGACAAAATTTTCTATAAAAATAACTTTTTGACAATTTTTTCTTAAGAAACAAAATTTTGACAAAATTTTCTATAGAAATAAAATTTTCCATAGATATAAATTTTTGAGAAATTTTTCTATATAAATGAATTTTTGAGAAATTTTGCTATAGAAATAAATTTTTGAGAAAATTTTCTATGAAAATAAAATTTTGACAAAATTTCATAAATGAAATTATAAAGGGTGATTCTTTTGAGGTTAGGATTTTCATGCATTAGTATTTGACAGATCACGTGGGATTTCGGACATGGTGTCAAAGAGAAAGATGCTCAGTATGCTTTGACATTTCATCATGAATAGACTTACGATCTGCCACAACGTCGAATTTTCAGTGAATGGGCCCTAGAAAAGTTGGCAGAAAATCCGTTTTTTTATCGACAAATTTTGTTCAGCGATGAGGCTCATTTCTGGTTGAATGGCTACGTAAATAAGCAAAATTGCCGCATTTGGAGTGAAGAGCAACCAGAAGCCGTTCAAGAACTGCCCATGCATCCCGAAAAATGCACTGTTTGGTGTGGTTTGTACGCTGGTGGAATCATTGGACCGCATTTTTTCAAAGATGCTGTTGGACGCAGCGTTACGGTGAATGGCGATCGCTATCGTTCGATGCTAACAAACTTTTTGTTGCCAAAAATGGAAGAACTGAACTTGGTTGACATGTGGTTTCAACAAGATGGCGCTACATGCCACACAGCTCGCGATTCTATGGCCATTTTGAGGGAAAACTTCGGAGAACAATTCATCTCAAGAAATGGACCGGTAAGTTGGCCACCAAGATCATGCGATTTGACGCCGTTAGACTATTTTTTGTGGGGCTACGTCAAGTCTAAAGTCTACAGAAATAAGCCAGCAACTATTCCAGCTTTGGAAGACAACATTTCCGAAGAAATTCGGGCTATTCCGGCCGAAATGCTCGAAAAAGTTGCCCAAAATTGGACTTTCCGAATGGACCACCTAAGACGCAGCCGCGGTCAACATTTAAATGAAATTATCTTCAAAAAGTAAATGTCATGGACCAATCTAACGTTTCAAATAAAGAACCGATGAGATTTTGCAAATTTTATGCGTTTTTTTTAAAAAAAGTTATCAAGCTCTTAACAAATCACCCTTTAGTTGCTTCTACGTTTGTTTTATTACAAAATGTTTATATAAGATCTTAAAAAAAAATTAATAGTGCGCATGTATTAAGCATACACACATGCCATATTCGTTGGTCAAAAATGACAATGATCGTATTACACTGAAAGGAAACTTTCTGTTCTGAGGAATAACATTAAAAAAACACTTTTCTTTAATTTTTTTTTTATGCAAATGAAAATCCCTACAATAAATTGATTTCAAACCACTATTTTCTATTTTGATTTTCTTTTAATGAATTTCGGTAAGATTGTCTAAATTTTTCATTTATATTGCTCCAAAAAAAAAAAAATTTCACAATTTAGGCCAGTATTAAGTTGGCATTATCGGGTTAAATTTCCCAATTTTTTACGAGTACTTTTCTTTCATACTTGATTGATGACATTTCAATTAAAAGTATAATTGGATCAATTACTTTCGGAACACAAAAAAAATATTTTTTTGTGTTCCTTTTGCAGAAAATAAATATTTTCAATTGTTGCATTTGATCATTCCCCATGAAGTCATAATAAAATTTGCAACGGCAAAATTTTGTTTTATTTTGTGTTTGCAGATTTATTTTGCATTTTAGCGGCTAAACTTGAACTAAGTGCATATCTTTACAATGATATTTTTAGTTATTGCAAAGATGTTGTTATTAACGAAACATTTGTAACATGATATTAATTAATAATTTCATTGTAATCTTTACCAATTTCCTTATGCCAAACATTTCTTTGGCACAATTTTATTGAAGGATTCTTTATGTGTACCATGTAGTTGTTTATGCCATGAAAAATTTTGGCAATAAAAACAAACCGGAACAAGCCTTTATTTTTCCAGTGTTTTTCTCGCATTGTACTTATATTTTCAAAGTGTAATTTTTTGCACCTGACTTTTTAACTCTATAAAAAAAGCACAACTTGACGTTGTAACACTAAACAGCTACGTAAATCTAGATATGCAATTGGTACAACCAAATGCTGCTATTTTTCTATACAACCCACGCTAAATGTGATCGAACAGTCTCAGTCTAAAGAATTATTATTGTGGTATATGGGAAAATGCAAACGAAAAACCAACAATAGTCTTATTTCTTAAAAAAAAAAAAAAAAAACACATGAAAATTATTTAAAATTACAAATTCTATAAATAAATATTTGTAGACCATAATAATTATAATTATTAAAAAATAAAATAAACTAATAATTGGAATAATTAATATTTTAACTAATAACTTAAAAATTTTCAATAATTTTCTTAGCTGACTTGGTTTTTTAATTAAAAAAATAATTGTATCAGTTAACTTCGATTATTGACAATGCCTTAAGTTTCAGTCAATTTCTTAATTGTAAATATTTTTGTAACTCTTGATTATTTTATTTATTTTACAAATATATTGACTTTTGTATTGAAAATAGTAATAAGGTATTCGTGTAATAACGATTTTTTGTTTTTTTGGACATATCATATTCGAAAAATGATTGATAACAAAAGACATTTCTTTCTACTAAATAATTTTCTATTTTCTTTCTAATAAATAATTTTTCTATAAGATTTCTTCTACAGCTACTGATTGTACTTAAAATTATTCGAAACAAGTAAATTTTAAATAAATTAAATAAACAATAGAAAAACTATACTTAACATTGCAGAAAAAAGAAGCTAACATAGTAATCTGATCAGAAATTAATCAATATTAAATAGAAAATTATTTATCCTGTGTTCTAGTCATTAAAAAAATAAAAAATAAAATACTATACAGATTATATTCTTTTACAATTAAAACGACATATCCATCTTTTAGTTAACAGCCACATACTGTAGTTCCCCCTGAGCACTTAAGAAACACTACAACATCACTGAAGTCCAATCAAAACAACCTTTGGAATGTTGTTTTGTAAATAAATCATGTTATTGTGATCGTTATTGATTCTAAAAATAAACATAGAACTTTACTCAAATCTTATCTGGAATGTAAAGAAGAAGGCAAACAAATAATACAAATGGAAAAAATCTATCATAACAATTTTAAACGGTTTTTTTCGGTTTCATTAGGCTTTTGGCCAAAAATTAGCATACAAAATTAAACACAAAAAAAGGGCATTAATGATGTAATACAGGTTTCCTAAATTACGATTAATATTTTATAGTAAATCTTACAGCTTAATCTATTGCTTTAAATATTTATACTCTTGTCTATGAGAATATATTTAAATAAAGTATAAATAGTAACACAATGTTTTGATAAAGTTTAGTGTACTTTTTACTACGACACAAATCTTAATACACACGTAGGTCTGTTTTCTTCATTTTATACCAAAATCCTTCTTAAACGTGTTAAGTAAAAATCAAATTAAATTTGAAATTATGTTTTGAAAAGATGTCGGAAATATTTTAAATTAAAGCCATTTTTATGCAAATCCATGCATTTATTATTTATCGGACGTTATTAATATCTTAATACACTTGAGGTATAGGTATATTTGAGGCATTTTTACATTTTTTCTACTCAGATGTGGCGTTATACAAGAATATGGGCTAGATGAACCGATTTGGATCAAAAGTGACCCCACTATGAAAGAAAATGACAAAATTTTCTATAGATACAAAGCTTTGACAAAACTTTCTATAGAAATAAAATTTTTGACAAAATTTTCTATAGAAATAAAATCTTGACAAAATTTTCTATAGAAATAAAATTTTAACAAAATTTTCTAAAGGAATAAAATTTTGACAAAATTTTCTATAGAAATAAAATTTTGACAAAATTTTCTATAGAAATAAAATTTTGACAAAATTTTCTATAGAAATAAAATTTTGACAAAATATTCTATAGAAATAAAATTTTGACAAAATTTTCTATAGAAATAAAATTTTGACGAAATATTCTATAGAAATAAAATGTTGATAAAATTTTCTATAAAACTAAAATTTTGACAAAATTTTCTACAGAAATAAAATATTGACAAAATTTTCTACAGAAATAAAATGTTGACAAAATTTTCTATAGAATTAAAACTTTGACAAAATTTTTTTTTTTTGAAATAAAATTTTGACAAAATTTTCTATAGAAATAAAATTTTGACAAAATTTTCTACAGAAATAAAATTTTGACAAAATTTTCTATAGAAATAAAATTTTGACAAAATTTTTTTTTTTTGTCAAAATTTTCCATAGCAATACAATTGGACAACATTTTCTATAGAAATAAAAGTTTGCCAAATTTTCTATAGAAATAATATTTTGACAAAATTTTCTATAGAAATAAAATTTTGACAAAATTGTCTATAGAAATAAAATTTTGACAAAATTTTCTACAGAAATAAAATTTTGACAAAATTTTCTATAGAAATAAAATTTTGACAAAATTTTCTATAGAAATAAAATGTTGACAAAATTTTCTATAAAAATAAAATTTTGAAAAAAATGTTCTATAGAAATAAAATTTTGACAAAATTTTCTATAGAAATAAAATTTTGACAAAATTATCTATAGAAAGGAAATTTTGAAAAAAATTTCTATAGAAATAAAATTTTGACAAAATTTTCTATAGAAATAAAATTTTGACAACATTTTCTATAGAAATAAAATTTTGGCAAAATTTTCTATAGAAATAAAAGTTTGACAAAATTTTCTATAGAAATAAAATTTTGACAAAATTTTCTAAAGAAATAAAATTTTGACAAAATTTTCTATAGAAATAAAATTTTGACAAAATTTTCTATAGAAATAAAACTTTGACGAAATATTCTATAAAAATAAAATTTTGACAAAATTTTCTATAGAAATAAAATTTTGACAAAATTGTCTATACAACTAAAATTTTGACAAAATTTTCTATAGAAATAAAATTTTGACAAAATTGTCTATAGAAATAAAATTTTGACAAAATTTTATATAGAAATAAAATTTTAACAAAATTTTCTATAGAAATAAAATTTTGACAACATTTGCTATAGAAATAAAATTTTGACAAAATTTCTACAGAAATAAAAGTTTGACAAAATCTTCTATAGAAATAAAATTTTGACAAAATTTGCTATAGAAATAAAATTTTGACAAAATTTTCTATAGAAATTAAATTTTGAGAAATTTTGCTATAGAAATAAAATATTGACAAAATATTCTATAGAAATAAAATTTTGAGAAAATATTCTATAGAAATAAAAGTTTGAGAAAATATTCTATAGAAATAAAATTTTGGCAAAATAAGATTTTTTGCTTGGTTGTTTATTAGGTAAAATTTCCCCCAATTTTGGTAGATTATTTTTGGCTCGAGTGGCAACCGTGGTAACAGGACCGATGTCCATTATTTCAAAAGTTGTTGAAATAATGGACATCGATCCAGAATTTGCACCTATGTTATTTTTAAGGTGCGATGCGAATATTTGACCAAAGATATATTGTATTTTTAATTTTTTTATGAATTTTAATAAATTGAAACGCTTGTCTGAAACGTTTGAGCTCAAAAAGAAGGTATTTAGTATATTTTTTTTTATTTATAGCCCAAAGATTGATTTTGCAGAGATAAATTCCCAATAGTAATCGGATATAATTGAAATAACAATTTAACCAAAGATCAAAGCTCAAAGCTATACAATTTAAAACAAAAGCAAATATACAAAGAAAAATGCAAAAAAAAAAAAAATAAATGGATAAATCTTTAATTTAATAGCTGAAAACATTAAAATATCAGCAACAGAAAAAACAACAAAACAAATCTTTTTTTGTATTTGCTCTTGGTTCTTGTGAAAAGGGATGTGGATTTTTGTTGTTGGAAAATTGTATGCACATTGTTTACTTACACCGACTTGATATAGAATTCTCACATCGTTTGGGGAATGAGAGCCAGCTCCGGCGACTATATTACTACTCCCTGGAGCTCCTCCACCTGAGCTTGGTGGTAATTTATGATTTCCTGTTTGATCATTATGGTTTTCTTGTTGCTGCTGCAGTATATCCAACATTTGTCGCGATCTCCTGCGATCTAATTGATTTGTTGTTGTACTCGATGACGACGATGATGTTATTTTCGTTGTCGTCGTCGATGTGGCGGCTCCAGCATGGTCAATTGCTACCTCCATTGGCCCTGTTAAGGTTGTTTTCGCTGTATCCTGAGATGATAGCATCTTTAATTCAGGCTCATATATTGCCGGCATTTGATGATGCTGACTTGGAGGCTGTCTCTGATTATGAGTGTGCATATTACTACTGGCACCGGAGAGGAAATGTTGTTGTTGATTACCACTAATGGTGGAATATTCCAGATTTTTATGCTTCAAATCATTGCCACCTGCTGAGTTCGGAGTTAACTCGTAGACTTCCAATGGTAGACGCGTGCTATAGCAGGCATTTATTAAATGTGTCACTAGCATGAATATCGTTAAACTCAACATTTTCTGTTGCCGATTGTAGTGTTGTAGCTGACAATGGACTGAATGTTGTCGTGTGATGAAATTTGTATATAGAAGAATTCGGTATTCTCTCTGGGGAAAGCAGAAAGCCACTCTGTATTTAGGGATTTAGTTTGAGATTTTTGGTTGTTTTTTTTTCGAACTAGGTCGGGTTGCTCTTTTCAGATTTTTGTTTACTTTTAATATTGCCAATGAAGTGTATAATGGACCCTTTCAATTATATTGTCGCTCTTACTCGCTGCTTGACTATTTGCTATTAGCTGGTAGTTGTACACCTTGAGCTTTTTTTCTATATGGCTTTATAGCAAAATAATTTTAACTCAAAAGACCAAACAAACAAAAACAACAAATAAAAAAGAACAGTAAACTTTGCAGTTTACAAATATTTGTTCTGTTGATTGTTCTGCTGTTGAATTTAGTATTTTTCGTTGATTTTTATTTTCTATAGGTTGCCAAAGTTTTCAACAGCCTCAAAGTTTTGTTCGATGACTTGTTCACATATAAATTTTTAATCTTATTTATTTAAGTTTGTTTTTTGTTTTTACTGCTCAACTTTTCTCTTTGTTACATTTCAGGATTTTGTTTTGCACTGATATAACTTTTTGGGTGATTTTTTTTTATTTTTACTAGTTGAGAAGAAAAGAACACAACGTTACCATTTCCTATTCTTCTATTCCATATTCCACAAATATTTCCTGTATGCCTATTTACTAATTAATTATGAATGTTTATTTGGACCTCAACAATTTAAGCAGAGCTTAATATGATTTAATGAACTCTAAGTAAATTTTTACCTTAAGATAATTTAATTTAATTAAATAAAAATAATTTATACCATTTTTATTTCATACGAAATTTTTATAAAACAAATGAAAACTTTTACAATTAAGATGAAATCTATCAATGAAGCTTTTTTATACCCACCACCATAGGATGGGGGTATATTAACTTTGTCATTCCGTTTGTAACACATCGAAATATTGCTCTAAGACCCCATAAAGTATATATATTCTGGGTCGTGGTGAAATTCTGAGTCGATCTGAGCATGTCCGTCCGTCCGTCCGTCTGTAGAAATCACGCTAACTTCCGAACGAAACAAGCTATCGACTTGAAACTTAGCACAAGTAGTTGTTATTGATGTAGGTCGGATGGTATTGCAAATGGGCCATATCGGTCCACTTTTACGTATAGCCCCCATATAAACGGACCCCAAAATTTGGCTTGCGAGGCCTCTAAGAGAAGGAAATTTCATCCGATCCGGCTGAAATTTGGTACATGGTGTCAGTATATGGTCTCTTACAACCATGCAAAAACTGGTCCACATTGGTTCATAATTATATATAGCCCCCATATAAACCGATCCCCCGATTTGGCTTGCGAGGCCTCTAAGAGAAGCAAATTTCATCCGATCCGGCTGAAATTTGGTACATGGTGTTAGTATATGGTCTCTAACAACCATGCAAAAATTGGTGCACATCGGTCCATAATTATATATAGCCCCCATATAAACCGATCCCCCGATTTGGCTTGCGAGGCCTCTAAGAGAAGCAAATTTCATCCGATCCGGCTGAAATTTGGTACGTGATGTTAGTATATGGTCTCTAACAACCATGCAAAAATTGGTCCACATCGGTTCATAATTATATATATAGCCCATATAAACCGATCACCACATTTGACCTCCAGAGCCCCTTGGAAGAGCAAATATATATATATATATATATATATATATATATATATATATATATATATATATATATATATATATATATATATATATATATATATATATATATATATATATATATATATATATATATATATATATATATATATATATATATATATATATATATATATATATATATATATATATATATATATCTTGAAAATATGGAGTAACCAGATAATCTTTTTCTCATTAAAATTTTATTTGAATTACAAAACTATTAACAATTTATTTGAACAAAAATTAATCGTATTATTATTTCATGAGAAGTCCTTCTTTTCACCTATTTGTTGTTCGCACGGCTCAGGTTTCAAATTTATATACGCTTTTTAATATTTATAAAATGCTGTTCATATTAAACCCTTTAATTAATTTCATATCATATCATATCATATCATATCATATCATATCATATCATATCATATCATATCAAATCATATCATATCATATCATATCATATCATATCATATCATATCATATCATATCATATCATATCATATCATATCATATCATATCATATCATATCATATCATATCATATCATATCATATCATATCATATCATATCATATCATATCATATCATATCATATCATATCATATCATATCATATCATATCATATCATATCATATCATATCATATCATATCATATCATATCATATCATATCATATCATATCATATCATATCATATCATATCATATCATATCATATCATAATTAATTAATTTCATACATCATAAAATTAATATAATTTAATTTATGTAATTAAATTTATATTATTTTTATTAGTCCATATTGGCTTGTTCGTTTGGGGCTCAGAAACTATTGTGGAATACGGATCCAGATAGGAACCAATTGCTCAGGTCCCACGTATTAAGAATTTGTGTAAGAGAATAATTTCTCAATAATTTTAATATTTTTTTATATGTTTTCTCCAAATTATTTTTCGCTATTTTTGTGTTATTTTTTATTTTAACGTAAATTTTGCTGTGGTGGCAATCACATATTTTCACTATAAGCTGGTTTTTGAGGTTTTCAACAACTTTTTGTTTTTGTAATAATGTAAAGTGGTTGTTGTTGTTGTTGCTTGATCGTTACATTTTATTTTGGCTTCGATCGATTCATGAAAATTCCACAAACACTATTCGAACACGATACATAATCAAGCAACTTTGTTAGTGAAGTTTCAAGTTTTTTTTTGCGTTTTGGTTTGTATTTGTTTTACATTGTATTTTTTGTTTTTTTTTTTTTTTTTGTAAACCTATCAGAATTGCTGGTGTTGTTTTTCTTCTTCTTCAATTCATTGATGCTGTACTACTACACTACTCTGACTACTTTTGTGTGAAACTGTGCCTATGTGGTTGCTGTAGTAGAGCGGCACCAATGTGCTGTTTTTTTTATCCGCATATATTTTTCTCCACTTTTTTACGGCTCCCTCAATGGGGTTTGCTTTTGCACTGAGTATGTTGTTAACATTCATTCATTCATAAAATCAAATTCATTCATTCATTAAAATACAACGTAAAACACGATGGATGGTAGTGCTATTATGGTCGTCATGTTTTACTGTGAGTGTGTATGTGTGTGTGTTTTTTTTTGGCATTTCAAACCTTTTGCACAGAGTACGCGCGCGCTCAGTTACACAAGTTTTATTTTGCTTAGTGCCGAGAGGCAGGAAATATGTATGGGTGTGGGCCAAATACTAGTCATGTACATACGCACACACAAATGCACACATTGGCTGTTTTGTGTAAATACGAAGTAGTCGAGTATTTTGCGATATTTGCGAGCGCGAATGCGAGATTACCAATGAAACCAGTCAGGTCAACTAGACAAGAAGTTTTTGTTTTCGCGATATTTATTCTATACAACGAACATAACATTAGGTTTTTTATTCACATATTCACAGAATATAACATTCCTTTTTACACTAAATATTTTTATTTTATTTCTCCTTTTTTATGGTTTCATATGTAGACCCAATTATTTCGTGTTTTTTTTTAATATTTTCCTTGGGATTTAGCAAATATTTACTTTTAATTTTATTACTTATAACCTATTTTATTTGCATACGAAATTATATTGGTTATACACATTCCCACATATACAAAAATAAACAGAAAATAATTGATTTCGATTGAATACATGTTGTCGGTCGGTGGTCGGCACGGTTTGGAGCAAACACAAAAACAATACGAAAACTGCAACGACGTCTTACATTTTGAGGGGGCAACACGTTTTTCCGTTAAACTAAATGGGTTTTGTTGTTTTCTTTGCTCTTTTTTTTTGGTTTTTCTCCACTACCAATTCATATGACGTTACTTTTCAAACTGATCGCATCAACTGAAATGTATTGAAATTTTTACAAACAGTACAAGTTGTTTATGTCACACACATTCACATAATCGAAGAATACTATTCATGCTGTATCTCTCTCAATAACTCCGCTCTAACTCACACACACTCACATACTCACTAAGGCCCATTCATCTAGAAATTTGAAAATATTGTTTAAGATTCTCTCTCTCTCTCTCTGCTCACATATTTTTTATGTGGCATTTTATTGAAGAACTTGAATGAAAACCAATACAACATTGAATTTTAATTAAGAGTACGGCAGTGTGTGTGCATATATGCTGTGAGAGTCCTCTCACCTGTTTGCTATGCTAATTCTCATGCTCTCACACTCTATAAAGTATTGTAACTACTGGTGGGTTTTATGGGTTCAGTACTCATTGTTTTTTTTTTTCAAACTGGCGAATGAGCGAGAGAGTATATGCGCCTATGGTTAAAAGTATCTAACAGATAATTTAGCAAGACAAGTACAACAGTAGCTGACATAATAATACCCTACATCAGTTTGAGTAAAATGAATGATATTACGAAGTTTTAACCCACTCGCTGCCAAGCCTATATTATATGAGTGCACCATCAAAAAAATCGCTTCTCTAACATATGTTCCAAACATATTTTGCACATATATTATTGAATATTGCCGAAACATTATTATGTTTGTTTTATGTGAACATGTTATATGTTTGGAAGCATTTTGAGCCCGAAATTATTATATGCTTGGAAGAATTTTCTCCCCAAGAAGACTGTACTCATTCCCTCACATAATTTTCACTTCCACGAAATTGTTAGTTCTTGGCACCTTTTTCTGTAATACAAATAATGTTGAAGAAATTATTCAATTTTATATATTTTTTTTTAATTTTACCTTTCGCCTGGACGGAGAATCGAACCGGGAACCATGCAATTTGTAAGCCAACACACTACCACTGGGCTACGTAGCTGTTATAGTCACCAATAGACAATTATCGTTATAAGTTACATTTATATAGCATAGTTTGCAGCGCCCACGTGCCCATGCAAACATAACATTATTTAACAGAAACATACATTTGTTGGCCACGTGGAGCAGTGGTTAGCATACGTTCCGATTTCTTTTAACGAACCAAGAAAAAAAAAGTGTGCCCATAATGCCAAAATGATAAAAACACATGTCCACACATACAAAAATGCTGCTCTCAAGACGAAAACACACGCTGTTTCAAATGTCTATTCTCTTTGTTCCTAATGTCTATTATCTTTACTCCGAATACTCATTCTACTATTCAAATCAAATAATGTTTAGACTTAAGCATATCAATTTTTTGGTCTTATCATAAAACAGTTTTCCGAAACAACATATAAGCGGTTTCACAGAAATTGCTCTCTTCTCCTTCTCTCGCTGTGTTATGTTGGTATCTTTCGTCAATCCTCCCGGTTTCCATTTCTATTTCTTTCTCTATACTCTCTCTCTCTCTCTCTCTGTCGCTCTCTGAATAAAATATCACAACATATATATGTTTACTCGAAATTTGTAAATTTATATATGGTTACATTCACACATATTATTTTTATAAAACATTCATGCCCTAAACATAATATATTCTAACATATTAAAATTTGTGTCCCAAACATTTAGTGTTAGTTTAGGAACATTACATATTTGCACTTAAATATATTGTGTTTAAAAATTGTGCCCGAAACACATTTTGTTTATATCGGAACATATGAAAAACATATCTTTCTAACAGTATGCTATTACCAAAGCCCTGTTATTTCTTGGTACACGCAAAAAACTAAAGACGTCGTCGACTAGAGCTCGATCGATAAATCGTCTTCGGCATTCGGCCAAAAATCGACAATCGGCTACGAATCGGCCTTCGGCGTCAAGAAGCCGTTTAACCGAATCCGAAGCTCTTTAAATAATTTATTTCATACCGAATTGTCCCAGCCAAAACACCCAGTACAAATTAAACGTTAAACAGAATGTATAAATACTCCTTGTTTTCCATTATAATATCAAACTTCTGAATTTTGAATACTAAAAAGTCTGTTACGTAGTTCTAAAAGAATATTATAAGGCATGAACTGAAATATCTTTTATTGTTGTTTTTATGCCTTTGTTCACTAAAATATGCTAATATTGATCTAAAACAGTCCAAATTTCTTTAATTACAAATTACAGGAAAATAATCGCTTCGGCCGATCGGCTTCGGCAAAAAAAAACGCTTCGGTCGAGTCCAAGGCCGATTCGCCACCGTGGTGCAATGGTTAGCATGCCCGCCTTGCATACACAAGGTCGTGGGTTCGATTCCTGCTTCGACCGAACACCAAAAAGTTTTTCAGCGGTGGATTATCTCACCTCAGTAATGCTGGTGACATTTCTGAGGGTTTCAAAACTTCTCTAAGTGGTTTCACTGCAATATGGAACGCCGTTCGGACTCGGCTATAAAAAGGAGGTCCCTTGTCATTGAGCTCAACATGGAATCGGGCAGCACTCAGTGATAAGAGAGAAATTCACCAATGTGGTATCACAATGGACTGAATAGTCTAAGTGAGCCTGATACATTGGGCTGCCACCTAACCTAACCTAAGGCCGATTCGTGGTTCTACAAAAATGGTAGAATTTTAACTGTTTGGTAGATTTTGGAGAATTCTTGATGTTTTGATAGATTTTGCAAAATATTCCTCTCCATCTAAGAGGTACTTCACAAATTTTCCATAGAAATACATGTTTGACAAAATTTTCTATAGAAATCATAACAGGTTGGCTGATAAGTCCCCGGTCTAACAAAGAAAAACACATTTTTTTGTCAAAATTCGTTTTTATACCCTCCATCATAGGATGGGGGTATATTAACTTTGTCATTCCGTTTGTAACACATTGAAATATTGCTCTAGGACCCCATAAAGTATATATATTCTGGGTCGTGGTGAAATTCTGAGTCGATCTAAGCATGTCCGTCCGTCCGTCCGTCCGTCTGTTGAAATCACGCTAACTTCCGAACGAAACAAGCTATCGACTTGAAACTTGGCACAAGTAGTTGTTATCGATGTAGGTCGGATGGTATTGAAAATGGGCCATATCGGTCCACTTTTACGTATAGCCCCCATATAAACCGATCCCCAGATTTGGCTTGCGGAGCCTAAAAGAGAAGCAAATTTCATCCGATCCGGCTGAAATTTGGTACATGGTGTTAGCATATGGTCTCTAACAATCATGCCAAAATTGGTCCACATCGGTCCATAATTATATATAGCCCCCATATAAACCGATCCCCAGATTTGGCTTGTGGAGCCTCTAAGAGAAGCATATTTCATCCGATCCGGCTGAAATTTGGTACATGGTGTTGGTATGTGGTCTCTAACAATCATGCAAAAATTGTTCCACATCGGTCCATAATTATATATAGCCCCCATATAAACCGATCTCCAGATTTGGCTTGCGGAACCTCAAAGAGATGCAAATTTCATCCGATCCGCCTGAAATTCGGTACATGATGTTGGTATATGGTCTCTAACAACCATGCAAAAATTGGTCCACATCGGTCCATAATTATATATAGACCCCATATAAACCGATCTCCAGATTTGGCTTGCGAAGCCTCAAAGAGAAGCAAATTGCATCCGATCCGGCTGAAATTTGGTACATGGTGTTGGTATATGGTCTCTAACGACCGTGCAAAAATTGGTCCACATCGGTCCATAATTATATATAGCCCCCATATAAAACGTTCTCCAGATTTGACCTCCGGAGCCTCTTGGAGGAGCAAAATTCATCCGATCCGGTTTAAATTAGGAACGTGGTGTTAGTATATGGTCGCTAACAACCATACCAAAATTGGTCCAATCACACAAAAATTGGTCCATATCGGTTCATAATCATGGTTGCCACTAGAGCCAAAAATAGTCTACCAAGATTTTATTTCTATAGAAAATTTTGTCAAAATTTTATTTCTATAGAAAATTTTGTCAAAATTTTATTTCTAGAGAAAATTTTGTTAAAATTTTATTCGGTTCATAATCATGGTTGCCACTCGAGCCAAAAATAATCTACCAAAAGTTTATTTCTATAGAAAATTTTGTGAAAATTTTATTTCTATAGAAAATTTTGTTAAAATTTTATTTCTGTAGAAAATTTTGTCAAAATTTTATGTCTATTTTGTCAAACTGAATTATATACGTATTGGATCGATCTTTTTTGATTTAATATATACCACGTATGGACTTACATACATTTTAGAAGATGGTGTTAGGAGGTTTTAAGATACCTTGCCATCGGCAAGCGTTACCGCAACTTAAGTAATTCGATTGTGGATAGCAGTGTTTAGAAGAAGTTTCTACGCAATCCATGATGGAGGGTACATAAGCTTCGGCCTGGCCGAACTTACGGCCGTGTATACTTGTTATTATTCAAAATAGTTCCCTTCAAGAGCGATACAAGGATTATAACGACCGTCCAATTTTTTGATACCATTTTGGTAGTACTCCTTCGGTTTTGCCTCAAAATAGGCCTCAGTTTCAGCGATCACCTCTTCATTGCAGCCAAATTTTTTCCCTGCGAGCATTCTTTTGAGGTCTGAGAACAACAAAAAGTTGCTGGGGCCAGATCTGGAGAATACGGTGGGTGGGGAAGCAATTCGTAGCCCAATTCATGAATTTTTGCCATCGTTCTCAATGACTTGTGGCACGGTGCGTTGTATTGGTGGAACAACACTTTTTCTTCTTCATATGGGGCCGTTTTGCCGCGATTTCGACCTTCAAACGCTCCAATAACGCCATGTAGTAGTCACTGTTGATGGTTTTTTCCTTCTCAAGATAATCGATAAAAATTATTCCATGCGCATCCCAAAAAACAGAGGCCATTACTTTACCAGCGGACTTTTGAGTCTTTCCACGCTTCGGAGACGGTTCACCGGTCGCTGTCCACTCAACCGACTGTCGATTGGACTCAGGAGTGTAGTGATGGAGCCATGTTTCATCCATTGTCACATATCGACGGAAAAACTCGAGTGCATTACGAGTTAACAGCTGCAAACACCGCTCAGAATCATCAACACGTTGTTGTTTTTGGTCAAATGTGAGCTCGCGCGGCACCCATTTTGCACAGAGCTTCCGCATATCCAAATATTGATGAATGTTATGACCAACACGTTCCTTTGATATCTTTAAGGCCTCTGCTATCTCGATCAACTTCATTTTACCGTCATTCAAAATCATTTTGTGGATTTTTTTGATGTTTTCGTCGGTAACCACCTCATTCGGGCGTCCACTGCGTTTACCGTCCTCCGTGCTCATTTCTCCACGCTTGAATTTTGCATACCAATCAATTATTGTTGATTTCCCTGGGGCAGAATCCGGAAACTCATTATCAAGCCAAGTTTTTGCTTCCATCGTATTTTTTCCCTTCAGAAAACAGTATTTTATCAAAATACGAAATTCTTTTTTTTCCATTTTTTTCACAAAAGACGCTCTATTTCACAAACTAATTGACTTACAGACGTCAAATTTTGACACGAATCATTTGAAGGTTGGTACTATATAAAAACAAGTATATACGGCCGTAAGTTCGGCCAGGCCGAATCTTATGTACCCTCCACCATGGAATGCGTAGAAAATTTTACGAAAGACTGTCATCCACAAATTTCAACTCACATGGTTGTTAAATATCATATGCTACCACCACGTACCAAATTTCAACCAGATCGGATGAATTTTGCTTCTCCAAAAGGCACCGGAAGTCAAATCTGGGGATCGGTTTATATGGGAGCTATATATTATTATGGACTGATAGGAACCAATTCCTGCATGGTTGTTGGATACCCTTTACTAACATCACGTACCAAATTTCAACCGAATGGGAAGAATTTTGCTCTTCCAAGATGCTCCGGAGGTCAAATTTGGGGATCGGTTTATATGGGGCCTATATATAATTATGGACCGATATCAACCAATTTTTGCATGGGTTTTTGAGGCCATATATTAACATCACGTACCAAATTTCAACTGAATCAGATGAATTTTGGTCTTCTAAGAGGCTCCGGAGGTCAAATCTGGTGATCGGTTTATATGGGGGCTATATATAATTATGGACCGATATGGACCAATTTTTGCATGGTTGTTAGAGGCCATATACTAACACCATGTACCAAATTTCAGCCGGATCGGATGAAATTTGCTTCTCTTATAGGTTCCGCATGCCAAATCGGGGGATCGGTTTATATGGGGGCTATATATAATTATGGACCGATATGGACCACTTTTTGTATGGTTGTTAGAGACCATGAACTAACACCATGTACCAAATTTCAGCCGGATCGGATGAAATTTGCTTCTATTAGCCAAATTTGGGGATCCGTTTATATGGGGGCTATACGTAAAAGTGGCCCGACCTACATCAATAACAACTGCTTGTGCCAAGTTTCAAGTCGATAGCTTGTTTCGTTCGGAAGTTAGCGTGATGTCAACAGACGGACGGACGGACATGCTCAGATCGACTCAGAATTTCACCACGACCCAGAATATATATATATACTTTATGGGGTCTTAGAGCAATATTTCGATGTGTTACAAACGGAATGACAAAGTTAATATACCCCCATCCTATGGTGGAGGGTATAATAATACGCATTTAATACTAGCGACGCCATCTATGTGTCAGACCGGGACTTATCAACCAACCTGTTATAATGCATTTGGACGTTAATCGCATGTTTCAGTATCAGGCTAACACGGAAAATAATTTTGACAAAATTTTAAAATAATTTTTCTATAGAAATAATATTTTGACAAAATTTTCTATGGAAATCAAAAACTGCAAAATAAGTCGTTTGTTATGTGGTATTTTTTTCTTCAAATTTTGGCAGATTATTTTTGGATCTAGTGGCAACCGTGAATGTAGTCTTTAAAGTGGAAATAATTAAAATTCTAGAAATTTGCTCTCAAATTTTGTCATGGCAACTCTGTCTTACTTAAGAAACTACTTCAGATTGAAGTGTACTTATGAATGAAGTATTTGATGTTTACAGCATCTCTTGGGTTGAAGGTTTGTCTCTCACACATACACATACGGTTCATATCTATGGGAGTTGTTTTTCTCTCGTTCTCGTTCTCATCGACAGAGGCATATGTCTCTCTCACTCTCAATGTGGATTTTGTTTGTTAATGATTTACTTCAGGTGTTTTTAACATCTGTGAGATATTCCTGTAAGGTCCCATTGCAACTGAATGTGTGTGTGTTTGTGAGTATGTTTGAATGTATGATTTTGTCTCTTCATTGCCACGATTGTATTGTGATTTGTCAGTTTTTCTAACTAGCCAATAGAGTCAGTATTGCCAAATTGATGGTTTTTATCCCCAAATTTAGGATTTTTGGTACGATCCGTGGAATTTGCAGAGGTTACATTCAATGGGTGATCTTTAGGGGTAATAAATACATTTTATATTTAAAGTAGAAGAAATAAATTAATTTTGGTAATTGTTTTTCTATTAATAATTTAAAATTATTTTCTAATAAGGATGATCTTTCATCCTGGGCTATGATTAAGATCCAATAAATCTTGCTAGTGTTTGGGTTAGTAACCATTATAGCTACGTATATTACTACCTACCTACATTTATTTATTCTAACCTGTCTTTTACTATTATTTGTTTTTTTTTTTTTTCTTAGAACATCGTATTTAGGGTGTAGGTCCAAAATACATTTGGCAACCCTGAATAGTGTGTAAGGTTACCTCAATCTGTGCGTCCATTCGTTGACCATCAACAGATGTTGTTGATGGTATAAACGACTGTCGGATTGATCACTTGTTTGTCATGCTTCCTCTTTACCTAATTGTTAATGCTGCTGTCGCAGCAGTCGTTGTGTTGTTGTCGTCGTATCAAGGCAAGATTTATCCACAATCACTGTAAATCTTCATACTTAACGGATTTTTGAATTTAGCAAAAATACACAACATACTTTACTCATAAGATAATGGTGATATGTAGTCAGTCACAAATTATATGTAGGACTTATTCGAAGGGAAACCACACAAAATTCGTCAATGTCAATAAAATAACACTTGTAGTGATTTTCTGCAAAGGATGGGGAGGGATAACAAGTTTGAAAATCCGTTTGTAACACATTGAAATATCGATTTTACATACCTGACACTCCATTTAAGCTTTTATACTGAAATTTGAATTGTATAATTACTTTAGACACCTTTACAAATGTAAATATGGCATTTTCATACTTCACCATAGCATGGGGGTTATACTGCCTTTGCCATTCCGTTTATAGCACATCAAAATATTGGTGAATTTCTGGGTCTATGTAGTATTCCGTCCGTCCTTCCGGCTATTGAAATCACACTAATTTCCGAATGATATTCCGATTTGACTTGAAACTTTGTACAAGTAGTTGTTATTAATATAGACCTGGATGGCATTGAAATGGGTCATATCGGGCCATAATTAGATATGGCTATATTATAAGAAAATTAATGCTATATTATAACAAAATTATCTACTTTTGAGAGGTGTCCGCCGTTCAGAGTATCAGAATTTAAAAAAGTTTCACTGTATAAAAAAAAAAAAACAAAAAAACGTTTTCCAAACATTTCGTTTCTTTGAATATATGTATTTTATAAAATAAATAAAATTAAGATATTTAATTTTTAACATTTCTCCCTGTTTAGGCAAAATGTATGCTGTTATCGGACGACGTCATGGAAAAATTTTGTCTGGCGATCTTACCCAAGGTTCGGGTAATTTTTCCGTTATGGCCATTCTACCAGTGATTGAGTCATTCAACTTTGCCCAAGAGATACGCAAGCAAACATCTGGATTAGCTTGTCCCCAACTAATGTTTAGTCACTGGGAGGTAAGTGTGTTGTTAAAACAATTTGGTTTGTTCTTGCCAAGATGTCACCTGGAAATTTACATCTTCGATTGATCACCAGAAAATAACGCATACACTGAAAAAACAGTGAACCCACCACGAATAAACCTTTTGGTTAAGTTTAGAAAATTTTGAATGTTTTTAGAAAAAATAAGTAAATATTTTTCGACAAATTCAAGAAAATTTATTAGACATAAATAATTTTTTTCACTTGTTAAAGAAAATTTTGTAATTTGAAGGAAAAAATTGGAGTTCAAAATTGCAAGAATGTCTTTAGTGACATACGAAGTTCATGATGAACGCATTTTTAGTAAACCTTACAAATTTAAAGAAATAATGAACTATTTTGTGAAAAATACGAATTTAGTAAATCTTTGCACTTAATTTGTGTATAATTTTTCCCCGTTTTTTCGTTCATTTAACTACCGTACGCAAAAAAATATTAAAGTAAAGAATACTTTCTCCAAAAATTTTCCGTGAACTAAAAAAAAGTTAAATTGGCTTCAGTGAAATAGAGAGTTCACTTTTTTTTTGAGTGTATACTACTTGGGCATAACCAGGGCTGCCAATAAAATTTCACTTTTTTCCGAAAAAATCGTCACTTCCATTTTAAAAATCGTCAAAAAAATCTGCAGTGTAAATAATATTCAATCCAAACTAATTTTTTTGGTTAAAAACAAAAGTATTTATTTCATATAAAGAACAGAAAATTAACATATCCAACTAAGCATTTCAACAACAAAAGCACAATGAATTCGGGTTTGTATACAAATAACATAAACAAATTATGGAATTCTATGCTATGCAATGCAAAAAATAATATAAAAATTATTTTTCTAATATATAGTTACTACTTCAGTAAGATTTTTATTTAAAAATTTTCCACAATTTGACCATAAAACACTTATAGTCTCTCCAATTAAGAGGTACAATTTTCGATTGAAATAAATTTTTAACAAAATCTTCTATAGAAATAAAATTTTGCAAGAATTTACTATAGACAACAAATTGCCAAAAATATCCTAGAGAAATAAATTTTTCAAGAACGTTCTATAAAAATATGCAAAAAATTTTCTACAGATATTAAGTATTGAGAAAGTTTTCTATAGAAATAAGTTATTTGACAAACAATTTTCTATAGAAATATAATTTTGACAACATGTTCTATAAAACTAAAATTTTGACAAAATCTTCTATAGAACTAAAATTTTGACAAAATTTTCTATAGAAATAAAAATTGACAAAATTTTCTATAGAAATAAAATGTTGACTATATTTTCTATAGAAATTAAATTTTGGCAACTTTTTCTGTAGAAATAAAATTTTGACAACGTTTTCTGTAGAAATAAAATTTTCTATAAATTCAATATAAAACATTTCTTTCGAATAAAACAATTTTTTATATACTAATCACAAAAGTTTGATCAACAACTTTTTTTTATTTTGTAGATTTTTGGTAAAATTTTATTCAAATTTTGGTGGAGTATTTTTGGCACGAGTGGCAACCGTAATACTAATACTGTAGGTGTAAGATGAGGTATAGCTCCAACATGTATGAAATCTATAGCAAAAACTCGCAATTTCTCTATCTGATAACTGTCAAATATATTCTCTCTTTTGCTGGCTCTAAACGTATAAACGAACTGCTTCTAGTCAAAATTTTTGAACGTAATTTTTGGGGCAAAAATCGGAAAATCGGCATTTGCTATTTTTTGAGTAAAAAATCGTCAAAATGGCGATAAGTCGGCAAAATTGGCAGCCCTGGCCATAACGGCCCATATAAAGCATTAAAATAGCGATAAACGTAATATGTTTAGTGTTCTATAAAAATAAGAAAAAAATTGGTAAATGTATAGCAAAAATGTTGCAAGTATCCTTTTCGGAAAAATTGTTAAAAACGCGGCATTTTGTCGAAAATCCAAATGGTGGTGACTACCACATTTAATCTAAAACACATATGCACTCAATTCTAGAAGGCGAAGAATGCGTTTGTAAGGAAAGGTGTTATGGAAAGAAAACAAGAAACTGCCCAAAAATGTATGTCCTAAATTTTACGAAAAAATTTTTGAAGCAAAGAATATAAACTTTATTAATTTTTATAGAAAATTTTGTCAAAAGTTTATTTTTATAGAAAATTTTGTCAAAACTTTATTTTTATAGACAATTTTGTCAACATTTTATTTCTATAAAAAATTTTGTCAAAAGTTTTTTTTTTTTCATTTCATATATTTTTTATTGAGTACACCCTCAAAAAAAATCGCTTCTTTAACATATGTTCCAAACATATTTTGCAGGAAGCACATATATTATTGCATACTGCCGAAACATTAATATGTTTGTTTTATGTGAACATATTATATGTTTGGAAGCATTTTGAGCCAAAAATATTATATGCTTGGAAGAATTTTTCCCAAACACGATTGTGCTCATTCCCTAACATACTCGTAATTTTCACTTCCACGAAATTTTTTAGTTATTGGCACCTTTTTCTGTAATACAAATAATGTTGAAGAAATTATTCACTTTTATAAATTTTTTAAATTTTACCTTTCGCCTGCACGGAGAATCGAACCGAGGACCATACAGTTTGTAAGCCAACACACTATCCACTGGGCTACGTAGCTGTTATAGTCACCAGTAGATAATTATCGTTTTAAGTTACATTTATATAGCATAGTTTGCAGCGCCCACGAGTCCATGCAAACATAACATTATTTAACAGAAACATACATTTGTTTGCCGCGTGGAGCAGTGGTTAGCATGTCTGCCTTGCATACAAAGGGTCGTGGGTTCAATCCCAGCTCCGACATTTTCTTTTTTAATTTCCACATTTATATTTATACTATATTAATTTTTTTTTTAAATGAAACTTCGAAATGTGTGTTATTAAAGATTTATAGTCAGTAACAGTGATTGATATAAACGAAATTGACTGATTTTTGGATAAAATATTATTTTTTATTGCAAAAATAAAAATTTTTTAATAAAAAACTGTTTTTGTACAAAACTTTAAAATTTGGAAGGAATTCAAAAACTAACAAAAGAAGAACGTGGAGTCGAGTATAAACATACATACATAATTTTATAATATAAACATAAATTTATTTAGGAGTGAACAGTTTTTTACTAGCATATAACACCATCGCTCTAAAATTCCTTTTATTTTTCTTTAATAATTCATTTTAAAGAAAATGAACTTTTTAAATTGTTTTAACTGTAAAACTCGAACTTAATGCCCGCTTTTATATTTGATGGTGTCCGTCAACTCCTCGTGGACTACTTTTTAATAAAGAGGAACTAAAGTTAGTTTTTTTACATTTTTCTGTGTAATTTTTCACTATTTCCTCCTTATTTCATTTTACTGTCCCAACTCTAAAAAGAGTATAGTGCCCTTTCGTTATTTTTATGAAGACCCCTGATTTCTTTTAACGAACCAAGAAAAAAATTGTGTCCATAATGCCAAAATGATAAACAAAACACATGTCCACACATACATAAAATGCTGCTCTCAGGCGAAAACATAAGCTGTTTGTTTTTCAAATGTCTATTCTCTTGGTTCCGAATGTCTATTCTCTTTATTCAAATTAAATAATATTTAGACTTAAGCATATCAAATTTTTAGCCTTATCATAAAACAGTTTTCCGAAACAACATACAAGCGGTTTCATTTCATTTTATTCGCTCTCTGAATAAAATATCACAACATATATATGTTTACTCGAAATTTGTTAATTTATATATGTTTACATTCACACATATTATTTTTATGAAACATTCATGCCCCAAACATAATATATTCTAACATATTAACATAGATGTCCCAAACATTTAGTGTTAGTTTAGGAACATTACATGTTCGCACTTAAATATACACCCAGAGAAATGATTGGTTGGAATTCGATTACGACAACAAATTGATAGTGGGGAAGCACAATGTTTAATTGTGTGGACTAATTGTTGGTTATTTCTCTTCTTTTATGGTTTATATAACCAATACAAAAGCAGTGTAACCAAAAGTTGGTACACACGACCAAATATTGGTGGTTATCTACATATGGAAGCAAACAAACTTTTCGATTTATTCCTGCCTGTTGTGATAACTGATTTGTTTTATCAATGTGTCATCAAAACCAAATGGAAGTCCGTCTAACAAATAAGTTGGTTGTGTTAACAGATTTGATAGTTATAAAGGATTTTTTTTGCTTTGGACTACGTATATATGACAACAAACACATAATTGTTTTTGTCTCATTAATTATAGAAAACTATAAAATTCAAATTTTTAATGACAATAAAATTTTACATAACATTCTGCCCAACAAGGATTGTTGTGATTTATATACATACATATATTATTTTTAATTCGGTAGCTGTATTCTTAAGAGTAAGTGAAACATCAAATAACATTAATATCACTCAATCATTTTTCTAATTTTCATGCAAGTTCAAGAAATATTACGTCTTCGTAAGTTGTGAAAGGTTTAAACATAGATTGTCTGTCTCATTATCGAACTCAACATGAACCATGAGAGAGAGTCGAACTAATTGAGCGTGATCGAACTAACAAATGTATGAGTGAGTGTATAAGCGGAAGTGGGTCACTTTCCAGCTCTTCATTTCCTGTAGAACTATGTTGTTGTTTTAGATACATTGGAATTGCTTCATCGACTCCAATGTAATGCCATATATAATCATGTAAGGCGCGCATTTTAAACAAAGTTCAGCATTTGATAAATGACTAAATATTTTAATTTTAGACAATCAATCTGTTTGAAGTGGATGAAGAACTTTGCCCGCTTTTCAAGCGATGGTTTTTGCTGGCATCATAGTGCTCAATATCTCAAGATCTTACATTAGACAACGCCACAGGTAAATCCAAGCCAACTTGGACTTTAAAGCAAAAATTATAAAGTTTAATCTTTCTTCCAGAATTTAAAAAAAAACATTTTTTGCAGCCCGAACAAGTTTTATGAATTCCGAGATGACAGGTTTAGAGCCATTCAGGCCTCAATGTGCGTGAAAATGTTCCAATAATTAATACAAAAATATTAATATATAATAAAATTAAAAAAAAAAACTAAAATGAATTCAATGGTTGGTATCTTTAATTTTATAAGCATTGGTTGTCAGAAAAAACAGTTAGTTGCTTTAACAAACGAATGAAATCTTATTGGTTGTGACTGCCAATTAGACTGCTAATGTGCCCAAATTTTAGTTATTCAAACATTTTATCTACAGTTGGGACAGACAACAATTGGTTGCTTTAACAAATTTTGTCGGTTATATTCTGATAGTAGATGGGACCAAATAATTTGGTTGGCAAAAAAATTGGTTGGCACAACAAATTTGTTTTCTGTGTGTATTGTGGTTTAAAATCGTGCCCGAAACACATTTTGTTTATATCGGAACATATGAAAAACATATTTTTCTAACAGTGTACCTATACAACAATTTAAAATCTTAAAAGTACAGTGCAGGATTATAAATGTTAAAACATCTCCGACTTATAATAAATATATATAATAATTAAAATTTGAAGATAAAAAGAAAATAAATAAAAATTAAAATAAAAACAAGTAAGGAAAGTCTAAAGTCGGGCGGGGCCGACTATATTATACCCTGCACCACTTTGTAGATCAAAATTTTCGATACCATATCACATTCGTCAAATGTGTTGGGGGCTATATATAAAGGTTTGTCCCAAATACATACATTTAAATATCACTCGATCTGGACAGAATTTGATAGACTTTTACAAAATCTATAGACTCAAAATTTAAGTTGGCTAAAGCACTAGGGTGGAACACAATTTTAGTAAAAAATATGGGAAACATTTAAATCTGAAGCAATTTTAAGGAAACTTCGCAAAAGTTTGTTTATGATTTATCGCTCGATATATATGTATTAGAAGTTTAGGTAAAATAGAGTCATTTCTACAACTATTCGACTAAGCAGTGGCGATTTAACAAGGAAAATGTTGGTATTTTGACCATTTTTGTCGAAATCAGAAAAACATATACATGGGAGCTATATCTAAATCTGAACCGATGTCAACCAAATTTGGCACGCATAGCTACAATGCTAATACTACTCCCTGTGCAAAATTTCAACTAAATCGGAGTTAAAAATTGGCCTCTGTGGTCATATGAGTGTAAATCGGGCGAACGATATATATGGGAGCTATATCTAAATCTGAACCGATTTCAACCAAATTTGGCACACATAGCTACAATGCTAATTCTACTCCCTGTGCAAAATTTCAACTAAATCGGAGCAAAAAATTTGCCTCTGTGATCATATGAGTGTAAATCGGGCGAACGATATATATGGGAGCTATATCTAAATCTGAACCGATTTCAACCAAATTTGGCACGCATAGCTACAATGCTAATTCTACTCCCTGTGCAAAATTTCAACTAAATCGGAGTAAAAAATTGGCCTATGTGGTCATATGAGTGTAAATCGGGCGAACGATATATATGGGAGCTATATCTAAATCTGAACCGATTTCAATAAAATTTGGCACACTCGACTCAGGGTATAAAAATTTTTGCAGCAAAGTATTTAAACTTTATTCATTTTTATAGAAAATTTTGTCAAAAGTTTATTTTTATAGAAAATTTTGTCAAAATTTTATTTCTATAGAAAATTTTGTCAAAATTTTATTTCTATGGAAAATTTTGTCAAAATTTTATTTCTATAGAAAATTTTGTCAAAAGTTTTTTTTTTTTTTATTTCATATTTAAAATCTTAAAATTATAGTGTAGGATTATAAATGTTAAAACATCTCTATAATAAATATATATAATAATTAAATTTTGAAGATAAAAAGAAAATAAATAAAAATTAATATCAATATTAATAGAAAACAAGTATATACGGCCGTAAGTTCGGCCAGGCCGAAGCTTATGTACCCTCCATCATGGATTGCGTAGAAACTTCATCTAAACACGCTTGCCGATGGCAAGGTATCTTAAAACCTCCTAACACCATCTTCTAAATTGAATGTAAGTCCATACGTGGTATATATTTAATCAAAAAAGATCGATCCAATACGTATATAATTCAGTTTGACAAAGTAGACATAAAATTTTGACAAAATTATCTACAGAAATAAAATTTTAACAAAATTTTCTATAGAAATAACATTTTCACAAAATTTTCTATAGAAATACAAATTCTGACAAAATTTTCTATAGAAATAAATTTTTGACAAATATTTCCACAGAAATAAAATTTTAACAAAATTTTCTACAGAAATAAACTTTTGACAAAATTTTCTATAGAAATAAAATCTTGGTTGATTATTTTTGGCTCGAGTGGCAACCATGATTATGAACCGAATAAAATTTGAACAAAATTTTCTATAGAAATAAAATTTTGACAAAATTTTCTATAGAAATAAAATGTTGACAATGATGAAAATTTTATTATGAATCTAATAAAATTTTAACAAAATTTTCTCTAGAAATAAAATTTTGACAAAATTTTCTATAGAAATAAAATTTTGACAATTTGAACCGGATCGGATGAATTTTGCTCCTCCAAGAGGCTCCGGAGGTCAAATCTGGAGAATGTTTTATATGGGGGCTATACATAATTATGGACCGATATGGACCAATTCTGGCACGGTTGTTAAAGATCATATACTAACACCATGTTCCAAATTACAACCGGATTGGATGAAATTTGCTTCTCTTGGAGAATTCGCAAGCCAAATCTGGGGATCGGTTTATATGGGGGCTATATATAATTATGAACCGATGTGAACCAATTTTTGCATGGTTGTTAGAGACCATATACCAATACCATGTACCAAATTTCAGGCGGATCGGATGAAATTTGCTTCTCTTGGAGACTTCGCAAGCCAAATCTGGGAATCGGTTTATATGGGGGCTATATATAATTATGAACCGATGTGGACCAATTTTTGCACGGTTGTTAGAGACCATATACCAATACCATGTACCAAATTTCAGCCGGATCGGATGCAATTTGCTCCTCTTTGAGGCTTCGCAAGCCAAATCTGGGGATCGGTTTATATGGGGGCTATATATAATTATGGACCGATGTGGACCACTTTTTCCATGATTGTTAGAGACCATATACCAACACCATGTACCAAATTTCAGCCGGATCGGATGAAATATGCTTCTCTTAGGGGCTCCACAAGCCAAATCTGGGGATCGGTTTATATGGGGGCTATATATAATTAAGGACCGATATGGACCAATTTTTGCATGGTTGTTAGAGACCATATACCAACATCATGTACCAAATTTCAGCCGGATCGGATGAAATTTTCTTCTCTTTGAGGCTCCGCAAGCCAAATCTGGGGATCGTTTTATATGGGGGCTATATATAATTATGGACCGATGTGGACCACTTTTTCCAAGATTGTTAGAGACCATATACCAACACCATGTACCAAATTTCAGCCGGATCGGATGAAATATGCTTCTCTTAGGGGCTCCACAAGCCAAATCTGGGGATCGGTTTTTATGGGGGCTATATATAATTAAGGACCGATATGGACCAATTTTTGCATGGTTGTTAGAGACCATATACCAACACCATGTACCAAATTTCAGCCGGATCGGATGAAATATGCTTCTGTTAGAGGCTCCACAAGCCAAATCTGAGGGACCCTTTATATGGGGGCTATACTTTATGGGGTCTTAGAGCAATATTTCGATGTGTTACAAACGGAATGACAAAGTTCATATACCCCCATCCTATGATGGAGGGTATAACAAGTGAGTAAAGCAGAAAGTCGGGCGGGTCCGACTATATCATACCCTAAACCACCCCTACTGAATTAGTGAACATTGTTTGTGGGATATCAATTGTATAGGCTAGGGGAAAACCGCATTTCCACATTTAAGAACATTTAGGGGTATATGGGAGTTTTATCACAATCTTAACAGAAATGTCTGATATTAGGAACTATAGTTGATTCTGAACCTACAGAGTTAGTATGCCACTAATATTGTGTCCATTCCCTACGGAAGATGGAACAACCACAGGACGGGTACAGGACTAGTCCCTGGTGTATATGGACCAGTCCCAGTTCTGGTCAAAATGTAAATATGTAAGGGACCGGTCACTTTAACATGGGTTTGTCATTGACGGGGTAAATTTATACTTTGGGACACGCCTTGGACTAACTCCAAAGGACACGTCCTGAGACAATATAGCAGGAGCACCCCATAGATAGGTCCTCAGGAACCACTCTCGGACAAACTCTTAGAAATCTGTTTCATTTTGGGCATCCAAATCGCATTCGAACTTTTGAAAACTTTTGAAATATGTCGAACAATAGGTTATTCTGATAATTTTATGTCAATAAATGTGTAGATCCAAAAATATTTTAATATCAAGCGAGTTCGGAAATCAATAAATTACGACTATTTAAAAATTGCAACTAACTGGAGCACCGGTACCAGTTCTGTAATAGGTCCGTCAGTGGCAATTTGCACCAATTTCCCGTAGGGTTATTAAAAAAAGATGAAATCGCTCAATTAGTGTGGGTAATAAAGCCAAATTTCTGAAAATAGGATAATAGATTTATGAAAGAGCTACATGTAAGTCTAAATACGATCAGCTCATACATGTACATTTGAAATTTCAGCAACATTGGTTAATAAAAAAGAGTATTATGGCCACGTTTGGGAAAATCGATCGATGCATATATATTGGAGCTATATCTAAATCGGAACCGATTTCGATGATATTTCCCAGATTTGGTTGATACCACAGAAGGTTACCTTGTGCTAAATTAGAGTAAAATCGGGTACTAAATAAGGCTATTATGGTCAGAAATAAATTTGTAAGGGGTAATTTTTTCAAAAACGGGCGATACATATATATGCGAGCTATATCTAAATCTGAACCGATTTGGATTATATTTTTCAAATTTTTTTTGATATCACAGGAGATTACCTTGTGCTAGATTTGAGTAAAATCGGTTTATAAATGAGGCCACTACGGTCAAAAATAAGGTTATAGGGGGCAAATTTTTGAAAATTGGGCGCTACATATATATGGGAGCTATATCTAAATCTGAACCGATTTGTATTGTATTTTGCACATATAGTCAGTACTATAGAACATTATAGTAAGCCAAATTTGAGTATGATCGGTTGATAAATAAATGTTTTATGGCCAAATTTCTCAAAATCGGGCGATACATTTATATGGGAGCTATAGCTAAATGTGAACCGATTTCGATGATTTTTTGCAAATATAGTAAGTGTTATAGAAAATTAGATTTTACCAACTTTGAGTCAGATCGGTTGATAAATAAGGGAATTATGGCCAAATTTGGGAAAATCGGGTGATACATATATATGGGAGCTATATCTAAATTTGATCCGATTTTTTTTCCAAATTCAATAGCGTTCGTCTCTGCACCAAAAAAACCGCCACATACCAAATTTCATCAAAATCGGTTAATAATTGCGATCGGAATCCTGCGAACAACAAATATATGGACGGACGGACGGACACCAAGCGCTAGATCGACTCAGGAGGTGAATAGAAAATTTTGTCAAAATTTTTATTTAGATTTTGGCAACATTTTATTTTTGTAGAAAATGTTGTCAAATATTTATTTTTATAGAAAATTTTGTAAAATTTTTTATTTCTATTTATTTATTTATTTTTATAGAAAATTTTGTAAAAAATGTTATTTCTATAGAAAATTTTGTCAATATTTTGGTTTCTATAAAAATGTTATTTCTATAGAAAATTTTGTCGAAATTTTGATTTCTATAGAAAATTTTGTCAAAATTTTGGTTTCTGTAGAAAAGTTAGCAATTTTTTTTTCTATACAAAATTTTATCAAAATTTTATTTCTATAGAAAATTTCGTCAAAATTTTTATTTCTATAGAAAATTTTGTGAAAATTTTGGTTTTGGAGCTATAGCTAAATCTGAACCGATTTCGATGAAATTTGGCACACTTAAAGGTCGGTCTATTGGATTACTTTGTGGCAAACTTGACGCCGATCGGTTAATAAATGAACGCAATCTGACCCCATTTATCGAAATCGGGCGATACATATATATGGGAGATATATCTAAATTTGATCCGATTTTTTCCAAATTCAATAGCGTTCGTCTCTGCACCAAAAAAACCGCCACATACCAAATTTCATCAAAATCGGTTAATAATTGCGACCGGAATCCTGCGAACAACAAATATATGGACGGACGGACGGACACCAAGCGCTAGATCGACTCAGGAGGTGAAAAGAAAATTTTGTCAAAATTTTTATTTCTATAGAAAATTGTGGCAACATTTTATTTTTGTAGAAAATGTTGTCAAATATTTATTTCTATAGAAAATTTTGTCAAAATTTTTATTTCTATTTACTTATTTATTTTTATAGAAAATTTTGTAAAAATTTTTATTTCTATAGAAAATTTTGTCAAAATTTTGGTTTCTATAAAAATTTTATTTCTATAGATAATTTTGTCGAAATTTTGGCTTCTATAGAAAATTTTGTCAAAATTTTGGTTTCTGTAGAAAATGTTAGCAAGATTTTGTTTCTATACAAAATTTTATTAAAATTTTATTTCTACAGAAAATTTCGTCAAAATTTTTATTTCTATAGAAAATTTTCTCAAAATTTTGGTTTCTGTAAAACTTGTATTCCTATATATATTTTATTTTTATAGAAAATTTTGTAAAAATTTTGGTTTCTTTAGAAAATTTGGTCAACATTTTATTTCTGTAGAAAATTCCGTCAAAATTTTATTTCTATAGAAAATTTCGTCAACAGTTTTATTTGTTTAGAAAATTTCTTCAACATTTTTATTTGTTTAGAAAATTTTGTCAAAATTTTTATTTCTAAACTTTTGTCAAAAGTTTATTTCTATAGAATTTTTTTCAATATTTTATTTCAATAGAAAATTTTATCAAAATTTTATTTCTATAGAAAATTTTATCAAAATTTTATTTCCATATTTTTTTTATTTCTATAGAAAATTTCTATTTCTATAGAATTTTTTTTTGTTATTTCTATAGAAAATTTCGTCAAAATTTCGTCAAAATCAAAATAAATATTTAGGAAATTTTGCCAAATTTTGTCAAAATTTTATTTCTATTCAAAATTAATTCTATTTATAAAAGTTTGTGAGGTACCTCTTAGTTGGAGAGGAATATTTTGCGGAATCTACCAAAACATCAACAATTCTACCGTAAAAAATCTACCATTTTTGGTAGAATTCTATCAACTGTGGCAACTGTGATCTCAACCATAGCAATAGCATGTATGTAAGGTCATAACATTTTCTTTGTTGTAACATCTCTTTATAGAAATCTTAAAAAATTGATTACAAGTTAATTCAATTTTTGGATGAAGTACACCCATAGAAAAAATCATGAACGGCGTGGTCATTTCGAAACGATCCGTTCATGAAAGTGGATCAACACACACGCAGAGAAGAAACATGATTGTCACAATCATATTCGAAGAGCAAAATAATATGATAGCAGCTATTTTTGCGGCGACCATGTAACATTTTAACCTGCAACCATGTTGGCACAGTGAACATTGTTCTAAGAAAAATACAATTGTCCTCATCTAAAATGTTATTATATTGATAAAAAGAATTTTGTTTCCATTAAAAGACAACGATCTAAAATGTTATGTTATTCGTCAAAAATGTTTTTCTTCTAGTTAAAAGAACATGGTCACAACCTAAAATGTTTTGATTTTTATGAAAAAACTTTTTTCGTCGTCGAAAAAATGACGCCACTTGAGAAAAGAAAACACAAAATCAACTTTATTTATTTGTTTTTATTTATTTATAAACTATTTCATTGTTTATTTGTATTTATATAGTCGTGCAAGCAAAAATCACATATTTTTACACACTCTAGTTTGGTTCAATTTCAACAATAAGTAATCATTCCATATTTACTTCGTGTCCATCAAATGTACAAACGCAGACATCATGTAACTGCAAATAAAAATAAATTATACCATATATCAAAATGCAGAACAAAAACCAGGTACATTTTTTTCAATTACACTTTCCTTTTTATACCCTCCATCATAGGATGGGGGTATATTAACTTTGTCATTCCGTTTGTAACACATCGAAATATTGCTCTAAGACCCCATAAAGTATATATATTCTGGGTCGTGGTGAAATTCTGAGTCGATCTAAGCATGTACGTCCGTCCGTCCGTCCGTCCGTCCGTCCGTCTGTTGAAATCACGCTAACTTCCGAACGAAACAAGCTATCGACTTGAAACTTGGCACAAGTAGTTGTTATCGATGTAGGTCGGATGGTATTGAAAATGGGCCATATCGGTCCACTTTTACGTATAGCCCCCATATAAAGGGACCCTCAGATTTGGCTTGTGGAGCCTCTAACAGAAGCATATTTCATCCGATCCGGCTGAAATTTGGTATATAGTGTTGGTATATGGTCTCTAACAACCATGCCGAAACTGGTCCACATCGGTCCATAATTATATATAGCCCCCATATAAACCGATCCCCAGATTTGGCTTGCGGAGCCTAAAAGAGAAGCAAATTTCATCCGATCTGGCTGAAATTTGGTACATGGTGTTGGTGTATGGTCTCTAACAATCGTGCAAAAATTGGTTCATATCGGTCCATAATTATATATAGCCCCCATATAAACCGATCCCCAGATTTGGTTTGCGGAGCCTCAAAGAGAAGAAAATTTCATCCAATCCGGCTGAAATTTGGTACATATGTTGGTATATGGTCTCTAATAACCATGCAAAAATTGGTCCATATCGGTCCTTAATTATATATAGCCCCCATATAAACCGATCCCCAGATTTGGCTTGTGGAGCCTCTAAGAGAAGCATATTTCATCCGATCCGGCTGAAATTTGGTACATGGTATTGGTATATGGTCTCTAACAACCGTACCAAAATTGGTCCACATCGGTCCATAATTATATATAGCGCCCATATAAACCGATCCCCAGATTTGGGTTGCGGAGCCTCAAAGAGAAGCAAATTTCATCCGATCCGCCTGAAATTTGGTACATGATATTGGTATATGGTCTCTAACAACCATGCAAAAATTGGTCCACATCGGTTCATAATTATATATAGCCCCCATATAAACCGATCCCCAGATTTGGCTTGCGAAGTCTCCAAGAGAAGCAAATTTCATCCAATCCGGTTGTAATTTGGAACATGGTGTTAGCATATGATCTTTAACAACCGTGGCAGAATTGGTCCATATCGGTTCATAATTGTATATAGCCCCCATATAAAACGTTCTCCAGATTTGACCTCCGGAGCCTCTTGGAGGAGCAAAATTCATCCGATCCGGTTCAAATTAGGAACGTGGTGTTAGTATATGGTCGCTAACAACTATAACAAAATTGGTCCAATCACACAAAAATTGGTCCATATCGGTTCATAATCATGGTTGCCACTAGAGCCAAAAATAATCTACCAAAATTTTATTTCTATAGAAAATTTTGTCAAAATTTTATTTCTATAGAAAATTTTGTTAAAATTTTATTCGGTTCATAATAAAATTTTCATCATTGTCAAAATTTTATTTCTATAGAAAATTTTGTCAAGATTGTATTTCTATAGAAGATTTTGTTCAAATTTTATTCGGTTCTTAATCATGGTTGCCACTCGAGCCAAAAATAATCTACCAAGATTTTATTTCTATAGAAAATCTTGTCAAAAGTTTATTTCTATAGAAAATTTTGTTAAAATTTTATTTCTGTAGAAATTTTTGTCAAAATTTTCTTTCTATAGAAAATTTTGTCAAAATTTTTATTTCTATAGAAAATTTTATTTCTATAGAAAATTTTGTCAAAATTTTATGTCTACTTTGTCAAACTGAATTATATACGTATTGGATCGATCTTTTTTGATTTGATATATACCACGTATGGACTTACATACAATTTAGAAGATGGTGTTAGGAGGTTTTGAGATACCTTGCCATCGGCAAGCGTTACCGCAACTTACGTAATTCGATTCAGGATGGCAGTGTTTAGAAGAAGTTTCTACGCAATACATGATGGAGGGTACATAAGCTTCGGCCTGGCCGAACTTACGGCCGTATATACTTGTTTGTATTCACATAAAACCACGTGCCATTTCTGAATAAATAAATTAACACAATAATTCCGTATTCTCCGTCCATTCTAAGAAACAATCAACACACGATTGACGCGCAAAATGAAAATCGTGTGTACCTGCTCAATGTTTTTATAAAATTCTTGTCGCTGCAAAAAAATTAAAAAATTAAATGGTCACGAAAACAATGTAAATGGTCTTTATGGCCATGTAATGGTTGTAGACATGTCTATACGTAAACTATAAACATACTTTTTTCTCTGCAAAAAAGTAAAAAAAATTGAATGGTCAGGTACATGATTTTCCTGACCATATAATGGTCTCAAATTCTATCATTTAAATAATAGAACATGTTTGCGGCATTTGAGAACCATTTAAATGCTTATTGCCAACATATATTTTTCTCCGCTCGAAAATTATTTTTACAAAGACAAAATACATGGTTTTCGCGACAATTACATACTCCAAATAAGCATTAAATGGATGCGGCAACCATGTCCAAACATGTTTTTTCTGTGCGTGCACATGTGTTGTCAAACTGAGAACAGATGGGGTCAATCTGACAACGTAAAAATGACACCATACGTTGTCAAAACAACAACCAGCGTTCATGATCTGAAAACGTAATGTTTACGAATTTATAAATAAAATAAAAAAAAAAAAATATTTCCGCTACCGTGACTCGAATCTGTGTTGCCTGCACGATACGCGTTAACAGTCGCCTTAGCACATTGCACCAATGGCGGAGTTGCCATAACAACGTCTAACGATTATTTTAAGATTTTTGATGGCCAAAGAAAAACGAATGCCTTTCATGAAATCGTGAACGCCCGTGGACGAAATCGTGAACATTCCGTTTTGATTTTTTGTGAACGTTTCCGTTTCATTTTGACAACGTCCGTTCACGATTGTGAAACGTATTTTTTCTATTATTGTACTTTAGTTCTCCCATAAACAGTTAAGGTTTTTCAGTGTAGTGCAGTGCAGTCGAATATATTTTCTCATTGTGCAGTTTGCTTGATTGTGCATATAAAGTAGCATTTAATTATCAATCACAAGATAATTTTCGAAATACTTGAATAATTCGAAACTAACTGAATAGGGGTTCGAGATATTTTCAAATTTAAATAAATGCCCATCTGGCCGGCGATCAAGTAAGAGTTATGCCGCAAGGGATGGTAGGGTAGGTTATATGTGCATGTAGAAAATTTTACCACATCTAAATCAAATGTAACCATTCGATTCACTAGCGATGTATGTTACTTCCTGTCCAATATTACCAAATATCCAACCGCAAGGAATCACATTAATTTGGATAGCACTTGGCTATCTCCTTCCTAACAACCATAGTTAAGAGGAGTTTAATGATCAAGAGCGGATACTCCTTTCATTAGGCATGTCATAGACTTGATTTAATATGAGAATAAACTGAGTATGTCTGTCTGTCTGTTCTTAACTAGTTTATGTACCTTTTTTTGCTGTGCCAGAGACTTTTGTATTCTCGTTGGTTTTCAAATTCAGTTCCCTTTTCTGTTTGCCTTTTCTTTTCATTCCTATTAGGCTTGATTAGAGTTGTTCAGGTTGATCAAACGTTTGTTCGTATTCGATTGCAAGTTTTGTTTGTGGACAAGAAAGACGTACGTCTGAGGATGTTGTGGTTTTAATCAATCAATTTCTTTGGGTTCATTTGGCACCTACTGATTCCTGGCAGTTGAGTTTATAACACTTGTGACCAATTATCTAGCACAATTAATCTTCAATATTTAATACCAGTAATTTTACCTCAATATTTATGAGAACGAAACGACGAGACTTTAAAATCGATTGCATTGAACAATCAACGCTTTCACTACCGAAATAACGCTTTCACTACCTAATATTAAAAGCTTTAATTTTTCTTATTTCTTTTTTTTTTTGTATTGTACTAACACCATGTAAGAAATGAATTGTAATTTTAAGGACCTGCCTCAATTAGTTCAAGAACTTAATGAGTTTCTTCTGAGAATTTGATTCTTGGCCTAAATACAAAAAAGAATCCGGAAAAATATCAGCTATAGTTATAGTACGAATGTCCATGTACTAGAGACATACAGTCGAAAAATAGTCTCAAAATGACGTATTTTTCGTTTATTATTAAAGAAGTTTATAAATATGCATTTTAGTGCTCACCAAAATATTTATAACTTATTTAGATTAAAGCCTCCACTTTAAAATAAAATTAAGAAATAAATCGACACTAAGTGTGAAAATAGTGTTTGTTATCGTTTTCCAATGGACATCGGTAGTCAAAGGTTTAATGATGATAAAAAGGTCGTAAACGAATGGAAAAGAATGTTTTTCATAAGTTTCGGTGTAAGCAATATAAATGTTTGGAAGTCAATTTTTTTTAGCACATTATCCTTTATAGGAAGCATATAATGTTCATAAACTAGTAAAAAGTCTTTGCGACATATACAAATATGATGAATGAGGGAGACATCAACAGTGAGGCTAAATGTTCAACATGAAGGAAGAATATGTTAAACCTAAACATTCGTCATGGCTTATAGATGTAGTTATTTTGGTTATAAATAAATATTTGGAGTATAACATATTTTTTATTTTGTATCCAATACAACTCTGTTTAGGATATTTTGCTGTAAGTAAAACAAAGTTTTTAAAAGTGGAAGTAACCAATTGGGTCTTAAAAATATACTGAAACATAACATGTTTAAACAATAAAGGGTGATACGGTCAAAATTTGGTCAAGGGAAAACGCGTGTAAATCGGTGAAATCGTTTATTTAAAAAATCAAATTAAATTTCTTTTTCAAGTTCAATTAGTATAAAATTCAGGAAAAATATTCAGTTAGGCTTTCGCTTTTCTAAATCCGAATTGCCGGGCCTCACGCTTGACACCTGCCATCAGATTTTGTACAGCCACCTTGTCCACCTTCTTCGCCGCAGAAAGCCAGTTTGCCTTGAACTGCTGCTCGTCCTTAGCAGTTTTTTTGGTCTTCTTTAGGTTCCGCTTGACAATAGCCCGTACCACTCCATGGCCTTTTTACCGTAATGGCAAGATGCCAAATCCGGCCAAAACAGTACGGAACAACTGTGTTTCTTCAGGAGACGCAGCAGACGTTTATTCAAACACTCTTTCACGTAAATTTCTTGGTTTACAGTCCCGGAAGCTATGAAAATGCTGCTTTTCAAGCCACAGGTACAGATGGCTCGCCAAACCAGATATATCTTTGCGAACTTTGACAGTTTTATGTGCTTGAAAATATCTGCTACCTTTCCCCTTCCTTTTGCCGTATAAAACTCCTGTCCCGGAAGCTGATTGTAGTCGGCTTTGACATAGGTTTCGTCGTCCATTACCACGTAGTCAAACTTCGTCAGCATCGTTGTGTACAGCCTCCGGGATCGCGCTTTGGCAGTCGTATTTTCGTTTTTTGGCTCGATGCACGGTTGTAGACGATACACCCATCTTATTTGCGGCATCTCGGAGAGAGGGGTTAGGGTTTCGCTTGAAACTACCGGCAACTCTCTTTGTCGTCTCAGCAGCTTCCGGTTTTCGATTTCCCCCCGATCCAGACTTCCTGGCTGTCAACAAACGTTCTCCAAACACTTTAATTACATTTTTAACGGTTGATTTGGCAACTTTTAGCGATTTTGCCAGCTTTGCGTGCGAGTAGCTCGGATTTTCGCGATGCGCGAGCAAAATTTTGATACGCTGCTCTTCTTGCTTGGACGGCATTTTGACAACTGAAGAGTGAATTCCAAAATCAAAATAGGAGCAACATTCTACACACACACACCTTCGAAATGAGGGGTGTTCGGGTTTTTTAAATGCAAAATTGAAAGAAATACGTCAAGTTTATATTGACCAAATTTTGACCGTATCACCCTTTATGAGGACTATATCAGATTCTGGATTTGTAAGAACCATTTTTGTTTGAGTTTTAGAGGAATCATTAACATCTCTTGTAAGCGTGCAAGAAAATTATAAAATAACGTCCTGATTTGAAATTTTAAATCTGTAGATTCACCCGAGAAGTAAAATCTGGAAATTTTACATTGAGTTTCAAGCAATTTTCATGATCAGTGCGCCTTCTATACCCTCAAGAAGTGAAGTCGGTCTATATGGAGGCATTACCAAAAGGACCGATACTTAATCCGATACACGTTTTTGTGAGCCTAAAATACGAGAATATTTACAATTTCAGGCAAATTGGATAAAAACTTCGGATTCTAGAAGCCCAAGAAGTAAAATCGTGATATCGGTCTATATAGGGGATATACCAAAACATGGACCATGGCACACCTCTTTATGGTCCTCAAATACCTATAAATTTCCAATTTCAGACAAATTGTATATAAACTACGGATTCTATAAACCCAAGATGTAAAATCGGGAGATCGGTCTCTATGGGGGCTATACCAAAACATGGACCGATCCTCACCATTTTTTGGCACACCTCTTTATGGTCATAAAATACCTTTAGATTTAAAATGTCAGGCAAATTGGATAAAAGCTACGATTTCTATAAGGCCAAGATGGGGACCATACTATACACTGAAAAAACAGTGAACCCACCAGGAAAGATAACTTTCGATTAATTTTAGAAAATTTTGAATTTTTTTAGAAAATTTTAACTAAACAGTATTACAAGCGCTGGCATCACTCCGATATGGTAAAAATAAGTAAATATTTTTCGACAAATTCAAGAAAATTTATTAGACATAACTACGTTTTTGCACTTGTTAAAGAAAATTTTGTAGTTTTAAGAGAAATCTTGGAGTTCAAAATTGCAAGAATGTCTTTAGTGCCATACGAAGTTCATGATGGACACATTTTTGGTAAAATTTACAAATTTAAGGAAATAATGAACTATTTTGTGAGAAATACGAAATTAGGAAACCTTTATGCTTTATTTTTGTATAATTTTTTCCTGTGTTTTAGTTCATTTAACTAACGTACGCAAAAAATTATTTGAGTAAAGTAAACTTTTTCCAAACATAATGATTCTATGAACTAATATAAAGTTAAATTGGCTTTAGTGAAATAGAGAGTTCACTTTTTTTTGAGTGTAACATGGATCGATTTTCACCATTTTTTGCACACCCTCTTTACGGTTCTAAAGTACCTCTCGATTTCCAATTTCAGGTAAATTGGATAAAAACTGCGGTTTCTATAAGCCCAAGAAGTAAAATCGGGAAATCGGTCTATATGGGGGCTATACCAAAATATGGACCGATACTCACCATTTTTTGCACACCTCTTTATGGTCATAAAATACCTTTAGATTTCAAATTTTAGGCAAATTGGATAAAAACTACGATTTCTATAAGGCCAAGACCCCAAATCGGGAGGTCGATTTATATGGGGACTATATCAAAACCTGGATCGATATAGCCCATCTTCGAACTTGACCTGCCTGCAGACAAAAGACGAGTTTGTGCAAAATGTCAACACGATTGCTTCATTATTGCAGACTGTAGCGTGATTACAACAGACAGACAGACAGACGGACATCGTTATATCGTCTTAGAATTTCTCCCTGATCAAGAATATATATACTTTATATAGTCGGGAATCGATATTTCGATGTGTTACAAACGGAATGACAAACTTATTATACCCCCGTCACCATTCTATGGTGGTGGGTATAAAAATAAAAAGTGTAATTGGAAAAAAATTTTGTTTTTTAAATTTCTTTACCCAAATGAACTTCCAAGGCACAACTTCTAAAGCAATGCAAAGGATCCAAAAATGGAGTACTTCCGTCCTATGACAAGCCCATGTAAAATTCATTGGAGATGATCCAAGTTTGCACTACTTCCGGGTCACAAATTGGTGATGAAAACTAATTTTTTGGAAGCTCCTTTTTTGCTGGGTAACCTAACCTTGAAGCAGAAACTGTTTGGGAGAATATGGTTCAATATATAAATATTGTTTAATATGAAAATCATATGTTCCTCATATCTCCTAATATCCTATCCCACGGCTGAATGGACGTTAATTCATGATTACCCTCAAAAATCGAAAAAATCCATCAAAATCAAAGTGTTATGGCAAAATTTATTTAGCTCATATATTTTAAAATAAGCTTCCTAGAGCGAAATGAACGTTGATTCACTATCACCCTCAAAACATCGAAAATTCCATCCAAATCCTATAAAAGATCAAATTTTTATATAAAAACCCAGTAAAAAGATTTGGAAGTTATTCTAAAGGCACAACTTTAATAACACTTCCGAAAATGTTCTTTCATTTTGTTGCAATAGGCAATTTAAACCTTTTTTGTTTCAAATAGTTTAAAAAGCGAGTAAGAAGCACTTTTGGTATGGCTGTTAAATATCATATACTACCACCACGTACCAAATTTCAACCAGATCGGATGAATTTTCCTTCTCCAAAAGGCACCAGAGGTCAAATCTTGGGATCGGTTTATATGGGGGCTATATATAATTATGGACTGATATGAACCAATTCCTGCATGGTTGTTGGATACCATATACTAACATCACGTACCAAATTTCAACCCGAATCGGATGAATTTTGCTCTTCCAAGGGGCTCCGGAGGTCAAATCTGGGGATCGGTTTATATGGGGCCTATTTATAATTATTGACCGATTTCGACCAATTTTTGCATGGGTATTTGAGGCCAAATATTAACACCACGTACCAAGTTTCAACTGAATAAGATGAATTTTGGTCTTCCAAGAGGCTCCGGAGGTCAAATCTGGTGATCAGTTTATATGGGGGCTATATATAATTATTGACCGATGTGGACCAATTTTTGCATGGTCATTAGAGACCATATACTAACACCATGTACCAAATTTCAGCCAGATCGGATGAAATTTGCTTCTCTTAGAGGCTCCGCAAGCCAAATCGGGGAATCGGTTTATATGGGGGCTATACGTAATTATGGACCGATGTGGACCAATTTTTGCATGGTTTTTAGAAACCATATACTAACACCAAGTACCAAATTTCAAGCGGATCGGATGAAATTTGCTTCTCTTAGAGGATCCGCAAGCCAAATCGGTTTATATGAGGGGTATACGTAATTATGGACCGATGTGGACCAATTTTTGCATGGTTGTTAGAAACCATATACTTACACTATGTACCAAATTTCAGCCGGATCGGATGAAATTTGCTTCTCTTAGAGCAATCGCAAGCCAAATTTGGGGGTCCATTTATATGGGGGCTATACGTAAGAGTGGACCGATATGGCCCATCTGCAATACCATCCGACCTACATAAATAACAACTACTTGTGCCAAGTTTCAAGTCGATAGCTTGTTTCGTTCGGAAGTTAGCGTGATTTCAATAGACGGACGGACGGACATGCTCAGATCGACTCAGAATTTCACCAGGACCCAGAATATATATACTTTATGGGGTCTTAGAGCAATATTTCGATGTGTTACAAACGGAATGACAAAGTTAATATACCCCCATCCTATGGTGGAGGGTATAATAAGTTTGATCTGCCAAAAAATGAGCCTACCAGAAATATTGATTTTAGACCCCATAAAATATATACCGATCGACTCAGAATCACCTCCTGAGTCGATCTAGCGCTTTGTGACCGTCCGTCTGTCATATATTTGTTGTTCACAGGATTTCGGTCGCAATTATTAACCGATTTTGATGAAATTTGCTACAGGGAGTTTTTTGGGCACAAGAACGAACGCTATTGAATTTGGAAGAAATCGAATCAAATTTAGATATAGCTCCCATATATATGTATCGCCCGATTTCGACAAATGGGGTTACGTTGCGCTTTTTTACAAACGGATCGTCACCAAATTTGGCAAAAAATAATCTTTTTCATCGCCCTTCAAGTCTGCAAAATTTCATCCATATCGGTTCAGATTTAGATATAGCTCCCATATATATTTATCGCCCGTCTTTGCCAAATTTGGCCTTAAAACCCTTAGTTATCAACCGGTCTTACTCAAAGTTGGCTAAACGTAATCTTCTATAGCACTAACTATATGTGCAAAAAATCATCGAAATCGGTTCAGATTTAGCTATAGCTCCCATATAAATGTACCGCCCGATTTTTCTAAATTTTGCCACAAAACCCTTATTTATCAACCGATCTTACTCAAAGTTGGTCAAATGTAATCTCCTATAGCACTAACTGTATGTGCAAAATTTCATCGAAATCGGTTCAGATTGAGATATAGCTCCCATATATATGTATGCCCGATTTTCCCAAATTTGGCCATAAAACCCTTATTTATTAACCGATCTTACTCAAAGTTGGCTAGATCCAGTCCTCTATAGTACTAACGGTATGTGCAACATTTCATCGAAATCGGTTCTGTAGCTCTCATATACATTAAAAAAAGTGATCTCTCTATTTCACTAAAGCCAATTTAACTTTATTTTAGTTCATGGAATTATTATGTTTGGAGAAAGTTTCCTCTACTCTAATAATTTTTTGTGTACGTTAGTTAAATTAACTAAAAGCCAGGAAAAAAATATACACAAATGAAGGATAAAGATCAACTAAATTCGTGTCTTCCACAAAATAGTTCAATATTTCTTTAAATTTGTAAATTTTACTACAAATGCGTTCATCATGAACTTCGTATGTCACCAATTTTGAACTCCAATTTTTTCCTTCAAACTACAAAATTTTCTTTAACAAGTGAAAAAACTTAATTATGTCTAATAAATTTTCTTGAATTTGTCGAAAAATATTTACTTATTTTTATGACATCGGCGTGATGCCAGCGTTTGTTATACTGTTTAGTTAAAATTTTCTAAAAATATTCAAAATTTCTTGAAACACAATTTCAAGATTACCACAAATCTACCAAACAAATATTTCTATAGAAATTTTTGTCAAAACTTTATTCCTGTAGGAAATTTTGTCAAAATTTTATTTCTATAGAAAATTTTGTCAAAATTGTATTTCTATAGAAATTTTGTTCAAAATATTATTTCTATAAAAAATTTTCTCAAAACTTTATTTCTATGGAATTTTCTCTCACAGTTTTATTTATATAGAGTTTATTATCAAAATTTTATTTCTATTAAAAAATTTCTCAAAAAAAAAATTGTTTATAGAAAATTTTTCAAAAATTTTATTTCTATAGAGATTTAACAAAAAAATTACTATTTTTGGTAGAATTCTACCAACTGCGGCAACCGTGGTGGTAATACAACTCTATTTTCTACGTTATATACGTTGCATTTTCAAGTTTTAAGATAATATAAAGTACTTACAACCATTTTTATTGCGGATCCTCTAAGAGAATCAAATTTCATCCGATCCGGCTGAAATTAGTACATGGTGTTAGTATATGGTCTCTAACAACCATGCAAAAATTGGTCCACATCGGTCCATAATTATATATAGCCCCCATTTAAACCGATCCCCAGATTTGGCTTGCGGAGCCGCTAAGAGAAACAAATTTCACCCGAACCGTCTGAAATTTGGTTCAGTGTGTCAGCATATGATCTTTAACAACCACGCAAAAATTGGTCCACATCCGTCCATAATTATATATGTAGCCCCCATATAAACCGATTTGGCTTGCGGAGCCTCCAAGAGAAGCAAATTTCATCCGATCCGGCTGAAATTAGTACATGGTGTTAGTATATGGTCTCTAACAACTATGCAAAAATTGGTCCACATCCGTCCATAATTATATATAGCCCCCATATAAACCGATTTGGTCTCTAACAACCATGCAAAAATTGGTCCACATCGGTCCATAATTATATATAGCCCCCATATAAACCGATCCCCAGATTTGGCTTGCGGAGCCGCTAAGAGAAACAAATTTCACCCGATCCGGCTGAAATTTGGTTCAGTGTGTCAGCATATGATCTTTAACAACCACGCAAAAATTGATCCACATCCGTCCATAATTATATATAGCCCCCATATAAACCGATTTGGCGATTTGGCTTGCGGAGCCTCTAAGAGAAGCAAATTTCATCCGATCCGGCTGAAATTAGTACATGGTGTTAGTATATGGTCTCTAACAACTATGCAAAAATTGGTCCACATCGATCAATAATTATATATAGCTTCCATATAAACTGATCCCCCGATTGTGTTAACATATGATCTCTAATGACCACGAAAAAATTGGTCTACATCGGTCCATAATTATATATTGCTCCCATATAAACCAATCACCAGATTTGACCTCCGGAGCCTCTGGGAAGACCAAAATTCATCTGTTTCAGTTGAAATTTGGTACGTGATGTTAATATATGGCCTCAAACACCCATGCAAAAATTGGTCGAAATCGGTCAATAGTTATATATAGGCCCCATATACACCGATCCCCAGATTTGGAAGAGAAAATTCATCCGATTCGCTTGAAATTTTGTACGTGATGTTAGTATATGGTATCCAACAACCATGCAGGAATTGGTTCATATCAGTCCATAATTATATATAGCCCCCATATAAACCGATCCCCAGATTTGACCCTTGGAGCCCCTTGGAAGAGCAAAATTCATGCGATCCGGTTGAAATTTGGTACATGGTGTAAGTATATGGTCTCTAACAACTATGCAAAACTTGTTCCACATCGATCAATAATTATATATAGCCCCCATATAAACCGATCCCCGATTGTGTTAACATATGGTCTCTAATGACCACGAAGAAATTGGTCCACATCGCCCCATAATTATATATTGCTCCCATATAAACCGATCACCAGATTTGACCTCCGGAGCCTCTGGGAAGACCAAAATTCATCATATCCCTCAGATCAATCGATCCCCAATCACACAAAAATTGGTCCATATCAAGTTCATAATTGTATATAGCCCCCATATAAGCGACCCCCATATTTCAATTCTGGCTCTCTACGTACCATGCGAAAGTCCATGTCGATTCGTAATTATTTGTAGACTTGCCTATACATATCTTTTTTGTCTAATATATACCGCGTATGGACTAACTCACAATTTAGAAAACGATGTTAAGAAGTTTTAAGATACCACAACCCAAGTAATTCGATGTCTGTCATCCACAGTCTTTCGTAAAAGTTTCTACGCAATCCATGGTGGAGGGTACATAAGGTTCGGCCTGGCCGGACTTAAGCATGTATATACTTGTTTTTTTTTTTTTACTGGGTAACTTATTTTGCTCATTTCTCCTAAACTAAGCGTGCTTAAGCGAAATGGACTCTAATTCGCGATCACACCCCATAGAACCGAAAATTCCATCCACATCGAAAATTCCATCCAACAAATCGAAATTTTTGTATCAAACAGAATCTTAATTCCGTATTATCCCCGGAAATTCCATCCAGTTATTAGTATTAGTATTAGTATTAGTATTAGTATTAGTATTAGTATTAGTATTAGTATTAGTATTAGTATTAGTATTAGTATTAGTATTAGTATTAGTATTAGTATTAGTATTAGTATTAGTATTAGTATTAGTATTAGTATTAGTATTAGTATTAGTATTAGTATTAGTATTAGTATTAGTATTAGTATTAGTATTAGTATTAGTATTAGTATTAGTATTAGTATTAGTATTAGTATTAGTATTAGTATTAGTATTAGTATTAGTATTAGTATTAGTATTAGTATTAGTATTAGTATTAGTATTAGTATTAGTATTAGTATTAGTATTAGTATTAGTATTAGTATTAGTATTAGTATTAGTATTAGTATTAGTATTAGTATTAGTATTAGTATTAGTATTAGTATTAGTATTAGTATTAGTATTAGTATTAGTATTAGTATTAGTATTAGTATTAGTATTAGTATTAGTATTAGTATTAGTATTAGTATTAGTATTAGTATTAGTATTAGTATTAGTATTAGTATTAGTATTAGTATTAGTATTAGTATTAGTATTAGTATTAGTATTAGTATTAGTATTAGTATTAGTATTAGTATTAGTATTAGTATTAGTATTAGTATTAGTATTAGTATTAGTATTAGTATTAGTATTAGTATTAGTATTAGTATTAGTATTAGTATTAGTATTAGTATTAGTATTAGTATTAGTATTAGTATTAGTATTAGTATTAGTATTAGTATTAGTATTAGTATTAGTATTAGTATTAGTATTAGTATTAGTATTAGTATTAGTATTAGTATTAGTATTAGTATTAGTATTAGTATTAGTATTAGTATTAGTATTAGTATTAGTATTAGTATTAGTATTAGTATTAGTATTAGTATTAGTATTAGTATTAGTATTAGTATTAGTATTAGTATTAGTATTAGTATTAGTATTAGTATTAGTATTAGTATTAGTATTAGTATTAGTATTAGTATTAGTATTAGTATTAGTATTAGTATTAGTATTAGTATTAGTATTAGTATTAGTATTAGTATTAGTATTAGTATTAGTATTAGTATTAGTATTAGTATTAGTATTAGTATTAGTATTAGTATTAGTATTAGTATTAGTATTAGTATTAGTATTAGTATTAGTATTAGTATTAGTATTAGTATTAGTATTAGTATTAGTATTAGTATTAGTATTAGTATTAGTATTAGTATTAGTATTAGTATTAGTATTAGTATTAGTATTAGTATTAGTATTAGTATTAGTATTAGAATTAGTATCAATATAACATCGTCCTGGCACTAGCATAAACCTCCATCGTTAAGACAGTTGTGGTACCATTTCGGGAAGCTTTGCTGTTTAGACTCCTGCAAGATAATTTCATTACAATTGCGCTGGGAAATAGTTTCAATAAAACAATGAAAATCTTCGTTGATGTTATGAAATGGTTTTTATGATTTCAAAACCTCTTTACAATAACGAAGAATGTAATGTTATTTATGAAATTGTTTCGTACGATTAATTTTAATAATGGCGAGACTAATAAATCTCTCATATAGACCTGTCGTCCAAGTTTACTTCTTGAGAATCTATAATTTTAATTTTTATCCGGCCAGAGGTGGGAGCCACCGTGGTACAATGGTTAGCATGTCCGCCTTGCATACACAAGGTCGCGGTTCGATTTCTGCTTCGACCGAACACCAAATAGTTTTTCAGCGGTGGATTATCTCACCTCAGTAATGCTAGTGACATTTCTGAGGGTTTCAAAGCTTCTCTAATGGGTTTCACTGCAATGTGGAACGCCGTTCGGACTCGGCTATAAAAAGGAGGTCCCTTGTCATTGAGCTTAACATGGAATCGGGCAGCACTCAGTGATAAGAGAGAAGTTCACCAATGTGGTATCACAATGGACTGAATAGTCTAAGTGAGCCTGATATATCGGGCTGCTACCTAACCTAAACATAACCTAAACTATTAAAGTGGTTTCATGATTTCCATCTCTCCCTACTGTAAAACTTCTCATATGACATTATACCGTTCCTATGTAAATTGACTACCCTGAAGTTGTAACTTTATTATAATTCGTTGTGATTTACACACGCACTCAGACGTAACGAATGAATTCAAGTGGATACAATCAAAGAAATAATTCGTTCCTCTAAAACGAAATTGTGAACATATTTATATCGTTTGTTGTTTTAGAAGGTGTATGAATTCTTATACAAGAATCAAATCCACAAGTTTTGTAATAATGTACATAGAGTCCTTCATGAAATACATGAAACTTTGCGTAGTATATCCGAAAATACAGGTTTACTCTTGGCGCGAAAGAACCACCACATGATGTTGCTTCGCTGCACCTTGCTGATTTTTTAAAACTGCGAGCCATTTTGTTAGAAAATATTGCATTTTTTAAGTTTTGTAACAAAAATGTATTGTGTTTTAGTTCCTCTAAAATGTTTTAGGAAATTTTCCCCAGCCCAACGATTTTCTCTTTATTCCAAGTATGTCTCATAAATTTTATGAATTACGTAGCTGTTATTGTCATCAATAGACAGACCGACAGAAACATACATTTAGTTGGGACCCGTGGAGCAGTGGTTGGTACGTCCGCCTTGCATACCAAGTATCCTGGGTTCGACCCCAGGTTCGACCGAACACCAAAAAAATAAAAATGTGATAAAAGTTTAACATTTTTCAAAAAACTCCAACAAAAGAAAAACGGTTTCAGTAAACGTTTTCCAAACGTTTGTTTCTTCTTTGCGTGTAGATATAAAATTCATTGAAGTTCAGAAAACCGGTTAATCGATGGTCAAACCCGTTTTCGCGATTAACGGAGAAGCCTAGCTTGGGCATTTGGTGGGGAATTTCCATAAATTTGCGGATTTTTGTTTCTATACAAAATTTTGCCTGAATTTTATGTCTATAGAAAATTTTATCAACATTTTTTTCTAAATAAAAAATTTTGTCAAAATTAATAAAATTTTGACAAAATTGTCTATGGAAATAAACTTTTGACAAAATTTTCTATAGAAATAAAATTTTGACAACATTTTCTATAGAAGTCAAATTTTGTCAAAATTTTCTATAGAAGTAAAATTTTGGCAAAATTTTCTATACAAATAAAATTTTGACAACATTTTCTATACAAATAAAATTTTGACAAAAATTTCTATACAAATAAAATTTTGACAAAAATTTCTATACAAATAAAATTTTGACAAAATTTTCTATAGAAATAAAATTTTGACAAAATTTTCTATAGAAATAAAATTTTGACAAAATTTTCTATAGAAATAAAATTTTGACAAAATTTTCTATAGAAGTAAAATTTTGACAAAATTTTCTATAGAAATAAAATTTTTACAAAATTTTCTATAGAAATAAAATTTTGGTAGATTATTTTCGGGGATCGGCTATATATAACTATAGACCGATATGGATCAATTTTGGCACGGTTGTTAACGGTCATATAGTAGCACAATGTACCAAATTTTAACCGGATCGGGTGAATTTTGGTCCTCCAAGAACTCCGGAGGTCAAATCTGGGGATCGATTTAAATGGGGGTTATATATAACGGGTGATACGGTCAAAATTTGGTCAATATAAACTTGACGTATTTCTTTCAATTTTGCATTTAAAACAGCTGAACACCCCATTTTGAAGGTGTGTGTGTGTAGAATGTTACTCCTATTTTGATTTTGGAATTCACTCTTCCGTTGTCAAAATGCCGTCCAAGTAAGAAGAGCAGCGTATCAAAATTTTGCTCGCGCATCGCGAAAATCCGAGCTGCTCGCACGCATAGCTGGCAAAATCGCTAAAAGTTGTCAAATCAACCGTTACAAATGTAATTAAAGTGTTTGGGGAACGTTTGTCGGCAGCCAGGAAGTCTGGATCGGGAGGAAATCGAAAACCGGAAGCCGCTGAGACGACAAAGAGAGTTGCCGGTAGTTTCAAGCGAAACCCTAACCTCTCTCTCCGAGATGCCGCAAATAAGCTGGGTGTATCGTATACAACCGTGCATCGAGCCAAAAAACGAGCCGGACTATCGACTTACAAGAAGGTAGTGACACCAAATCGCGATGATAAACAAAATACGACGGCCAAAGCGCGATCCCGGAGGCTGTACACGACGATGCTGACGAAGTTTGACTGCGTGGTAATGGATGACGAAACCTACGTCAAAGCCGACTACAAGCAGCTTCCGGGACAGGAGTTTTATACGGCAAAAGGAAGGGGAAAGGTAGCAGATATTTTCAAGCACATAAAACTGTCGAAGTTCGCAAAGAAATATCTGGTTTGGTAAGCCATCTGTACCTGTGGCTTGAAAAGCAACATTTTCATAGCTTCCGGGACTGTCAACCAAGAAATTTATGTGAAAGAGTGTTTGAATAAACGTCTGCTGCATTTTCTGAAGAAACACGGTTGTTCAGTACTGTTTTGGCCGGATTTGGCATCTTGCCATTACGATAAAAAGGCCATGGAGTGGTACGCCGCCAACAACGTGCAGGTGGTTCCCGAGGACAAGAACCCTCCCAACACGCCAGAGCTCCGCCCAATTGAGAAATACTGGGCTATTGTCAAGCGGAACCTAAAGAAGACCAAAAAAACTGCTAAGGACGAGCAGTAATTCAAGGCAAACTGGCTTTCTGCGGCGAAGAAGGTGGACAAGGTGGCTGTACAAAATCTGATGGCAGGTGTCAAGCGTGAGGCCCGGCAATTCGGATTTGGAAAAGCGAAAGCCTAACTGAATATTTTTCCTGAATTTTATACTAATTGAACTTGAAAAAGAAATTTAATTTGATTTTTTAAATAAACGATTTCGCCGATTTACACGCGTTTTCCCTTGACCAAATTTTGAGCGTATCACCCTTTAATTAAGACCGGTATGGACCAATTTTTGCATGGTTATTAGATACCATATACTAACACCGCGTACCAAATTTAAACCGGTTCGGCTGAATTTTGCTCTTCCAAGGGGCTCCGGAAATCAAATCTAGGGATCGGTTTATATAGGGGCCATACGTAAAAGTGGTCCGATATGGCCCATCCGACCTACATCAATAACAACTACTTGTGCCAAGTTTCAAGTCGATAGCTTGTTTCGTTCGGAAGTTAGCATGATTTTAACAGATGGACGGACGGACATGCTTAGATCGACTCAGAATTTCACCACGACCGAGAATATACATACTTTATGGGGTCTTGGAGAAATATTTCGATGTGTACAAACGGAATGACAACGTTAATATACTCCCCATCCTATGGTGGAGGGTATACAATTTTTTTTTATTTATTTATTGATTAATTACATATATAATAAAATTATAAATATAATTGTTCGCTTTGACTGCGAGGGTCTTAAGCTTGTTAGGAGTTAAAAAAAATATATTTTTTGGTAATCATTTAAACTTTTTGTTTTGCGTGTAGACAGTCAGACAAGCACATGAACCTGGACATCTTAGCTACGAACGCGGGGACGAACTTGTAACACAGACCAAATGAAGAGGCATAATTAACTTTAGGAAACCACATTTTTGTAAACATTATTATGCAGTCGTTGGTACACGCATGAATTGTCGTCTCTGGCAGAAGACAATAGCACTCCAAAAACATCGACAACGTCGTCTTCGTAACACTATCAATGTAATAACATTGTGCGCGATCTATGCGCCGTCGCATATGGATAGAGTGACCGATAGCTCCATGGACGGACAGTTTGACAATTGAAACAGTTATACGCTCATTTGAACCGTAATAATACGCGTGCATCTCTTTCTACCTGACTGGCGCACTGTCCGGAAGGCTGGCTGGTTCTTAACTTCTTTACTTTTTCAATTTCCAAGTGAATATTGCTAATGGTTTGTTCGCATTAGTGATGCACAAGTCGAAAGTCGACTTTTCGACTAAACGACTTTTTTCTTTTGTGTTGTTATTGTTGGTTTCTTCTTCAATATTTTCATTAATATTTCGATTTCGGCTTAAAACCATATGGTGACTGAATTATAGCAGTAGCTCAACTAAAAGAGGAAAATAATCCTAACTAAAAGAGGAAAATAATATACCCTCCATCATAGGATGGGGGTATATTAACTTTGTCATTCCGTTTGTAACACATCGAAATATTGCTCTAAGACCCCATAAAGTATATATATATTGTGGGTCGTGGTGAAATTCTGAGTCGATCTAAGCATGTCCGTCCGTCCGTCCGTCTGTTGAAATCACGCTAACTTCCGAACGAAACAAGCTATCGACTTGAAACTTGGCAAAAGTAGTTGTTATCGATGTAGGTCGGATGGTATTGAAAATGGGCCATATCGGTCCACTTTTACGTATAGCCCCCATATAAAGGGACCCTCAGATTTGGCTTGTGGAGCCTCTAACAGAAGCATATTTCATTCGATCCGGCTACAATTTGGTACATGGTGTTGGTATATGGTCTCCAACAATCATGCAAAAATTGGTCCACATCGGTCCATAATTATATATAGCCCCCATATAAACCGATCCCCAGATTTGGCTTGCGGAGCCTCAAAGAGAAGCAAATTTCATCCGATCCGGCTGAAATTTGGTACATGATGTTGGTATATGGCCTCTAACAACCATGCAAAAATTGGTCCACATCGGTCCATAATTATATATAGCTCCAATATAAACCGATCTCCAGATTTGGTTTGCGAAGCCTCAAAGAGAAGCAAAGTGCATCCGATCCGGCTGAAATTTGGTACATGGTTTTGGTATATGGTCTCTAACAACCGTGCGAAAATTGGTCCACATCGGTCCATAATTATATATAGCGCCCATATAAACCGATCCCCAGATTTGGGTTGCGGAGCCTCAAAGAGAAGCAAATTTCATCCAATCCGGTTGTAATTTGGAACATGGTGTTAGTATATGATGTTTAACAACCGTGCCAGAATTGGTCCATTTCGGTCCATAATTATATATAGCCCCCATATAAAACGTTCTCCAGATTTGACCTCCGGAGCCTCTTGGAGGAGCAAAATTCATCCGATCCGGTTCAAATTAGGAACGTGGTGTTAGTATATGGTATCTAACAACCATACCAACATTGGTCCAATCACACAAAAATTGGTCCATATCGGTTCATAATCATGGTTGCCACTAGAGTCAAAAATAATCTACCAAAATTTTATTTCTATAGAAAATTTTGTCAAAATTTTATTTCTAGATAAAATTTTGTTAAATTTTTATTCGGTTCATAATAAAATTTTCATCATTGTCAAAATTTTATTTCTATAGAAAATTTTGTCAAAATTTTATTTCTATAGAAAATTTTGTTCAAATTTTATTCGATTCATAATCATGGTTGCTACTCGAGCCACAAATAATCTACCAAGATTTTATTTCTATAGAAAATTTTGTCAAAAGTTTATTTCTATAGAAAATTTTTTTAAAATTTTATTTCCGTAGAAAATTTTGTCAAAATTTTATGTCTACTTTGTCAAACTAAATTATATACATATTGGATCGATCTTTTTTGATTTAATATATACCACGTATGGACTTACATACAATTTAGAAGATGGTGTTAGGAGGTGTTAAGATACCTTGCCATCGGCAAGCGTTACCGCAACTTAAGTAATTCGATTGTGGATGGCAGTGTTTAGAAGAAGTTTCTACGAATATAAACGAGAACTGAGAAGGTCTCAACAAAACTCTTGGGATGATTACTGTAGCAGTATTGAGAATACGTCAGAGGCTTCCAGACTACGGAAGGTACTAGCATCCACTAACACCGCTCCAGGTTTCATTAAAACATCGGAGGGAAATTGGACAACGTCCAGTGAGGAGACGTTGGAGGTACTTTTGGACACACACTTCCCTGGAAATCAGACGGTTGAACCATGTTCCGGCGGTGTAACAGAGGCTCAGCGATCATTTCCTATCGAGGAAATTGTGTCGGAATCTAGAATAAAATGGGCTTTAAATAGCTTTGGACCATTCAAATCCCCCGGACCTGATGGAATTACTCCGGCGGAGTTACAGGCAGTGGCTGAAAGAGTTATCCCCTGGTTGACGGTGATATATAAACGATGTGTAAACTTAGCATATATTCCAGAAAAGTGGAGGGAAACAAAAGTCGTCTTCATACCTAAAGCAGGAAAAGCCTCTCACTCGAGTGCGAAGGATTTCCGACCAATCAGCTTATCCTCATTCCTACTTAAGACCCTGGAGAGGATGATAGACATGTATCTTAGAACTAGCGTGGATTCAAGTTTTCTCTCGAAACGACAGCATGCATACTCGAAGGGCAGGTCTACTGAGACCGCATTGCATGAACTAGTCAGCTTTATTGAAAGCTCACTATCTGTCAAAGAATACACAATCGTGGCGTTTCTAGACATCGAAGGGGCGTTCAATAATGTCCATCCGAGCTCGATATTAAATGGACTGACAACTCTGAATGTTGATCCAGGTATACTTAGGCTGTTAGACGAACTTCTAATAAAGAGACGTATTTCAGCCACACTAGGGCAAGCAAACATACAAAGGTATGTGAACAGAGGCACTCCCCAAGGAGGAGTTCTATCACCTCTTCTTTGGAATGTTGCTATAAACAACCTTCTGGTTTCCCTAGAAAAAGAAAGGATAAAAGTGGTGGCATACGCAGATGATGTGGCGCTAGCAGTCAGGGGAAAATTCCCATCCACAATCAGAGATATTATACAGAGAGCTCTCCGGATGACTGAGAAATGGGCGAAAGATAATGGTCTTGGTGTAAATCCAGCAAAGACAGAACTAGTCATGTACTGCAAAGATCGTAAAACTCCCACGGTTAGGCCCACTTCCTTAGGGGGTACTGAAATTCCCTTTGGTGAGTGTGCAAAATACCTTGGCGTTATTTTGGACAGGAAGCTGAATTTTAGGCTTAATATTGAAGAGAGGGCGAGAAAAGCCACGGTAGCTTTGTACTCGTGCAAAAAGGCAATAGGGAAAAAATGGGGACTAAAACCAAAAATTGTGCATTGGCTATACACTGCAGTAGTTAGACCTATAATGCTATATGGTGTTGTAGTCTGGTGGCCGGCACTTCAGAAACCGACTTGTTTAGATAAAGTTCAGCGTATGGCGAGCTTATGTATCTCAGGCGCATTTAGTAAGACAGGAACAGACTCCCTTAATGTCATGCTACATCTATTGCCTTTAGACATTTTGGCCAAACAGTCAGCTGCAACAACGGCTGTGCGGTTGCGCGAGCTATCGCGGTGGTCGGAAAAAATGTACGGTCATAGTTCGGTCCTCAAAATAATGCCAGATGTGCCTAACGTAGTGGATTATACCCTGGCAAAACCACTTTTCGACAAAAAGTTTGAAACTCTAATTCCCAACAGTGAGGCGTGGTGTACACAGACCCCGGGGAATAAAAGATATATAGATTTCTATACTGATGGCTCCAAATTGAATGGACAAGTGGGGTTCGGAGTATATTCTAAAGATCTGGAAATTCGAATAGCGAAAAGATTACCTAATCACTGTAGTGTTTTTCAGGCTGAAATATTAGCAATAAGAGAGGTGGCGAATTGGCTGAGAAGTAATGTTCCAACAAATATTGGCATTAATATATACTCAGACAGTCAACCTGCAATAAAATCCTTGGACTCTGTGTTCCTCAACTCGAAAACGGCCATCGACTGCCGCAAATCTCTCAATGAGATGGCTGATCAGTACAATATTCACCTAATATGGGTGCCTGGCCATAGGAACATACCGGGGAACTGCGAAGCGGATGAGTTGGCAAGGCTAGGGACTACCTTACATATTCCAGGGGAACTGGAATTTGTTGGTATGCCCCTAGCTACCTGCAAGCTCATGCTGCGTGAGAAGGCTGTTAGGATGGCAAATGTTCGATGGGAGAATTGCAAGGGTTGTAACGACACCAAGCAAATATGGCCCCATTTCAACTTAAACCGCACACTAGATATGCTAATGTTCTCGAGACGTCAGATATCACTCCTGATATCTGCTATAACGGGTCGCTGCCTGATAGGCGATTTTGCAAAAACTATAGGTGCGAAGTATAATGACTATTGTATGAGCTGTCATGATGCGGAGGAAAAAGAATCAATTAAACACCTCTTGTGTGAGTGTCCTGCATTTTGTGTAAAGCGCAAGCAACTTTTAGGAGCATATAGCTTCAGATTACTGGCGGATCTGGAAAACGTTAACTTAAGCAGTCTGCTAATGTTTTTGGAACAATCTGGTTGGTTCAACAAAGAAAAATAATCAAGAAGGTTCAGCGGTTAAAACTAGAAGTGCCCATATGTAATAGGTACTTTTAGTTAATGTGGTATCACAATGGACTGAGTAGTCTAAGTGAGCCTGAATCTTAATCGGGCTGCCACTTTAACCTAACCTAACCTACGCAATCCATGATGGAGGGTACATAAGTTTCGGCCTGGCCGAACTTACGGCCGTATATACTTGTTTTTTTTTTTTTTTTTTTCAAATTGCACTGAAAAAAATGTTGTCGTGAGGCCAAAGATTTCATGTCCTTAAAATACGCATGCATATTTAGCTTAGCATTAGACGACGCATTTCTCTAATATAAAGTTTTTTTTTCCTTGTCCAAAAGTCGATCAACTTTTCAATGAAGTCGTATTGTCCTTACAATTAAGTGATTTGACTTATAAATGAGTATCATAACATGAAAGACATTTTTTTGGGGTAAGGTCAACTTGACTTTAATAATTCAGAAAAAATCTTTAGAACTATTGAAATTGTCTTTAAATTTGCAGCATTTTTGCATCTGGACTACAAAGCAAAAAATCGTTCAAAAATAGGACATGTTTTTCAACACTTTATTTTAAAGACGTGTTTTGCGTGAAACATAGCATAATTTCTACTGAAAGTCGAGACTGAATTTGGAAAATAAAGTTGTCGTTAACTCTTTTTTAAAGGATTTTGATAGCATATGAAAAAAAAAAACAAGTATATACAGCTTGATAACATATAGAATTTTAGGGGGTTTGATGACAAATTGTCTCCCAAGCAAATCAGTTCAACCAGATTCTACCTATGAAGACTAGATCAGATTCTGGATTTATGAGAACTAATTTTGTTTGAGTTTTAGAGTAATAATAAACATATCGTGTATATGATGAAATAACGCCTTGATTTGAAATCTTAAATCTGTAGATTTTTCCGCCATTATTAAAATGAAGATGTTGAGTAAAATCTGGAAATTTTACTTTCAGTTTCAAGCAATTTTCATGATCAGTGCGCTTGTTATACCCTGAAAGAAGTGTTTTCTTTTCTGAGGAACGAAATTTTAGACAAGCAAAGTTTTCTTTTGACACAAATTTTAGAGACAATCGTTGAATCGCTTATCAAGAATTCGAAATAGTTTGCTCTAAACGAAAATACTTTATACGAAAGGGGAATTTCGTTTGTCTAAAATTTCATTCCGGAGGAAAATATTTTTTCTTTGGGTGTACCCTCAAGAAGTTAAATTGGTCTATATCGATGCCTTACCAAACGGACCGATAAAAACAAAGCGATACAGATTTTGAGGGTCTAAAATTCCAGTATATTTACATTATTGTGCAAATCGGATAAAAAGTACGGTTTCTAGAAGCCCAACGAGTTAAATCTGGAGATCGGTCTATGTGGAGGCTATACTAAAACATGGACCAATACTCACCACCTCTAAATGTTCCTCAAATACCTCTAGAATTCCACTTTCAGACGAATTGGGTGAAAACTACGAACTCTAGAACCCCAAGAAGTAATATCGGGAGATCAGTCTATATAGGGGCTATATCAAAACATGGACCGATACGGACCATTTTCGACACTCCTCATTATGGTCCTAAAATACCTCTAGATTTTTAATTTCCGGCAAATTTGATAAAAAAAACTACGGATTCTAGAAGCCCCAGTCGGGAGATAGGTCTATATGGAGGCTATACCAACACATGGACCGATAGGCACCATTTGCGACACACCTATTTGTGATCTTAAAATACCTCTAGATTTTCCATTTTAAGTAAATCGGATAGAAAATATAGTCTCTAGACGCCCAAAAAGTAAAATCGGGAGATCGGTCTATATGTGGGTTATACCAAAAATGGACCGATACACCTCAATTTAACCACACCTCTTTATGGTCCCAAAATACCTCTAGATTTCCAATTTCAGGCAAATCGGATAGTAAACACAGTTTCTAGAAGCCCAAGAAGTAAAATCGGGAGATCGGTCTATATGGAGGCTATACCAAAACATGGACCGATACACCTCATTTTCGACACACCTCGTTATGGTCCTAAAATACCTCTAGAGTTTCAATTTCAGGCAAATCGGATAGAAAATACAATTTCTAGACGCCCAAGAAGCAAAATCGGGAGATCGGTCTAAATGTGGGCTGTACCAAAACATGGACCGATACGGACCATTATCGACACACCTCTTTATGGTCCTAAAATACCTCTAGATTTGCAATTTCAGGCAAATCGGATAGAAAATACAGTTTATAGAAGCCCAAGAATAAGAATCGGGAGATCGGTCTATATGGCGGCTATACGAAAACATGGAACGATACGGACCATTTTCGACACCCCTTTTTATGGTCCTAAAATACATCCAGATTTTCAATTTCAGGCAAAGCGGATAGTAAATACAGTTGCTAGAAGCCCAAGAAGCAAAATCGGGAGATCGGTCTATATGGTGGCTATACCAAAACATGGACCGATGGGCACCATTTTCGGCACACCTTTTTACGGTCCTCAAGTACCTCTAGATTTCCAATTTCAGGCAAATTGGATAACAACTACGGTTTTTATAAGCCCAAGACCCCAAATCGGGAAGTCGGTTTATATGGGGACTATATCAAAACTTGGACCGATATAGCCCATCTTCGAGCTTGACAAAAAATAAATCTGTGCCAAATTTCAAGGCAATAGCCCCATTATTGAAGGCTGTAGCGTGATTACAACAGACACACAGACGGACAGACGGACATCGTTATATCGTCTTAGAATTTCTCCCTGATCAAGAATATATATACTTTATATAGTCGGAAATCGATATTTCGATGTGTTACACACGGAATGACAAACTTATTATACCCCCGTCATCATTCTATGGTGGTGGGTATAAAAATGCTGAAAAAACGAAAAGTTCAAATTTGCTTCCTAGAAGCAAGTACACAAAACCCAAATTTAAAAGTGAATTGTATCTTAAAAGTATCCTTACTTGTATTCTCCGCTTCTTTGGCTCGGAATCAATACCAAAATTGTTAAAGTAGAGACAAAATCTTTGAAACCGGACATGCTTTTTTTTCAGTGTGATTAGGGCAAACTCCTTTATACTGCAAGATGGTTGGATGAATTATCTTTTCGGAACTGTCACAGAACTGCTGTTAGTAAATAAATCGAAAAGTCGTAGTCGATCTTCAATTTATTAATCGACTTTTGATTTATTTGAGAATCAAGTCAAATCGACTAATCGACGTTTGGTATAGTTCATTTTAAGTGACCCAAATTGACTAATCGAAATTTAGCGAAAAAGTCGAATTCATTTAAAAGTCAATATGCGCTTTTTGTGATTGTAAAGGTCGAAAGTATACTTGTACAATATTAGAAAAAAATTGGAGTAGGCAAAAAATCGGTTTTCCCAACTTTTGAAAATGTCGGAAAGTCTTTGCAATAATTGTTAATATCGAAAATCGACATTTCGAAAAAATTTAAAAAGGCACAAAATCGTCATTTCCAGATTTGAATGAAGTCGGAAAATCGAGAAGTTTTCGACTAATCGACTTTTTGTCATAAAAAAGACGAAATCGAATTTTTTGTAATACTCTATTGAATTTTTTGAGAATCGAGCTTTAGTGTATGTAAAAATCGACTAATAGTCTTTATACCCTAAACCACATAGTGGTTAGGGTATAATAAGTTTGATCTGCCAAAAAATGTGCCTACCAGAAATCTATATATATAAAATTCAATCTATGTTTGTTTATTTGTTTTTTTGTTTGTTTGTTTGTATGTTCCGAGTTGGCTCCGAAACGGCTGAACCGATTTACTTGAAACTTTCAGAGATCGTAGGGGGCGCTCATGTGGTGAGGAGGGTACCTCATTTTTTGACACCTGGTCGCGGAGGGGGACCTCCCCTTTGTCGGACTTTTTGAAAATTGGACCAAAGTTGACAGATTTGCTTGAAATTTTCATTGAAGATTGGGGTTGGCATCTAGACAAAGATCCGCTACTTTTTATTTATCCGCTATTTTATTAAATTATCTGAGATTTACAGAGAACATGTGGTGAGGTTATGGAATTAATATGAGGTACCCGATGATTTCATATGTGGATAGGGAGGGGGACCTCCCCCTTGCCCTACTTTTTGAAACTTGGAACAAAATTATGCGATTTGCTTGAAATTTTCATTGAATGTTGGGGTTGGAATCTAGACAAAAATCCGCTACATTATTTTTCGATATTTGATCGGGGAGGGGGACCACCCCTTTGTCCGATTTTTTTTTTTGAAAGTACAAACAAAACTAAACTCCCCCGACTGAAATTTTACGGAAAAAATGGGTGAGGTTATGGAATTTATATCAGGTTCCTGATTTTTTAATAAAAATAAAAGGGCATAGGGAGACATCCGCTTCTCAAAAGTACATACAGAGAAACAATTAAACTTTACCGAGTTACTTGAAATTTACAGAGGACTGGGGAGAGGTTACGATATTAATAGTTGATACCTGATTTTGTGATATTTGCCCCTTTAGGCTTATAATTTGCTTGACATTTTCTGGGACGTTTACGATACGCTACATCACTTTTCGATATTTAGTAGAGGAGGAGGTCCTCCTCTAAAACTGCAAAAAAAAAACAACAATTCTTAAGTTTTCTTGAAATGTACATAGGCAGTGGGGGAAGGTTATGAACGAAGAGGCAACCTTCCTTGCCCCACACTTGAAGGAAAGTTTCAAGAATTTTCAGGGATGGTTAGGGGTGCTATTCACTACGGTGTTTGTCGATATTGTATCGGGGAAAGTTACGTCCCTTTAAAACAATAGAGCAAAATTTAAACATCGCCGATCTACTTGAAATTTACACGGAACGTGGGAGGAGGAACGTGGAACGTGGTTGGGGAAGGGGAAATTTGAAATAAACTTTGTCGATTTACTTCGATAGATTTTATAGGAACCATTGAGTAGTTGTGAAATTAATATAGGACACGTGATAGTCCGATATCAGGTCGGTGTGGAGCGAAGGTGGGGAGAGGTTTCCCTTTTGTCCGTTTTTTTTTAATTGAAAGTAGAGGGTTGTCCGTAAATGGGAACTCGGTACATAATTTTATGATTTTTGCACAGGCTTCTGCCAGACTTATCTTTAGTATAGAACTTAAATTTACATGAAATTGGCAGCCAACGTCGAGGGTGCATCATTTTCCAACATTTTAGCAAATGTTAATGTGGTAAAATTGTTTACTACTTTTGCTTTTTCCGATTTATTGGATGGGAAACAGTAATTCTTTGTATGTTATTATAATATAATGTTTAATTTTCAGATATATTGAGGAGAAGGATACCTTTCCTTGACAAACCACACTTAAAATGCACAAGAAATATAGAAGATTGTCCAACTACTTGAATACAGAACATTATTTAAAAAATTTGGAGGAAAGGGTACACCCTCTCCCCGACATTTTTTAAGACGAACCGTTTTACATATGCATATCCGCCGTACACTGAAAAAAATAACATGTCCGGTTCCAAAGATTTTGTCTTTATTTTAAAAATGTTGGTATTTATTTCGAGCCAAAGAAACGGAGAATACAAGTAAGGATACTTTTAAGACACAATTCTCTTTTAAATTTGGGTTTTGTGTACTTGCTTCTAGGAAGCAAATTTTAATTTTTCGATTTTTCAGCTATTTTTCTTCATAGCTTATCAAAGTTCTTTAAAAACGAATTAACGACAACTTTATTTTCCACAAGGAAAAAACGTGTTTAAAATAAAGTGTCGAAAAACATGTCCTATTTTTGAACGATTTTTTGCTTTGTAGTCAAGATGCAAAAGGGCAACAAATTTAAAGACAATTTCATTAATTTTAAAGAATTTTTCTGAATTTTTAAAGTCAAGTTAACCTTACCCCAAAAAAATTTTTCTTTCATGTTATGATACCCATTTTTAAGTCAAATCACTTAATTATAAGGACAATACGACTTCATTGAAATGTTTATCGACTTTTGGACAAAGAAAAAATCTTTATATTAGAGAAATGCGTCGTTTATGCTAAGCAAAATTTGCATTCGTATTTGGCCTCACGACAATATTTTTTCAGTGTATTTGTACCTATAAACGAAAAAGCAAGTAGTCCGATTTGTTTGAAAGAATTCAAATCTTTTCCAATTAGTTTTCAGGACGAAGGATATGGTTGACTAAGTTAACGCAAAATGTTCCTACAAATACGCTTCGGAAGGCGCAGCGAAGCGGACCGGATTACGCTAGTATTGAATAAAATATATACCGATCGACTCAGAATCACCTCCTGAGCTTGGTGTCCGTCCGTCCGTCTGTCCATATATTTGTTGTTCACAGGATTCCGGACGCAATTATTAACCGATTTTGATGAAATTTGGTAGAGGGAGTTTTTTGGGCACAAGGACGAACGCTATTGAATTTGGCAGAAATCGGATCAAATTTAGATATAGCTCCCATATACATGTATCGCCCGATTTCGACAAATGGGGTTACGTTGCGCTTTTTTTTCAAACGGATCGTCACCAAATTTGGCATAAGGTAACCTTTTTCACCGCCTTTCAAGTCTGCAAAATTTCATCCAAATCGGTTCAGATTTAGATATAGCGCTCATATATATGTATCGCCCGATTTTCCCAAATTTGGCCACAGAACCCTTATTTATCAACCGATCTTACTCAAAACTAACTATGTGTTCAAAAAATCATCGAAATCGGTTCAGATTTGCTATAGCTCCCACATGTATGTACCGCCCGATTTTTCTAAATTTGGCCATAAAACCCTTATTTATCAACCGATCTTACCCAAATTTGGCTAAATGTAGTCTTCTAACTATATGTGCAAAAAATCATCGAAATCGGCTCAGATTTAGATATAGCACCCATATATATGTATAGCCCGATTTTCCCAAATTTGGCCATAACACTTTTATTTATTAACCAATGTTACTAAAATTTCAAATTTTGATGTACTAACCGATCGTACTTATACGTACTTGTAGCTCTTACATTAGAATATTGCTCGATTTTTACAAGTTTGTATTTATTACCCACACTAATTTAACGATTTTCTCTTTTTTAATAATGGGCTCAATATTAGTGGCATTCTAACTCCGTAGGTGCAATATCAACACAGCCAGTGTTGCTAGAAGTAGGGGAAATTCCCTATATGTAGGGTTTTTTCTAATATTTAGCGTCTTGTAGGGACGTAGGGCCACCATATAGGACATTTTCACTCAACACAATTTGTAATAATTTTTACAATTTGGTGGTTCTAGAGGAGGAAATTAGAAGCCGACAAGGCTTGATCTTTAACAATGTGTGGTAAACTTTATTCCTGTAGAAAATTTTGTCAACATTTTATTTCTATAGAACATTTTGTCAAAATTGTATTTCTATAGAATTTTTTTTTCAAAATATTATTTCTATAAAAAATTTTCTCAAAATTTTAATTTGTGGAATTTTTTCTCAAAAATTTTATTTCTATAGAAAATTTTCTCACAAAAATTTTTTTATAGAAACTTTTTCCAAAATTTTATTTTTATAGAGATTTAACAAAAAAGATTACTAATTTGGATAGAATTCTACCAACTGTGGCAACCGTGGTGGTAATACAAATTTATATTCTAAGTTATATACGTTGCATATTCATGTTTTAAGATAATAAAGTACTTAGAACCATTTGTAAAATTTGTAAAATTTTTTAAATTTAACGAAAAATATAGTAGGGAAAATTGTTTGGGAATGTATGGGAAAGTAGGGAACTTTTTTTGTCCTTGTAGGGTAAACCGAACATTTTCCCTGGCAACATTGACTATGAGCTGTAGTCAGATTGACACAAAGCACCCATAGACATGTACCCCTTAATTTTCTTAAATATGCAACTGCGGTTTATCTCCCAGACCTATATGTTACCCACAAATGCTTATGATTACTAATTCTGTAATGGTGGCTTAGGGTACGATAGTCGGCCCCGCCCGACTTTCTACTTTACTTACTGGTTTAATAATGGGCTCAATATTAGTGGCATACTAACCCCGTAGGTGCAAGATCAACTATAGCCAGTGTTGTTAGAAGTAGGGGAAATTCCCTATATGTAGGTTTTTTCTAATATTTAGCGTCTTGTAGGACGTAGGGTCACAATGTAGGGGCATTTTCACTCAACACAATTTGTAATAATTTTTACATTTTGGTGGCTCAGAGGAGGAAATTAGAAGCCGGCAAGGCTTGATCTTTAACAATGTGTGGTAACAACAGGTACCACTCGTGCCAAAAAAAAAAAATCTAACAAAATTTGAAGACTACCACACATTACCACAAATCTACCAAACAAATATTTCTATAGAAATTTTTGTTAAAACTTTATTCCTGTAGAAAATTTTGTCAACATTTTATTTCTATAGATATTTTTGTCAAAATTGTATTTCTATAGAATTTTTTTTTTCAAAATTTTATTTCTATGGAATTTGTTCTCAAAACTTTATTTCTATGGAATTTATTATCAAAATTTTATTTCTATACAAACATTTCTCAAAAAAAATTTTGTTTATAGAAACTTTTTCCAAAATTTTATTTCTATAGAGATTTAACAAAAAAAAAAAAATACTATTTTTGGTAGAATTCTACCAACTGTGTGATGTTAATACAAATTTATTTTCTAGGTTATATACGTAGCATTTTCATGTTTTAAGATAATAAAGTACTAAGAACCATTTTTGTTTTGTAAAATTTGTTTAAATTTAACGAAAATATTGTAGGGAAAGTTGTTTGGGAAAATATGGGAAAGTAGGGAACTTTTTTTGTCCTTGTAGGGTAAACCGAACATTTTCCCTGGCAACACTGACTATGAGCTATAGTCAGATTGAGTCAAAGCACCCATAAACATGTACCCCTTAATTTTCTTAAATATGCAACTGCGGTTTATCTCCCAGACCTATATCAATGTTACCCCACAAATGTTTATGATTACTAATTCAGTAAGGTTGGTTTAGGAAAGTCGGTCCCGCCCGACTTTCTACTTTACTTACTTGTTTTATAATGACTAAAAACGACTAAAAGGCAAAACATTGACTTTCCAAATTTGGAAAAAGTCGGAAACTCGAAAAGTTCTTGACTAATCAAGATTTTGTCACAAAATTCAAAGTCGATTTTTTGTAGTTCCCAAAATCGACTAATCGAAAAGTTTCGACTAATCTCCTTTTTGTCACAAAAGAGTCGAAATCGATTTTTTGTAGTAGTCTTTGGTCGAATTTTTGAAAATCAAGCTAAATCGACTAGTCGGTTGAAATCGACCAAACAAACTATAACGAAAAAGTGGAGAATCACAGATTGCTGAAATTTCATCTTAAGGTCGATATTCACGATGTAAAAAGTCGACAATACCATATTTCGAAAGTCGACATTTTCAAAAATTTTAAAAGGACAAGTTTTCCAAAAACAAAAGAAAACAAAACAATCGACTTGTGGGCTAAAAAGTTAAAGTCGACTTTTAGGTATTCGTCAAAATCAAAGGATGATCTCTTGAATTCTGTGAAAATCCAGCTTTTGTGTATGTCAAGACTTTTCCAAATTTGGAAAAAGTTGGAAAATCGAAAAGTTAGGTTAGGAAAGTAAAAAAAAGTAAAATTCGACTTTTTTGAGAACTACAAAAAGATCGACTAATTGAAAAGTTTCGACTAACTGACTTCTTGTTAAAAAGAAATGTTGAAGTCGATTGTGTTTTGACCACAGGACATTGCTAACAAAAATGTCAACATAATAATAGCAGCTTTCGAGGAGCCTTGATCACTACGGCAAGTATGACCTTCAATGGCAAATATGACCTTCAATGTATACACGGACGAAAAATACTGTTTTTCATATGTGAGTGTAAAGGTTCTATATTTCGAACTCAAAGTTTTTAACACAATGTTTTTAAGTGCAAGCATTTTGATTGATTTATTTATTTTAAAGACCTGTACAACAAGAATAGTAGATTCTTATAATTAGAGTACAGGAAAGATTATCCGATGTTTGCATAATTACATAGAAAAAAACTTAAAAGTGGTTGGAAAAAAATAATGCTAATAACATAATTTCGAAGTTAAAAAACAAAAGTTAAAGTGACTAACAAAAAAAGATGAAGCAAACAAAGTAAAGGAAACTTCAGAACTGATTGAATAAAGGGTGATACGGTCAAAATTTGGTCAAGGGAAAACGCGTGTAAATCGGTGAAATCGTTTATTTAAAAAATCAAATTAAATTTCTTTTTCAAGTTCAATTAGTATAAAATTCAGGAAAAATATTCAGTTAGACTTTCGATTTTCCAAATCCGAATTGCCGGGCCTCACGCTTGACACCTGCCATCAGATTTTGTACAGCCACCTTGTCCACCTTCTTCGCCGCAGAAAGCCAGTTTGCCTTGAACTGCTGCTCGTCCTTAGCAGTTTTTTTGATCTTCTTTAGGTTCCGCTTGACAATAGCCCAGTATTTCTCAATTGGGCGGAGCTCTGGCGTGTTGGGAGGGTTCTTGCCCTTGGGAACCACCTGCACGTTGTTGGCGGCGTTCCACTCCATGGCCTTTTTACCGTAATGGCAAGATGCCAAATCCGGCCAAAACAGTACGGAACAACCGTGTTTCTCCAGGAAAGGCAGCAGACGTTTATTCAAACACTCTTTCACGTAAATTTCTTGGTTGACAGTCCCGGAAGCTATGAAAATGCTCCTTTTCAAGCCATAGGTACAGATGGCTTGCCAAACCAGATATTTCTTTGCGAACTTTGACAGTTTTATGTGCTTGAAAATATATGCTACCTTTCCCCTTCCTTTTGCCGTATAAAACTCTTGTCCCGGAAGCTGCTTGTAGTCGGCTTTGACGTAGTTTCGTCGTTCATTACCACGCAGTTAAACTTCGTCAGCATCGTCGTGTACAGGCTGTGGACAAACGTTCCCCAAACACTTTAATTACATTTGTAACGGTTGATTTGGCAACTTTTAGCGATTTTGCCAGCTTTGCGTGCGAGTAGCTCGGATTTTCGCGATGCGCGAGCAAAATTTTGATACGCTGCTCTTCTTGCTTGGACGGCATTTTGACAACTGACGAGTAAATTCCAAATCAAAATAGGAGCAACATTCTACACACACACACACCTTCAAAATGAGGGGTGTTCAGGTTTTTTATATGCAAAATTGAAAGAAATACGTCAAGTTTATATTGACCAAATTTTGACCGTATCACCCTTTAAGAGCGTATAAGATATCAATGAAATTATAGATAATTTAAGTTAACCGACATAGGTACAATCATAAAAAAAAATAAATAAATAAATATTACAGAAATCAAAATTTTAAAGAGATAGAGATTAACAATTAAACTATATGTTTACTATCATGATTATGAAAATATTAAAAATGGTAGAATACACAACATTCAATAAACAAATTAAAGGTTCAAAGACGTTCAGGAGATAGCGAAGTGATTAAACAATTTCGCCTTAAATTTATTGGTGTCACTAACAGTTTGAATATTGATAGGTAGAGAGTTCCAACGGCGAACGGTCGATATGAAGAATTGATAGTCGGAAACAAGGCTGCGTTGCACTAATGGTATAATTTTCTTACCCCTACTAGAGCGAGTGAAACGAAGTCTCTCAAATAAATACTCAGGTGCACCGGAGTAAACAATTTTGTGGAGAAAGAGAAGGCTCCTGATTGACATCAAACCATCAAAAGATACACCATATAATCTCCGTGCATATTGGGAAACGGAATCCCGACTATTCAAACCGAAAATATAGCGCGTTACACTATTAAAAAGAACATTTATTGTTCATAAACTAGCATAACATGTTTGAGACATATATGTTGGTATGTTCCAACAGGTTGGCTGAAAGTCCCCAGTCTGACATAGATGGCGTCGCTAGTATTAAATGCTTATTATTTTTATATAATACCAACCTTCAAATGATTTGTGAGATAGAGCGTCTTTTGTGAAGCAACTTTTGTTATTGTGAAAAAATGGAAAAAATGAATTTCGTGATTTTATAAAATACTGTTTTCTGAAGGGAAAAAATACGGTGGAAGCAAAAACTTGGCATGATAATGAGTTTCCGTACTCTGCCCCAGGGAAATCAACAATAATTGATTGGTATACAAAATTCAAGCGTGGTGAAATGAGCACGGAGGACGGTGAACGCAGTGGAGGCCCGAAAAAGGTGGCTACCGACGAAAACATAAAAAAAATCCATAAAATGATTTTGAATGACCGTAAAATGAGGTTGATCGAGATAGCAGAGGCCTTAAAGATATCAAAGGAACGTGTTGGTCATATCATTCATCAATATTTGGATATGCGGAAGCTCTGTGCAAAATGGGTGCCGCGCGAGCTCACATTTGACCAAAAACAACAACGTGTTGATGATTCTGAGCGGTGTTTGCAGCTGTTAACTCGTAATACACCCGAGTTTTTCCGTCGATATGTGACAATGGATGAAACATGGCTCCATCACTACACTCCTGAGTCCAATCGACAGTCGGCTGAGTGGACAGCGAACGGTGAACCGTCTCCGAAGCGTGGAAAGACTCAAAAGTCCGCTGGCAAAGTAATTGCCCCTGTTTTTTGGGATGCGCATGGAATAATTTTTATCGATTATCTTGAGAAGGGAAAAACCATCAACAGTGACTATTATATGCTATTGGAGCGTTTGAAGGTCGAAATCGCGGCAAAACGGCCCCATATGAAGAAGAAACAAGTATATACGGCCGTAAGTTCGGCCAGGCCGAAGCTTATGTACCCTCCATCATGGATTGCGTAGAAACTTCTTCTAAACACTGTCATCCACAATCGAATTACTTAACTTGCGGTAACGCTTGCCGATGGCAAGGTATCTTAAAACCTCCTAACACAATCTTCTAAATTGTATGTAAGTCCATACGTGGTATATATTAAATCAAAAAAGATCGATTCAATACGTATATAATTCAATTTGACAAAGTAGACATAAAATTTTGACAAAATTTTCTACAGAAATAAAATTTTAACAAAATTTTCTATAGAAATAAAATTTTCACAAAATTTTCTATAGAAAGAAAATGTTGACAAACATTTCTACAGAAATAAAATTTTAACAAAATATTCTATAGAAATAAACTTTTGACAAAATATTCTATAGAAATAAAATCTTGGTAGATTATTTTTGGCTCGAGTGGCAACCATGATTATGAACCGAATAAAATTTGAACAAAATTTTCTATAGAAATAAAATTTTGACAAAATTTTCTATAGAAATAAAATTTTGACAATGATGAAAATTTTATTATGAGCCAAATAAAATTTTAACAAAATTTTCTCTAGAAATAAAATTTTGACAAAATTTTCTATAGAAATAAAATTTTGGTAGATTATTTTTGGCTCTAGTGGCAACCATGATTATGAACCGATATGGACCAATTTTTGTGTGATTGGACCAATTTTGGTATGGTTGTTAGCAACCATATACTAACACCACGTTCCTAATTTGAACCGGATCGGATGAATTTTGCTCCTCCAAGAGGTTCCGGAGGTCAAATCTGGAGAACGTTTTATATGGGCGCTATATATAATTATGGACCGATGTGGACCAATTTTTGCATGGTTGTTAGAGACCATATACCAACATCATGTACCAAATTTCAGCCGGATCGGATGAAATTTGCTTCTCTTTAAGGCTCCGCAAGCCAAATCTGGGGATCGGTTTATATGGGGGCTATATATAATTATAGACCGATGTGGACCAATTTTTTCATGATTGTTAGAGACCATATACCAACACCATGTACCAAATTTCAGCCGGATCGGATGAAATTTCTTCTCTTTGAGGCTCCGCAAGCCAAATCTGGGGATCGGTTTATATGGGGGCTATATATAATTATAGACCGATGTGGACCAATTTTTGCACGGTTGTTAGAGACCATATACCAACACCATGTACCAAATTTCAGCCGGATCGGATGAAATTTGCTTCTCTTTTAGGCCCCCCAAGCCAAATCTGGGGATCGGTTTATATGGGGGCTATATATAATTATGGACCGATGTGGACCAATTTTTGCATGGTTGTTAGAGACCATATACCAACACCACATAACAAATTTCAGCCGGATCGGATGAAATATGCTTCTGTTAGACGCTCCGCAAGCCAAATCTGAGGGTCCCTTTATATGGGGGCTATACGTAAAAGTGGACCGATATGGCCCATTTTCAATACCAGCCGACCTACATCAATAACAACAACTTGTGCCAAGTTTCAAGTCGATAGCTTGTTTCGTTCGGAAGTTAGCGTGATTTCAACAGACGGACGGACGGACATGCTTAGATCGACTCAGAATTTCACCACGACCCAGAATATATATACTTTATGGGGTCTTAGAGCAATATTTCGACGTGTTACAAACGGAATGACAAAGTTAATATACCCCCATCCTATGATGGAGGGTATAAAAAGTTTTGTTCCACCAAGACAACGCACCGTGCTACAAGTCATTGAGAACGATGGCAAAAATTCATGAATTGGGCTTCGAATTGCTTCCCCACCCACCGTATTCTCCAAATCTGGCCCCAGCGACTTTTTCTTGTTCTCAGACCTCAAAAGGATGCTGGCAGGTAAAAAATTTGGCTGCAATGAAGAGGTGATCGCCGAAACTGAGCCCTATAATTGGCACCTCAAAATTATATATACACAAAGAAAATGTCATTAAACGTTATTCTCTACCAGTGTATGCATAAGTTGAAACATAATATGTTAGAACAATACAAACAATATTTTGTTTGGACCAATCCTGTTTGGTGTATATATTATAGAAGCATTTTTTTTGAGGGTGTAGGTCGAAGGTCTTCTTTTTCAAAATGGACTTTTTGTGGCCCTGAAAATGGACTAATCGAATTTTTGTCAAAAAAAAAGTTCAAATCGATTGTTTGTAGTATACTTTCGAATTTTTTGAAAATCACAGGACATTGCTAAAAATCTTTCGAGGAGACTTGCCCAATACGTGATAAATAAATCGCGCTGTGTCGAACCTTGGACAGGGCAGGGTATATATTTATAGCAAGTATGACCTTCCATCTCTTCACTGTTCCTTTCACTTACTTTGTTCACTAGAAATTCTCTTCAATGTTTGCCACTGCCACATGTTCGTTGTTATGCTGCTCTTGGGTAAATCTTCAGTTTGTTATAAAAGAAAGAAATCGAAAAAAATACTTCGTTAGACAAACATTATTGGTATGTTACAATGTTGCCTCGAGTCTATTTCAGGAGATGTCGAATGTTTTCACTATAACTGGATCTGTTGCAGTTGCTTGCCTTTCTAGCAGTTTGATTCTTAGTTAGTTTTAACAATCATCGCATGTATGTAGGTGGAGTTGTCACGTGCTTTACACTTGAAGAGCATAGGAATGATATTCAAATTACAATACGACAACTACAATGATGATGATGATGATATGATATCCCAGTGAAAAAAAGCGTCGCCAAAGAAGTAGTGAAAATGTTCTTTTTGGATCCGGAAGTAATGCAAAATTGGCTCAGAAGCTATGATTTTAACACGCGCTTGTCATAGGACGGATGTCCACCATTTCAACAGCCGTTGCACTGAGTTTGCATTATTTCTTACTCTGTGATTCAAATTCAGTGTTTTGCATATGAATTAGACAATGTTGTCATATTTTGACAAATAAATAATTTTTATAATGTTTTATGATTTTTAATGCATTCTTGTCTGCTTGTCCGAAACGTTTGAATTAAAATATTGTGAAAAATTCGCAATATTACCTGAATGGATTTAGAAATTTTTCGACAAAATTTCAATAATTTGTACCATTTTATTAAAGCTTACTTTGTTTTTAACCTTTTTGAAACAAAAAAAAAACAAGTATATACAGCAGTAAGTTCGGCCGGGCCGAATCTTAAATACCCACCACCATGAACCAAATATTAGGGTTTCCTTTGAAATTTCAGGAGGGCTTGAGGACTTGACACTTCCCGAAGATAAATTTAAAGATTTCACCTATGAGGACTATATCAGATTCTGGATTTATAAGAACCATTTTTGTTTGAGTTTTAGAGAAATCATTAACATCTCTTGTAAGTGTGCAAGAAAATTATAAAATAACGTCTTGATTTGAAATCTTAAATCTGTAGAAGTAAAATCTGGAAATTTTCAGTTTCAAGCAATTTTCATGATCAGTGCGCCTTCTACACCCTCAAGAAGTGAAGTAGGTCTATATGGAGGCATTACCAAATGGACCGATAAAAACTTAATCCGATACACGTTTTTGTGAGCCTAAAATACCAGAATATTTACAATTTCAGGCAAATCAGATAAAAACTACGGTTTCTAGAAATCCAAGGAGTTAAATCGGGAGATCGTTCTTATGGGAGCTATACTAAAATATGGACCGATACTCACCGTTTTCGGCACACCACTTTATGACCCGAAAACACCTCTAGATTTCCAATTTCAGGCAAATAGGATAAAAACTTCGGATTCTAGAAGTCCAAGAAGTAAAATCGGGAAATCGGTCTATATGGGGGCTATACTAAAATATGGACCGATACTCACCATTTTCGGCACACCTCTTTGTGGTCCTAAAATACCTCTAGATTTCCAATTTCAGGTAAATTGGATAAAAACTGCGGTTTCTATAAGCCCAAGAGGTAAAATCGGGAGGTCGTTTTATGTGGGGACCATACCAAAACATGGACCGATACTCACAATTTTTGGCACACGTATTTGTGGTCCTACAATACCTATAGATTTCCAATTTCAGGTAAATTGAATAAAAACTGCGGTTTCTATAAGCCCAAGAAATAAAATCGGGAGATCGGTCTATATGGGGGCTATACCAAAATATGGACCGATACTCACAATTTTTGGCACACGTATTTGTGGTCCTACAATACCTCTAGATTTCCAATTTCAGATAAATTGAATAAAAACTGCTGTTTCTATAAGCCCAAGAAGTAAAATCGGGAAATCGGTCTATATGGGGGCTATACCAAAATATGGACCGATACTCACAATTTTTGGCACACGTATTTGTGGTCCTACAATACCTCTAGATTTCCTATTTCAGGTAAATTGAATAAAAACTGCGGTTTCTATAAGCCCAAGAAGTAAAATCGGGAGATCGGTCAATATGGGGGCTATACCAAAACAAGGACCGATACTCACCATTTTTGGCACACCTCTTTATGGTCATAAAATACCTCTAGATAATAAATTTCAGGCAAATTGGATAAAAACTTCGATTTCTATAAGCCCAAGACCCCAAATCGGGAGGTCGGTTTATATGGGGCCTATATCAAAACCTGGACCGATATAGCCCATCTTCGAACTTGACCTGCCTGCAGACAAAAGACGAGTTTGTGCAAAATTTCAGCACGATTGCTTCAATATTGAAGACTGTAGCGTGATTACAACAGACAGACAGACAGACGGACAGACGGACATCGTTACATCGTCTTAGAATTTCTCCCTGATCAAGAATATATATACTTTATATAGTCGGAAATCGATATTTCTATGTGTTACAAACGGAATGACAAACTTATTATACCCCCGTCACCATTCTATGGTGGTGGGTATAATAAAGTTACCCATTAAAAACAAGTAAGTAAACCACCCTTACTGAATTAGTAATCATAAGCATTTGTGGGGTAACATTGATATAGGCCTGGGAGATAAACCGCATTTGCATATTTAAGAAAAATAATGGGTACATGTTTATGGGTGCTTTGTCTCAATCTGGCTATAGCCCATAGTCAGTGTTGCCAGGGAAAATGTTTGCTTTACCCTACAAGGACAAAAAAAGTTTCCTACTTTCCCATACATTTCCAAACAATTTTCCCTACAATATTTTTCGTTAAATTTAAACAAATTTTACAAAACAAAAATGGTTCAAGTACTTTATTATCTTAAAAAATGAAAATGCTACGTATATAACCTAGAAAATAAATTTTTATTACCACCACGGTTGCCACAGTTAATAGAATTCTACCAAAAATAGTATTTTTTTTTTTGTTAAATCTCTATAGAAATAAAATTTTGGAAAAAGTTTCTATAAACAAATTTTTTTGAGAAATTGAATTTTGATAATAAGTTCTATAGAAATAAAATTTTGAGAAAAAATTCCATAGAAATAGCATTTTGAGAAAATTTTTTTTTATAGAAATAATATTTTGAAAAAAATTTCTATAGAAATACAATTTTGACAAAATTTTCTATAGAAATAAAATGTTGACAAAATTTACTACAAGATTTTTTTCTACAAATTTCTATAGAAATATTTGTTTGATAGATTTGTGGTAATTTGTGGTAATCTTCAAATTTTGTTAGACTTTTTGTGGTAAATGTTGTTAAAGATCAAGCCTTGCCGGCTTCTAATTTCCTCCTCTAGAGCCACCAAAATGTAAAAATTATTACAAATTGTGTTGAGTGAAAATGTCCCTACATTGTGGTCCAACGTGCGTACAAGACGCTAAATATTAGAAAAACCCTATATATAGGGAATTTCCCCTACTTCTAGCGACACTGGCTGTAGTTGGTATTGCACCTTTGGAGTTAGTATGCCACTAATATTGAGCTCTTTATTAAAAAAGAGAAAATCGTTCAATTAGTGTGGGAAATAAATCCAAATTTGTAAAAATCGAGCAATATTCTTATGTAAGAGCTACAAGTACGTATAAATACGATCGGCTAGTACATCAAAATTTGAAATTTGCGTAACATTGGTTATTAAATAAGAGTACTATGGCCAAATCGAGCGATGCATATCTAAAACTCAACCAATTTGCCTAATATTTTGCGGGTTTGATTACTACCACAAAAGATTACCTTGTGCAAGATTTGAGTAAGATCAGTTAAGAAATGAGGCCTGTATGGTCAAACATAAGGTTATTAGGGGCGAATTTTTCAAAATCGGGCGATACATATATGGGAGCTATATCTACATCTAAACCGATTTCGATGAAATTTTGCACATATAGCTAGTACTATAGAGGACTGGATCTAGCCAACTTTGAGTAAGATCGGTTAATAAATAAGGGTTCTATGACCAAATTTGGGAAAATCGGGCTATACATATATATGGGAGCTATAGCTAAATCTGAACCGATTTCGATGATTTTTTGCACATATAGTTAGTGCTATAGAAGACTACATTTAGCCAAATTTGAGTAAGATCGGTTGATAAATAAGGGTTTTACGGCCAAATTTGGGAAAATCGCGCGATACATATATATGAGAGCTATATCTAAATCTGAACCGATTTGGATGAAATTTTGCAGACTTGAAGGGCGATGGAAAAGATTACCTTTTGCCAAATTTGGTGACGATCCGTTTGAAAAAAAGCGCAACGTGACCCCATTTGTCGAAATCGGGCGATACATATATATGGGAGCTATATCTAAATTCTTCCAAATTCAATAGCGTTCGTCCTTGTGCCCAAAAAACTCGCTGTACCAAATTTCATCAAAATCGGTTTATAATTGCCACCGGAATCCTGTGAACAACAAATACATGGACAGACGGACAGACGGACGGACACCAAGCGCTAGATCGACTCAGGAGGTGATTCTGAGTCGATCGGTATATATTTTATGGGGTCTAAAGTCAATATTTCTGGTAGGCACATTTTTTGGCCGATTAAACTTATTATACCCTGACCACTATGTGGTTTAGGGTATAAAAAGCGAGTTATAAATAATTGAATTAAAAGAACTTCCTGTGTATTTGAAATAAAGAATATCTTTGGGAGTACATCTTTTGGAAGTGCTTTTAAAGTTGTGCCTTTGGAAGAACTTCCAAATTTTTTCCTGGGATGTTTATCGTGCAATAGATCAAGAGGACAGAAACAGAGAATTAATTATAGACACATTGTCCAACAATATCAAATTGTATTCATATTTGAAATGGGAGAATTGTTACGATATACTAGTCGAATACGGTACGCTTTGCTGCGCATTTGTTTTTATACTCTCAACCATAGGATGGGGGGTATATTAACTTAACTTTTAACTTTAACTCCATAAAGTGTATAACATATATTCTGGGTCGCCGTGAAATTCTGAGTCGATCTTGCGATGTCCGTCCGTCCGTCTGCCCGTATCTTCGGCTGTCCGTCCGTCCGTCCGTGGACGGACGGACGGATATTAAATAAGTTATCGACTGTAAGTTATCGACTTGAAACCAAACCCCAAATTTGACCATCGAAGCCTCTTGGAAGAGCAACATTCATCTGATACGGTTGAAATTTGGCTCTCTAATAGCCATAACCATTCATAATTATTTAGAGGTATATGTATTCTGCCTTTTATACCCACCACCACAGAATGGTGAGGGGGTATAATAAGTTTGTCATTCCGTTTGTAAACACATCGAAATACCGATTTCTGACTATATAAAGTCTTCTTGATCAGGGAGAAAATCTAAGACGATATAAGCATGTCCGTCTGTCCGTCTGTATGTGTGTTGTAATCACGCTACAGTCTTCAATAATGAAGCAATCCTGCTGAAATTTTGCACAAACTCGTCTTTTGTCTGGCAGGCAGGTTATGTTCGAAGATGGGCTATATCGGTCCAGGTTTTGATATAGTCCCCATAGTATCGGTTCATGTTTTGGTATAGCCCTCATATAGACCGATCTCCCGATTTTACTTTTTTGGCTTCTAGAATCCGTAGTTTTTATCCAATTTGCCTGAAATTAGAAATCTAGAGGTATTTTAGAACCATAACTAGGTATGTCAAAACTGGTGAGTATCGTTCCATGTTTTGGTATAGCCCCCTATATAGACCGATCCCCCGATTTTAATTCTTGGGCTTATAGAATCCATAGTTTTTATCCAATTTGCTTGAAATTGGAAATCTAGAGGTACTTTAAGACCATAAGATGGTGTGCCACAAATCGTTCCATGTTTTGGTATAGCCCCCTATACACACAAAATTTTTTTTTTTTGATTTCAATCACGAAAATCGCGGATTCAATCATTTTTTTAATTGAAATGTCTTCAATCACGAAAATGATAGTATCAATCACCCATTTTGATTGAAAACCAACACGATTTTCAATTAAAAATTTAATTGACTTTTGTCACGGAATCAATTAATTGTGTGATTGAATCAATTAAAAACGTGATTGATTTTTAACATAAAATTCAATCACAGTTTTAATTGAATCAATTAAAATTTTAATTAATTTCGCGACAAAAATCAATCAACTATTTGATTAATTCAATTAAATAATTAATTGAATTTGGTTATAAATTTCGATCAAAAAAATTATATATTGCGACCCAAAACCGTATTTAGTTTTATTTGAAATAAAAGAAAATATGTGTTTCTTATAATATTTAATATTTTATTATTTTTTTAATTATGCAATAGACAAATAAATTTGGTTCTTTTCATTTGTGTTTTGTTCTAACATAACTTACAAATACAATTACTATCAATAACAACTATAGGGTGAAAAAATAAATTATATAAATCATTACCTTCCTTATAATAATAACCACGTTAGCATTTTCCTTCTAATATGTAGATGCGCCTAGATTTCCAATAAATAAGCAGACTGTAAGCTAAATTAGTTTTTCTTAAAGTAAACAGAATAATTCGAATTTAATTTTGTTCAATTAAAAGTTAATTTTGTTAAATATTACCTGCATAGAATGTCAAGTTCAATTCTTAGTTCCAGGTTGCAGATTTATAATCTCCTTTTGCAGTTGTAGTCTTTTAGCATAAAAAGGTGTAATTTAATTTTAGTAACAATTCCTTTCCAAAATTTCCACACATTGAAATCGTCTATTAATACTTGAACCAATCAAAGACAAAAAATAATGGGAAAGCAATGTACTATTTGGTATTATATTGATGATTCTTTGCAAATTCTGGAAATATAAATGGAAAATACATATTTTTATTATTTTCCGATATTTTTCATATTTTTAAATTCAAAAGAAATAACTTTTTTACCATTACATAATTCAGCTCATTAGTTTATATATCAGATATACTGCTCTCTACTTGGGTTCAAACTGAAGAAGGCAGGTAAAACAAACATGCAATTTAATGCCAACACCGCTTCGCAACTTCAAGGTGAATCTTCCAACAAACCCATACCGTTCTTGGTTTTAAGAAAACTAGGAGTGACAAAAATTTATAATTTTAAAAGATCAATACGGTCCCCACTTTTTTATTGCAAATATATTCTTATATATTTGATAAAATGATGGAGTTGATGTGATTGATTGGTCAATTTCACGAAATAAAATTGGTCACTAAAAGAAATGAAAAAAATATATTATTTTAGTCCGTTTAATGTAAACAGGCTTCAATGGAAAACGGTATTCACATTTCATAATTTCTTACCTTCAATAAACGTAGATTGTTTTCCATTTTTACAATACCACAAAACACAAACACAGGTAATTTCAAATGCGTTCTCTCATATATTTTTTTCAAACTTTTACCACGTGGCCAATTGTTGTTGCACACTTTATTTATTTCAACCCTTTGCTATGATTTGTTATTGCGTTCAAAATATTTATGCACACATTTTGAATGCAGCAGACAGAATGTCGCCAATCATGTTTTTCAATTTACGCGAAAAACAAAAACCCAACCGTTCGTTATGAGTTACTTCAACAGACTGATCTCTCCATTCTCTTTTCACCTTGTTGAATAAATACCCATTCTCTTTTCGCTCTTTCCATTGCTCAAAATTATTCAATTTCAATCACAAAGGTGATTGGATCAATCACGTGTGTAATTGGAAACGGAAAAAAATGTCAATCACGTTTGTAATTGAAAATTATTTCCGAATTGATTAACAAATTGATTGAATCAATTATTATTTTAATTGGAAACGTAACAAATATCAATCATTTTTTTAATTGGGTTTTATTCGGATTTGATTAAATAATTAATTGAATCAATTAACATATTAATTGAATCCGTTTCCAAATTCAATTAAGTGTTTAATTGAAAAAATGTTGGTCATAATTTTTTGTGTGTATAGACCAATCTCCTGACATTACTACTTGGACTTATAGAATCCATAGTTTTTATCCAATTTGCTTGAAATTGGAAATCTAAAGGTAGACCCCAAATACATGTGCCGAAAATGGCATGTATTGGTCCATTTTTTTGTATAGCCCCCATATAGACTGATCTCCCGATTTTACTTATTGGGCTTATAGAAACTGCAGTTTTTGTCCAACTTGCATGAAATTTGAAATCTAGAATTATTTTAGGACCATAAAGAGGTGCGCCGAAAATGGTGAGTCAATGTTTTAGTATAGCCCCCATATAGACCGATTTCCCGATTTTACTTGTTGGGCTTGTAGAAACCGTAGTTGTTGTTCAATTTGCCTGAAATTGAAAATCTGGAGGTTTTTAAGGACTATAAATAGGCGTGCAAGGAATGATATTATTGTTTGGGATTCAAGAAACCGTAGTTTTTATCCACTTTGCTTGAAATTTTAAATCTAGAAGTATTTTGGGACCATAAAGAGGTGTGCCGGTGAAAACGGTGAGTATCGGTCCATATTTTAGTAAAGCCCCCCATTAAACCGATCTCCCGATTTAACTCCCTGGGTTTCTACAAACCGTAGTTTGTATCCGATTTGCCTGAAATTGTAAATAAGCTGGTATTTTAGACTGACAAAAAAGTGTATCGGATTTAGTTTTTATCCGTCCATTTGGTAAGGCCTCCATAAAGAACGATTTCCCTTTTTGAGGGTATACACTGATCATGAAAATTGCTTGAAACTGAATGTAAAATTTCCAGGTGTTACGTCTTGTAATCATTTAAATAATAGGGGTTAAAATTCTACAGATTTTAGATTTCAAACCAAGGCGTTATTTCATCATTTTCTTGCACATTAAAAGAGACTGTATTATACCCTGCACCACTTTGTAAATCCACATTTTCGATACTATATCAAATCCGTCAAATGTGTTGGGTGCAATATATAAAGGTTTTTGTCCCAAATACGGACATTTAAATCTGACTCTATCTGAATAAAATTTATAATCTATAGACTTAAAATTTAAGTCGGATAATGCCCTGGGATGGTACAGTATGTTAGTAAAAAAATATGGGAACATTTTAATCTGAACCAATTTTGAGGCAACTTTGCAAAAGTGTATTTATGATTTATCGGTCGATAGATAAGTATTAGAAATAAAGGAAAATTTGAGTCACTTTTACAAGTTTTCGACTTAGCAGTGGCGATTTTATAAGGAAAATGTGGATATTTTGGTCATTTTTGCCCAAATCGGAAAAGCATATAGAAATCTGAACCGCTTTCAACCAAATTTGACATGCATACTTAGTATTTTAATTCTACTCCCTGTGCAAAATTTCACGTAAATCGGACTACAACTTTGAACTCTGTGGTCATATGACGGAAAATCGGACGAAAGATATATATGGGAGCTATATCTAAATCTGAACCGATTTCAATCAAATTTTGCACACTTGACTATACGACCAAGTGTTAGGTTTGTACAAAATTTCAAACAAATTAGGGTAAAACTCTGGCTTCTGGGTCCATATAAGTGCATATCGGGCGAAAGATATATATGGGAGCTATATCTAAATCTGAACCCAAAATAAATAGGGTTCTATTCTGACCCAAAACAGGAACTTGTGCCAAATTTGAAGGTGATTGGACTTAAACTGCGACCTTGACTTTGATCACCAAAATGTGTTCACAGACAGACGGACATGGCTTGATCGACTCAGGGACCCACCCTGAGTATTATTGCCAAAGACACCATGTGTCTATCTCGTCTCCTTCTGGGTGTTACAAACATATGCACTAACTTACACACAAAAAAAAATTTTTTGATTTCAATCACGAAAATCGCGGATTCAATCATTTTTTTAATTGAAATGTCTTCAATCACGAAAATGATAGTATCAATCACCCATTTTGATTGAAAACCAACAAGATTTTTAATTAAAAATTTAATTGACTTTTGTCACGGAATCAATTAATTGTGTGATTGAATCAATTAAAAACGTGATTGATTTTTAACATAAAATTCAATCACAGTTTTAATTGAATCAATTAAAATTTTAATTAATTTCGCGACAAAAATCAATTAACTATTTGATTCATTCAATTAAATAATTAATTGAAATTGGCTATAAATTTTGATCAAAAAATTTATATATTGCGACCCCAAAATCGTATTTAGTTTTGTTTTTTTGAAATAAAAGAAAATATGTGTTTCTTATAAAACATATTTAATATTTTATTATTTTTTGAATTATGCAATAGACAAATAAATTTGTCATTTATGTTTTGTTCTAACATAACTTACAAATACAACTACTATCAATAACAACTATAGGGTGAAAAAAATAAATTATATAAATCATTATCTTCCTTATAATAATAACCATGTTAGCATGTTCCTTCTAATATGTAGATGCGCCTAGATTTCCAATAAATCAGCAGCCTGTAAGCTAAATTAGTTTTTCTGAAAGTAAACAGAATAATTTGAATTTAATTTTGTTCAATTAAAAGTTAATTTTGTTAAACATTACCTGCATAGAATATCAAGTTCAATTCTTAGTTCCAGGTTGCAGATTTATAATCTTCTTTTGCAGTTGTAGTCTTTTAGCATAAAAAGGTGTATTAAGGAGCTCGGTAATTTAATTTTAGTAACGATTCCTTTCCAAAATTTCCACACATTAAAATCGTCTATTAAAATTTGAACCAATCAAAGACAAAAATAATGGGAAAGCAATGTAATATTTGGTATTATATTGATAATACTTTGCAAATTCTGGAAATAGAAAAAAATATAAATGGAAAATACATATTTTTATTATTATCGGATATTTTTCATATTTTTAAATCCAAAAGAAAGAACTTTTTTACCATTACATAATTCAGCTCATTAGTTTATATACCAGATATACTGCTCTCTACTTGGGTTCAAACTGAAAAAGGGAGGTAAAACAAAAATGCAATTTAATGCCAACGCTACTTCGCAACTTCAAGGTGAATCTTCCAACAAACCCATACCGCTCTTGGTTTTAAGAAAACTAGGAGTGAAAAAAGTTTATAATTTTAAAAGATCAATACGGTACCCACTTTTTTATTGCAAACATATTATTATATATTTGATAAAATTATGGAGTTGATGGGATTGATTGGTCAATTTCACGAAATAAAATTGGTCACTAAAAGAAATGAATAAAAAATATATTATTTTAGTCCGTTTAATGTAAACAGGCTTCAATGGAAAAAGGTATTCACATTTAACAATTTCTTACCTTCAATAAACGTAGATTGTTTTCCATTTTTACAATACCACAAAACACAAACACAGGTAATTTCAAATGCGTTCTCTCATATATTTTTTTCAAACTTTTACCACGTGGCCAATTGTTGTTGCACACTTTATTTATTTCAACCCTTTGCTATGATTTGTTATTGCGTTCAAAATATTTATGCACACATTTTGAATGCAGCAGACAGAATGTCGCCAATCATGTTTTTCAATTTACGCGAAAAACAAAAACCCAACCGTTCGTTACGAGTTACTTCCACAGACTGATCTCTCCATCATACATTGTTGAATAAATACCCATTCTCTTGTTCTCTTTTCGCTCTTTCCATTGGTCAAAATTATTCAGTTTCAATCACAAAGGTGATTGGATCAATCACATGTGTAATTGGAAACGGAAAAAATTTCAATCACGTTTGTAATTGAAAATTATTTCCGAATTGATTAACAAATTGATTGAATCAATTAATATTTTAATTGGAAACGTAACAAATATCCATCATTTTTTTAATTGGTTTTTATTCGGATTTGATTAAATAATTAATTGAATCAATTAACATATTAATTGAATCCGTTTCCAAATTCAATTAAGTGTTTAATTGAAAAAATTTTGGTGATAATTGTTTGTGTGTATAATACCCTGTTCCACAGTGTGGCGCAGGGTATAAAAAGTACCTCATATATATATATATATATATTTTTTTTTCACTGTACCCTAAAAAAGTCGAGCAAAGGGGAACCCCTCTTCCCGAATCATTTATCGAAAAATGAAGTAGTAATATAGAGGCCACCATCAACTTTCCCTCAAAATTTTATTTTGACTTCTTTGGCTTGGGCGCAAGTTTTATCGGATTTTGCTGAAATTGGTAATCTTAAGATATTCAGGTTGAAAATGACCTGTGTCGAATTTGGTTTATATCGGAACGATTTTTATATAGCATTTTCACTTGAAATTAAACCTTTTTCAAATGAAATGAAACCTTTTTCAATTCATATGAAATCGTTTTCAAGTCAAATGAAACATTTTTCGTTTCAAATGAAGCTCCGTCAGTGTTGCGTTATTTGACGAACTTTTAAACCGTACACTGAAAAAAATATTGTCGTGAGATCAAAGATTTCGTGTCTTTAAAATACCAATGCAAATTTTGCTTAGCATAGAAGACGCATTTCTCTAATATAAAGTTTTTTTCCTTGTCCAAAAGTCGATAAACTTTTCAATGAAGTCGTATTGTCCTTATAATTAAGTGATTTGGCTTAAAAATGGGTATCATAGCATGAAAGAAAAAATGTTTGGGATAAGGACAACTTGACTTTAATAATTCAGAAAAATTCTTTAAATTTAATGAAATTGTCTTTAAATTTGTTGTCTTTTTGCATCTTGACTACAAAGCAAAAAATCGTTCAGATATAGGACATGTTTTTCAACACTTTATTTTAAAGATGTTTTTTACTTGAAACATAGCATAATTTCTACTGGAAGTCGAGTCTTAACTTGGAAAATAAAGTTGTAGTTAACTCGTTTTTAAAGGACTTTGATAGCATATGAAGAAAAAAAGCTGAGAAAGCGAAAAATTAAAATTTGCTTCCAAAAGCAAGTACACAAAACCCAAATTTAAAAGAGAATTGTGTCTTAAAAGTATCCTTACTTTTATTCTCCGCTTCTTTGGCTCGGAATCAATACCAAATTTTTTAAAGTAAAGGGTGATACGGTCAAAATTTGGTCAAGGGAAAACGCGTGTAAATCGGTGAAATCGTTTATTTAAAAAATCAAATTAAATTTCTTTTTCAAGTTAAATTAGTATAAAATTCAGGAAAAATATTCAGTTAGGCTTTCGCTTTTCCAAATCTGAATTGCCGGGCCTCACGCTTGACACCTGCCATCAGATTTTGTACAGCCACCTTGTCCACCTTCTTCGCTGCAGAAAGCCAGTTTGCCTTGAACTGCTGCTCGTCTTTGGCAGTTTTTTTGGTCTTCTGTAGGTTCCGCTTGACAATAGCCCAGTATTTCTCAATTGGGCGGAGCTCTGGCGTGTTGGGAGGGTTCTTGTCCTTGGGAACCACCTGCACGTTGTTGGCGGCGTACCACTCCATGGCCTTTTTACCGTAATGGCAAGATGCCAAATCCGGCCAAAACAGTACGGAACAACCGTGTTTCTTCAGGAAAGGCAGCAGACGTTTATTCAAACACTCTTTCACGTAAATTTCTTGGTTGACAGTCCCGAAAGCTATGAATATGCTGCTTTTCAAGCCACAGGTACAGATGGCTTGCCAAACCAGATATTTCTTTGCGAACTTTGGCAGTTTTATGTGCTTGAAAATATCTGCTACCTTTCCCCTTCCTTTTGCCGTATAAAACTCCTGTCCCGGAAGCTGCTTGTAGTCGGCTTTGACGTAGGTTTCGTCGTCCATTACCACGCAGTCAAACTTCGTCAGCATCGTCGTGTACAGCCTCCGGGATCGCGCTTTGGCCGTCGTATTTTGTTTATCATCGCGATTTGGAGTCACTACCTTCTTGTAAGTCGATAGTCCGGCTCGTTTTTTTGGCTCGATGCAAGGTTGTAGACGATACACCCAGCTTATTTGCGGCATCTCGGAGAGAGAGGTTAGGGTTTCGCTTGAAACTACCGGCAACTCTCTTTGTCGTCTCAGCGGCTTCCGGTTTTCGACTTCCCCCTGATCCAGACTTCCTGGCTGTCGACAAACGTTCCCCAAATACTTTAATTACATTTGTAACGGTTGATTTGGCAACTTTTAGCGATTTTGCCAGCTTTGCGTGCGAGTAGCTCGGATTTTCGCGATGCGCGAGCAATCGATACGCTGCTCTTCTTGCTTGGACGGCATTTTGACAACTGAAGAGTGAATTCCAAAATCAAAATAGGAGCAACATTCTACACATACACACCTTCAAAATGAGGGGTGTTCAGGTTTTTTAAATGCAAAATTGAAATAAATACGTCAAGTTTATATTGACCAAATTTTGACCGTATCACCCTTTAAAGACAAAATCTTTGGAACTGGGCATGCTTTTTTTCAGTGTACTATGGACACATCTGTCATCTTGCTTTCAGTTTAAGTTAACTGGAGAGAAGATTTTTGTAATTTATTTCTGTTAACTGGCAATTAAAGCCTACACAGAAAAATATATCACCAGAATATTTCCAATTAAAAAGTTAATTGAAGTTGAATGTTTTTTCAATTAATAAATTAATTGATACAATTAACTTTTTAATCAAGGTAGAAACATTAGGTTAATTAAGTCAATGATTGAAAATTTTAAAATTTTTAATTAAAAAATTAATTGATAGAATTAACTTTTTAATCAAATTCAGAAGACGAAGTCAGTTAAAAAAAGTGATGAACATTTCTTAATCAAAATAAAAATTCTAAGCCAATTCAGAAAGTAGTTGAAAATAGTTACCTTTTTAAATAAAAAATTAATTGGGGTTTGCATTCAAAATCAATTAAATTTTTAATTGAATCAATTAAAAAATTAATTGAAAATTGCTAATGACATCAATTAATTTTTTAATCAAGGATTTTTTCTATGCCCAATTAAAACTGTGATTGATACTATCATTTTCGTGATTGAAGACATTTCAATTAAAAAATTAATTGGATCAATTAATTTCGTGATTGAATCAGAAAAATATTTTTTTGTGTGTACACACAAAAAATTTTTTCTCTGATTCAATCACCAAATTAATTGATCCAATTAATTTTTTAATTGAAATGTCTTCAATCACGAAAATGATAGTATCAATCACAGTTTTAATTGGGCATAGAAAAAATTCTTGATTAAAAAATTAATTGATTTTTTCAGCAAAATTCAATTAATTTTTTAATTGATTCAATTAAAAATTTAATTGATGTTGATTGCAAAACGCAATTAATTTATTAATTAAAAAAGGTAACTATTTTTAATTACTTAGTTAGATTGGCTTAGAGTTTTTATTTGGATTAACAAATGATTGTTTGAAATACATTTTTAATTAAAAAAGTAAAAAAAATCAGCACTTTTTTTAACTGAATTAGTCTTCCGAATTTGATTAAAAAGTTAATTGTATCAATTAATTTTTTAATTAAACATTTTAAAAATTTCAATCATTGACTTAATTAACTCAATGTTTCTATCATGATTAAAAAGTTAATTGTATCAATTAATTTATTAATTGAAAAAATTTTCAACTTCAATTAACTTTTTAATTGGAAATATTTTGGTGATATTTTTTTCTGTGTAACCGAGCTACATTTTAGCAATGTAATTTATTTCTTTCTTGGCCTTCCATATGTACACAGTAAATATACCCCAACCATCAAAATTTTATTAAAACTTACAAAAGATTCATTTGAAATTAAAAAGGTTTCATTTGATTTGTAAACGGTTGTAAACTAATATACACCGGTCTTCTGATTTAAATCCAAATTGCACGAAACTAGAAGAAAAACTGCCCATTGAGTAAAGATTTATAGAATTTAGATTTCAAATTGGGTTTTCTTGCACGCTTAGACGAGATGTTCAAGTTTCCCTTAAAACTTTAATGTAGTGTCCATGGAGAAACTTTAAATTTATCTTCGGGACAGTATCTGTCATCAAATCATCCTGGAATTATATAAATTTCCAAGTAACCCACTACGACGAAGAGTAAACTATTATATTTGAATCAGGGTGGTGGATTTGGCCCTGCCGAATTTAAGACCGTATTTAAATGTTACATATATACATTGAAATCTTGCCCGGTTCCAAAGATATTGTCGTTACACTCATGAATTTGGTATTGATTCCGGGCAAAAGAAAAGTAGAATTGAAGTAAGGATAGATTCTCCTTTAAATTTGAGTTTTGCGTACTTGATACTAGGAAACAGATTTGAACTTTATTGTTAAAGACAACTTCAGTTTTCAAATTCAGACTCCAATTCAAGTATAAATTATATTATATTTCAAATAAAAAAGTTTTGAAAAACATCTTCTTTAAATATGTAAGGAGATATGACCACACTGAAAAAAAATATTTACGTGATATTAAAGATTACGAAACCTCAATTTTAGAATGTGCAATTTACACACTAATAAGGACAATTTTTTTTAAAATAATGAAATTTTAATTAAAAGAAAGTTTATAATCTTTGCTTCAAAAATTTTTTTTTATCAAATTTAGGACACACATTTTGAAAATTTGCGTCTCTTCGTTAAAGTTGCATGCCTTTAAACTAAGGCAAATTTTCGTTAAAGTAAGAAAACACATTTTTGATTTAAAGAAACCGTTCTTAAATTAACTGAAATATTGAATCTTTAGATTTAAGATAAAAACGCTTCAAATATAGGCTAAGACTTATTTTGAGGATTTAGCATCTTTGGTTTAAAGTTTTTTTGGAATTAAGAAAATATTATTTACTTCGAAGTATCCGTCATAATTTGAATTTTTAAACTGGCATTTGTTTGTACGTGAATAGCTTTATTAATATACCGGAAAAATAGAATGAAAATTCGATAAATGAAATCTGTATCCTGATTTTAATTTTATAGATCCTAGATTTAAAACCAGATAGGCCCCAAAAAAAATTCCTTAATTTAAAGAGACCGTATCTTTGGCTTGGAATCAATACCAAAATCCTTAAAGGAAAGAGTGCAAAAGGATTTTTCATATAAAAATTTTATTTCTTTTTTTTGGGATTTGGATGGAATTTTCATATTTTGGGGGGTGATCACGAATTAACGTTCTTTTGGCTCTAGGACGCTTCGTTTCGGCGATATGGCAAAAAGGTTTTTAATAAAAAAATTTGGATTTTTTTTTAAGATGTTGGCGGAATTTTGGATTTTTTGGGGGTGGTCACGAATTAACCTCCTTTTCGCTCTAGGACGCTTAGTTTAGGAGATATGAGCAAAAGAAGTTTTTCATACAAAAATTTAATTTTTTTAGGATTTCGATGGAATTTTTGATTTTTTTGGGGTAGTCTCGAATTAACGTCCTTTTGGCTCTAGGACGTTTAGTTTAGGAGATATGGCAAAAGAAGTTTTTCATATAAAAATTTGATTTTTTGGGATTTGGATGGAATTTTCAAATTGTGGTCATTTTAGCTTTTGACATATATTTAAGGAGATATGGCCAAAATAAACTTTTTGGTTTTGTAGTCAGGATGCAAAAAGACAACAAATTTAAAGATAATTTCATTAATTTTGAAGATTTCTTCAGAGTTATTAAAGCCACGTTGACCCCATAAAGTATATAAAGGGTGATTCTTTTGAGGTTAGGATTTTCATGCATTAGTATTTGACAGATCACGTGGGATTTCAGACATGGTGTCAAAGAGAAAGATGCTCAGTATGCTTTGACATTTCATCATGAATAGACTTACTAACGAGCCACAACGTCGAATTTTCAGTGAATGGGCCCTAGAAAAGTTGGCAGAAAATCCGCTTTTTTATCGACAAATTTTGTTCAGCGATGAGGCTCATTTCTGGTTGAATGGCTACGTAAATAAGCAAAATTGCCGCATTTGGAGTGAAGAGCAACCAGAAGCCGTTCAAGAACTGCCCATGCATCCCGAAAAATGCACTGTTTGGTGTGGTTTGTACGCTGGTGGAATCATTGGACCGTATTTTTTCAAAGATGCTGTTGGACGCAACGTTACGGTGAATGGCGATCGCTATCGTTCGATGCTAACAAACTTTTTGTTGCCAAAAATGGAAGAACTGAACTTGGTTGACATGTGGTTTCAACAAGATGGCGCTACATGCCACACAGCTCGCGATTCTATGGCCATTTTGAGGGAAAACTTCGGAGAACAATTCATCTCAAGAAATGGACCGGTAAGTTGGCCACCAAGATCATGCGATTTGACGCCTTTAGACTATTTTTTGTGGGGCTACGTCAAGTCTAAAGTCTACAGAAATAAGCCAGCAACTATTCCAGCTTTGGAAGACAACATTTCCGAAGAAATTCGGGCTATTCCGGCCGAAATGCTCGAAAAAGTTGCCCAAAATTGGACTTTCCGAATGGACCACCTAAGACGCAGCCGCGGTCAACATTTAAATGAAATTATCTTCAAAAAGTAAATGTAATGGACCAATCTAACGTTTCAAATAAAGAACCGATGAGATTTTGCAAATTTTATGCGTTTTTTTTAAAAAAAAGTTATCAAGCTCTTAACAAATCACCCTTTATATATTCTGGGTCGTGGTGAAATTCTGAGTTGATCTAAGCATGTCCGTCCGTCGGTCCGTCTGAAGTCACGCTAACTTCCGAACGAAACAAGCTATCGACTTCAAACTTTGCACAAGTAGTTGTTATTGATGTAGGTCGGATGGTATTGCAAATGGGCCATATCGGTCCACTTTTACGTATAGCCCCCATATAAACGGACCCCCAGATTTGGCTAGCGGAGCCTATAAGAGTAGCATATTTCATACGATCCGGTTGAAATTTGGTACGTGGTCTCTAACAACCATGCAAAAATTGGTCCATATCGGTCTATAATTATATATAGACCACATATAAACAGATCCCCAGATTTGGTTTGCGGATCCTCTAAGAGAAGAAAATTTCATCTGATCCGGCTGAAATTTGGTACGTGGTGTTAGTATATGGTATCTAGCAACCATGCAAAAATTGGTCCATATCGGTCCATAATTATATACAGCCCACATATAAACCGATCCCCAGATTTGGTTTGCGGATCCTCTAGGAGAAGCAAATTTCATTCGATCCGGCAAAAATTTGGTACGTGGTGTTAGTATAAGGGCGCTAATAACCATGCCAAAATTGGTCCATGTCGGTCTATAGTTATATATAGGCGATCCCCAATCACACAAAAATTGGTCCTTATCGGTTCATAATCATGGTTGCCGCTCGAGCCAAAAATAATCTACAAAATTTTTATTTTTATAGAAAACATTGTCAAAATGTTATTTCTATGGAAAATTTTGTCAAGATTTTATTTCTATAGAAAATTTTGTCAAAATTTTATTTCTATAGAAAATTTTGTCAAAATTTTATTTCTATAGAAAATTTTGTCAGAATTTTATTTCTATAGAAAATTTTATCCAAATTTTATTTCTATAGAATATTTTTTCCAAATTTTACTTCTATAGAAAATGTTGTCAAAATTTTATTTTGTCAAAATTTTATTTCTATAGAAACTTTAAACTTAATTATATACGTATTTTATCTGCCTTTTTTAGTTTAATATATACCACTTATGGACTATGTGGTATATATTACGGTGTTAGGAAGTTTTAAGATACCTTGCCATCGGCAAGTGTTACCGCAACCCAAGTAATTCGATTGTGGATGACAGTCTTCAGTAGAAGTTTCTACGCAATCCATGGTGGAACACCCGACTACACTACTAATTGTACTCCTAGTGCAAAATTTCAACCAAATTGGGGTAAAACTCTGGCTTCTGGGACCGTATTAGTCCATATCGGGCGAAATATATTTATGGGGGCTATATCTCAATCTGAACCGATTTCAATAAAATTTGGGACACTTGACTATAGTACTAATTGTTCTTCTAGTGCAAAATTTTAAGTAAATTGGGGTAAAACTCTGGCTTCTGGGACCATATAAGTCCATATCGGGCGAAATATATATATGGGAGCTATATCTACATCTGAACCGATTTCTTCCAAAATCAATAGGGTTCTATTCTGAGCCAAAACACATACTTGTGCCAAATGTGACAGACAGACGGACATGGCTATATCGACTCAGGAGCCCACCCTGAGCATTTTTGCCAAAGACACCATGTATCTATCTCGTCTCCTTGTGGGTGTTGCAAACATATGCACTAACTTATAATACCCTGTTCCACAGTGTGGCGCAGGGTATAAAACTGAGGTATACAGTTTTCACCACATAATTACTCACTACGTTCTCCGAACATTTTTCATGTGAAAAAATTAAAATATTTTATAACAAAAGCAACTGCGATGAATTCAAATTATAAATTTTTGTAATGTGCGCTGTATGTTTTCACGCTTCTTCGTTGCTACTTTTCTTGAATATTCTTTGCTATAAACCTTACGGAGCCCGAGACCTTTCCAACGAATGCAAAACCGTGGAAATCGGTTCGTGCGTTCTGGAGTTGTTTCAGAAATGGCGCTGTACTCGTTTATAAAAAAAAAAGATTTTCCCCATTTTCCGTTGAAACTTTTCTTCAATTTTCTTTGCTATAAACCTCACAGAACGAAGGCAAAACTGTTTCGTGCGTTCTGGAGTTAAAGAGTCAAGAAGGAAACCCCGACTTATTTTTATACCCTCCACCATAGGATGGGGGTATATTGACTTTGTCATTCCGTTTCTAACACATCGAAATATTGCTCTAAGACCCCATAAAGTATATATATTCTGAGTCGTAGTGAAATTCTGAGTCGATCTGAGCATGTCCGTCCGTCAGTCCGTCTGTTGAAATCACGCTAACTTCGGAACGAAACAAGCTATTGACTTGAAAATTGGCACAAGTAGTTATTATTGATGTAGGTCGGATGGTATTGCAAATGGGCCATATCGGTCCACTTTTACGTATAGCCCCCATATAAACGGACCCCCAAATTTGGCTTGCGATTGCTCTAAGAGAAGCAAATTTCATCCGATCCGGCTGAAATTTGGTACATGGTGTTAGTATATGGTCTCTACCAACCATGCGGAAATTGGTCCATTTCGGTCCATAATTACATATAGCCCCCGTATAAACCGATCCCCCGATTTGGCTTGCGGAGCCTCTAAAAGAAGCAAATTTCATCCGATCCGGCTGAAATTTGGTACATGCTGTTAGTATATGGTCTCTAACAACCGTGCAAAAATTGGTCCACATCGGTCCATAATTATATATAGCCCCCATATAAACCGATCCCCAGATTTGGCTTGCGGAGCGTCTAAGAGAAGCAAATTTCATCCGATCCGGCTGAAATTTGGTACATGGTGTGTATATGTTCTCTAATGACCACGCAAAAATTGGTCCACATCGGCCCATAATTATATATAACCCTCATATAAACCGATCCACAGATTTGACCTCCGGAGCCTCGTTGAGGAGCAAAATTCATCCGATCCGGTTGAAATTTGGTACGTGGTGTTAGCATAAGCGTAGGAAGGCCTCTGGGGAGGGGGCTTAGACCCCCCCAGAAAAATTTTAGCCCCCCCAAGAATTTCAAAACCTATTTACGATTTTACATTTTTATAAAAATTAAACAAGTATATACTCGTACAACGCACAAAGTTTCACTAAAGACTTTCATGCACAATCGAATTACTTGGGTTGTGGTAGAAGTCTGATATTTATGAAATAAAGCTGTGGTTGAACTTATGATTTAGTTGAATAAAAAATAGTAATTGGTATTAAAACTATTCTTTCATAAATTAATATCTTAATAATGCTGCAAAAAAGCGTCGCCGAAAAAGAAGTGAAAATGTTCTTTTTGGGTCTGGAAGTGGTACAAAATTGGCGGAGAAGCGATGCATGTAATATGAACTTGTCATAGAACGAATGTCCACCGTTTCAACAACCGTTGCAATGAATTTGCATCACTTCTTAAGGTGTGATCTGAATTCAGTGTTTTGAATGTGAATTAAAAATTTTGTGATATTTTCCCAAATAAATAATGTTTATACTTTTTTATGATTTTTAATGCATTCTAACGCTTGTTTGAAACGTTTATTAAAATATTATCGATTTTTCTACAGTGGATTTAGCATTTTTGTGACAAAATTTGAATAATTTGTACCATTTTATTTATTCTTACTCTTTTTTTAAACTATTTGAAAAAAGAAAACAAAAAATTACGCATTAAAATATAAAAAAAACAGAAGTAAAAAAACTTCCTGTGTAGTTAAAATAGTTAACTTCTTTGTGAGGATATTTTTGGAAGTGCTTTTAAAGTTGTGCCTTTAGAACAACTCCCAATTTTTTGCTGGGTAAAGTGTGGATCTACCCTACGGGAAGTGGATCAACCACAGAACTGGTACAGGACTAGTCCCTGGTGTGTATGGACCAGTCCCAGTTCTGATCAAAATGTGTGGAAGGGACCGTCCACTTTAACATGGGTTTTTCATTGACGGAGTAAACTTACATTTTCGGACGCGTCGTGGACTCATCCCAAAGGACACGTCCTGGGACAATTTAGCAGGAGCAACCCATAAACAGGTCCTCAGGAACCAGTCTCGGACAAACTCTTAGAAATCTCTTTCAATTTGGGCTCCTAATCGAATCCGAAATGAATTTTTTTTTGAAATATGTCGAACAAAAGGTTATTCTGATAATTTTATTTCACTAAATGTGAAAATTGCAACTAACTGGAGCACAGGTACCAGTTCTGTGATAGGTCCGTCAGTGGCAATTTGCACCAATTTCCCGTAGGGTACTTTTAGTTGCTTTATTATAAATTGATTGTCGAGTTATTTTGATGTCTATTTTTTTATTCAATTTTATGAAATAAAACATTAGTTGAACCTATAAGTTCAGTCTATAAAGTTTTAGCTAGGGGGGCTATAGCCCCCCCCTAGGAAAATTGTCTAGCTACGCTAATGGGTGTTAGTATATGGTCTCTAACAACCATGCTAAAATTGGTCCATATCGGTCCATAATTATATATAGCCGATCCCCAATCACACAAAAATTGGTCCATATCGGTTCATAATCATGGTTGCCACTCGAGCCAAAAATAATCTACCAAAATTTTATTTTTATAGAAAACATTGTCAAAATGTTATTTCTATAGAAATTTTTTTCCAAATTTTACTTCTATAGAAAATGTTGTCAAAATTTTATTTCTATAGAAACTTTAAACTTAATTATATACGTTTTTAATCGACCTTTTTAGTTTAATATATACCACGTACGGACTATGTGGTCTATATTACGGTGTTAGGAAGTTTTAAGATACCTTGCCATCGGCAAGTGTTACCGCAACCCAAGTAATTCGATTGTGGATGACAGTCTTCAGTAGAAGTTTCTACGCAATCCATGGTGGAGGGTACATAAGCTTCGGCCTGGCCGAACTTGCGGCCGTATATACTTGTTATATATTGGACAAGCTATTGATCCACAGTTTTGAGCCTTCCGTTGGAACAAATTTCATCCAAATTTCATTTGAAAGTTAGAACATGATGTCATTGTGTGTATTCTGACTACCTCGAACAAATTGGTCAATACTGGTCAATAATTGTTCATTTAATTTTATGGATAAATCGAAACAATTCTGTGTATTCTTATAGGTGCTTTAACGTTTTGTGTGGATATTTGCATCATCGAAACTTAATGTCAATGTACCTTTGTCGTAAAAATCTCTTATGGCAGAGTAAATTACAATGAGATCGGCCATACACTTGTCTCAAATTTGTAATCTATCCCCTAACCTGTGACTTTTGCTGCTGGGACACTTTTTATGCACCTTTACTATGAAAGCAATCAAATGGCCAGGCAACAAGTGTCCTTTCGAATGCATCATCATCAGCTGCTATCAGTTATAGCTGCCGTTGCATTCTCATATGGTAGTTGTCCGTATGTTTAGTTGTTCATCCATTCTACTGTCCTTGCCAAGTTTTTGTGTCGCCTGGGCGACATACTATACGAGAAAGATCGTCTGGAGAATTTAGTTTGGTTGCTCAGTTGGTTTGTGTGGTTGTAGTTTTGCTCCCTCCTCCTTTCCTTCTGGCATTCACAACTGTCTGCTAGTAATTGTAGACTTTAAATCTGTTTAGAGTTATGTTCTGTATTGGGGTTTTTTAATTATAATTTTCTTGAAAACTTCTCATATTACATAATGATAAATTGTCTTATATGAGATTTTAGGGTGACCCTTGATAGGTATCTAAAGAAGGTTGTTCAACTTTTTATATGTACTGTAAAAGACCGGAGTAAATACTCGTTTATATACATATAAATTGTAAATTTTAATATAATTTTTTTTTTAACTTGTAGAAATTCTAGAAATAAATATATCTTGCGTTGTAATTGAATTAAAAAACAAACAAACAGTTTGTTTGCCCTGGGGTCACCCCATTATGTGGAGTTTACCTCCTTTATGGCATGCAATATATAAACCACAAGTGTTTCTTACCAATCAAATGAATGAGCATGGCCTTACATTGCACTATGGCTTGAAAATAATATGTATCAAACCAAATTGTGTTTGATTTTGTCACAATTTTATTTCTATAGAAAATTTTGTGAAAATTTTATTTCTATAGAAAATTTTGTGAAAATTTTATTTCTATAGAAAATGTTGTCAAAATTTCTATAGAAAATTTTGTTAAAATTTTATTGTGGAACGACCACACAAACTTACTCTATGTATACATCACAATTATCAAATAGAAAATATATGTTTCTATTAGGTTATTAATAGGGGTTTCTTTTCCCGGACTTTTTTCATTCCAGGGAAAGCGGGAATTTTTTCAAATTTCCCGGGATCCCGGTCAAAGGGAAACCTGCTTTGATGTGGCATACCTTTAGACATTTGGATAATTTTGAAATCGCCTAAAGCTACGGTTATAAGGCGCTGTCTGGACAACTCACAATATATTAGGTTGATCTCTTACATCAGCCATAAATAATACTAAAATTCGAAATATTTTGTAATAAAAAAATTTTACAATGGGTAAAAGATAGTCTGTATAGTCGGTATAGTTTTCAGAATAACATCATTAATATTGTGCGATTTTTTTGTAACACTAAAAAGTTGGGTGAAAATGAAAGATACTTATTTCGATTTCACCATCGAACAAGTATATACAGCACTAAGTTCGGCCGGGCCGAATCTTAAATACCCACCCCCATGAACCAAATGTTAGGGTTTCCTTTGAAATTTCAGCAGGGCTTGAGGACTTGAGGACACTTCCCGAAGATAAATTTAAAGATTTCGCCTAAGTATTTTAATGAAGCTTCAGTAGATATTAATTTATTATCTCTTATTAGGGGGATAAAAGCTAACAAATTAATTTCCAATCCTATTCATGCTCCTAATCAAGAATTAGCTGAAATAGAAATTATAGTACCTATTATTAAGGACTATATCAGATTCTGGATTTATAAGAACCATTTTTGTTTGAGTTTTAGAGGAATCATTAACAAAAAAATTATAAAATAACGTCTTGATTTGAAATCTTAAATCTGTAGAAGTAAAATCTGGAAATTTTACATTGAGTTTCAAGCAATTTTCATGATCAGTGCGCCTTCTACACCCTCAAGAAGTGAAGTCGGTCTATATGGAGGCATTACCAAATGGACCGATAAAAACTTAATCCGATACACGTTTTTGTGAACCTAAACTACCAGAATATTTACAATTTCAGGCAAATCAGATAAAAACTACGGTTTCTAGAAACCCAAGGAGTTAAATCGGGAGATCGTTCTTATGGGGGCTATACTAAAATATGGACCGATACTCACCATTTTCGGCACACCTCTTTATGACCCGAAAATACCTCTAGATTTCCAATTTCAGGCAAATAGGATAAAAACTTCGGATTCTAGAAGCCCAAGAAGTAAAATCGGGAAATCGGTCTATATGGGGGCTATACCAAAATATGGACCTAAAATACCTCTAGATTTCCAATTTCAGACAAATTGGATAAAAACTAAAAACTATAAGCCCAAGACCCCAAATCGGGAGATCGTTTTATATGGGGACCATACCAAAACATGGACCGATACTCACAATTTTTGGGACACGTATTTGTGGTCCTACAATACCTTTAGATTTCCAATTTCAGGTAAATTGAATAAAAACTGCGGTTTCTATAAGCCCAAGAAGTAAAATGGGGAGATCGGTCTATATGGGGGCTCTACCAAAATATAGACCGATACTCACAATTTTTGGCACACGTATATGTGGTCCTACAATACCTCTAGATTTCCAATCTCAGGTAAATGGAATAAAAACTGTGGTTTCTATAAGCCTAAGACCTCAAATCGGGAGATCGTTTTATATGGGGACCATACCAAAACATGGACCGATACTCACAATTTTTGGCACACCTCTTTGTGGTCATAAAATATCTCTAGATTTCAAATTTCAGGCAAATTGGATAAAAACTACGATTTCTATAAGCCCAAGACCCCAAATCGGGAGGTCGGTTTATATGGGGACTATATCAAAACCTGGACCGATATAGCCCATCTTCGAACTTGAGCTGCCTGCAGACAAAAGACGAGTTTGTGCAAAATTTCAGCACGATTGTTTCATTATTGAAGACTGTAGCGTGATTACAACAGACAGACAGACGGACAGACGGACATCGTTATATCGTCTTAGAATTTCTCCCTGATCAAGAATATATATACTTTATATAGTCGGAAATCGATATTTCGATGTGTTACAAACGGAATGACAAACTTATTATACCCCCGTCACCATTCTATGGTGGTGGGTATAAAAACGGGGTCACCATATGCACATGTTCGGTCAAAATTCCCAAAATGGAAAAACTATCATGTACACGCAAAAAGATAATTCTTTCCTCCAAAACGAAATTTTAGACAAACAAAGTTCGTTTCTCATTTGCCTTTCGTTGAAAGGAAGTGTATTTGGAAGAAAAGTATATACTTTTTGTGATAAACGTTTATTCTTTTCCAAGATGTAAAAACAATTTCATAAAGACTACCTCAAAAAAATTTTTTTCTAGCTAATTGCATTTTCCCTCACATCTTTCTCACTTCCACAAAGTTTTTTAGTTATTAGCACCTTTTTCTGTAATACAAACAATGTATATATAAATTTAAACATTTTTTTACCTTTCGCCTGGACGGAGAATCGAACAGCGGACCATGCAATTTGTAAGCCAACACACTACCCGCTGAGCTATATAGCCGTTATTGTCATGAATAGGCAATTACCCATATAAGTTATATTTATATAGCATAGCTTGCGGCGCCCACGAGCCGATTAAACAAAGTTTATTTAACAGAAAAATACATTTAGTTGGGCACCGTGGAGCAGTGGTTGCTATGTCCGACTTGCATGCCAAGGGTCGTGGGTTCGATCCCTGCTTCGACCAATTTCTTTTTTGTTGGTTACATATATTCCAGGTATGGTCGGAAGATTCCGAAAAAATGTTCAACATTACATTCTACTATATTAAATTTTTACTATGAACTGTAAAATGTGTCTTATTAAAGACCTAAAGTCAGAAAAGAACAGTGTTTGATATAAACGAAATGGACTGTGTTGTTGGTTTAAAAATAACTTTTTTTATTGAAAAAATAAAAATTTTGTAACAAACGAATTTTTTTGGTGATAAAAATGTATAATTTTCGAAGCAATTCAAAAAACTCTAACAAAAGAAAAACGTTTTCGGTACACGTTTTTTTTCTTTACGTGTAATACCTCATTCACATTACACTTCCAAAATCTTTACTTTAACTAGATTTCAACAGTCATTTGCCTTATAAATAAGGGATTTAAAATCCACGTTTAATAGATTTCGAACCTAATGTGTACGAGGTATAAATTTGAAATTAAAGTAACTATCTCAATAATAGGTTGGAATTTTCATATTTCATAAAAAAAATCCTTGCTATAATTATGAAATTATGCAATTTCAAACGTGAGATACATAAGGTAAAATATCACGTTGTTTATAAAGGTTTACTCAGTCTACCAGTCTATCGGAGTGTTGGTTTACAGAAATATGACAATCATAAATTAGGAAGAGCAATCCTTTTTTTTTAGAATCTGAGCTAGAACCCGACTATGTATGTCCCACAAGGCAACTACTACTACTTGGTACCATATTCATTCACATTAAATACACTTCCAAAATCCACTTTAACTAGATGTCAACTGTAATTTGCAATATAAAACCCTCTATTATATATAAATGAAGTGCGGGAATTCCCGGGAAAGCGGGAACGAAAAAATAGCAAATCCCCGGGATCCCGTTCCCGGGAAAAACCCTAGTTATTAAGCTTAATAATCTTCTATATTCATATAATTTTTCAACAATATTTGAAAATTTTTTTAATTCTTTTTTCCTATTTTTGCCTTTAAAACTAGTATATATAACTAATACAATGTATATGTTCAATAAGAGTCTCATTTGTTGCAATATCTCCTGTGATAAAATCTTATTAAATGGATTGTTATTATTATTAACTAAAATAAATAAAGAGGAATATGAAAACTGAACTGAATTTTATTTCAATAAAAAATTTTGTCAAAACTTTATTTCTCTAGAAAATTGTGTCAAAATTTTATTTCTATAGAAAATTTTGGCAAGATTTTATATCTATATAAAATTTTGTCAAAATTTTATTTCTCTAGAAAATTTTTGTCAAAACTTTATTTCTATAGAAAATGTTGCCAAATTTTATTTCTATAGAAAATGCCAAAATTTTATTTCTATAGAAAATTTTGTATTTCTCTAGAAAATTTTGTAAAAATTATATTTCTCTAGAAAATTTTGTAAAAATTTTATTCCTCTTAAAGATTTTGTCAAAATTTTATTTCTATAGACAATTTTGTCAAAATTTTATTTCTATAGAAAAATTTGTAAAAGTTTTATTTCTGTAGAAAAATTTGGCAAAATTTTATTTCTATAAAAAATTTTGTCAAAATTTTATTTGTATAGAAAATATTGTCAAAATTTTATTTCTATAGAAAATTCTGTCAATATTTTATTTCTTAATAAAATTTGAAAAAAAAAATTATTTCTATAGAAAATTCTGTTAAACGTTTTTTTCTATAGAAATTTTTGTAAAAATTATATTTCTGTAGAAAATTTTTTAAAAATTTTATTCCTCTTAAAGATTTTGTTAAAATTTTTATTTCTAAAAAAATTTTTGTCAAAATTTTATTTCTATAGACAATTTTGTCAAAATTTTATTTCTCTAGAAAATTGTGTCAAAATTCTATTTCTATAGAAAATTTTGCCAAAATTTTATTTCTATAGAAAATTTTGTCAAAATTTTATATCTATATAAAATTTTGTTAAAATTTTATTTCTCTAGATAATTATTGTCAAAACTTTAGTTCTATTGAAAATGTTACCAAATTTTATTGCAATAGAAAATTTTGTAAAAATTTTATTTCTGTAGAAAATTGTGTCAAAATTTTATTTCTGTAGAAAATTGTGTCAAATTTTTATTTCTGTAGAAAATTGTGTCAAATTTTTATTTCTATAGAAAATTTTGTAAACAATGTATTTCTCTAAAAGATTTTGTCAAAATTTTTATTTCTATAAACTTTTTTGTCAAAGTTTTATTTCTATCGAAAATTTTATGTTTATAGAAAATTTTGTTAAAATTTTATTTCTAAAATTTTATTTCAATAGAAAATTTTGTCAAAATTTTATTTCTGTAGAATATTGTGTCAAATTTTTATTTCTGTAGAAAATTTTGTCAAATTTTTATTGCAATAGAAAATTTTGTCAAAATTTTATTTCTATAGAAATGTCAAAATTTTATTTCTATAGAAGTTTTTATCAAAATTTTATTTGTCTAAAAAAATTTTCAAAATTTTAGTTCTCTAAAAGATTTTGTCATAATTGTACTTCTATAGAAAATTTTGTAAAAATTTTATTTCTATGAAAATTTTGTAAAAATTATATTGCTCTAGAAAATTTTGTAAAAATTTTATTCCTTTTAAAGATTTTGTCAAAATTTTTATTTCTATAAAAATTGTTGTCAAAATTTTATTTCTATAGACAATTTTGTCAAAATTTTATTTCTATAGAAAAATTTGTAAAAGGTTTATTTCTATAGAAAAATTTGGCAAAATTTTATTTCTATAAAAAATTTTGTCAAAATTTTATTTGTATAGAAAATTTTGTCACAATTTTATTTCTATAAAAAGTTTTATCAGAATTTTATTTCTAGAGACATTTCTACTGACAAAATGTTCTGTTGACAAAATTTTCAATAGATATAAATTTTTATTCCTATAGAAATTTTAATTCCGTGTCAATGATCAACATTTCCCATAATTTTGAACGATCTTCCGTCGGTTATCGTATCATCGGGGATATTGATGTACGCAGATGCTGTTAAGCTGTTTCTTTCAGTTGATAATGCTAGTGATTCTTTACTTATTCAGGAGGATATTGACTAGTTAGAAGATTGGTGTGCTTCTAATTGTATGTTACTCAATCTTGTGAAGTGTAAGAAGATGACTTTTTCTCGTAGAGTTTGTGAACAGACTGAGTACTATGTTGGGAATTATAGGCTTGAGAATGTGCTCAGATTTAATGATTTAGGTGTATTGTTTGATTTCAGGCTTGACTTTGGTCCTCATATTGAGGGATGTGTCAACTGGTGTTTTGGTTTTCATTAAGAGATGGTCTAAGGAATTTGTTGATCCTTATCTTACGAAGAGGCTCTTTACGACTCTGGTTAGACCTATATTATAGTATGCGTATGTTATGTGGTCACCGAGTTATCGTTGTGATCGTATTGAATCTGTACAGAAGCAGTTTCTTATTTTTGCTTTGAGGGGGCTTTGCTGGAATAATTTATACGATTTGCCTCCACATTCTAGTCGTCTTATGTTAAGGTTTCGGTATTGTGTCTCTCACTAAACTTATTTATGGAGAAACTGATTCACACTACTTGACATCGAGAATTTGCTACAATGTTCCAAATCGTATAACTAGGAACTTTGTATTCTTAAAGACTGAATTTTGCAGACATATTATTTAATCCCCTTAATGTTTTGTGTAAAAACTTTAATTTGGTCTATTCATTGAGTTCTTTAACCGATCCGATTCCTGCCATCAAGGAAATTATTTTTAATTTTAACAACAGAGTTTCTGATCCAAGGGGTGTTGCCATCTAAATTTCCAGCTGTGTTATAAAAAATTGTTGATCCTGCTGATCCAATTGCTGTTTCTATTATCCTGTTCCGTTCTGGCACACTTGGAATATTGAATTATATGAAATTGAAAAAGTTATATTTTGTAATGTCCCGGCTGCTATTAGCCGTTTAAATAAATAAATAAATAAAAAATAAATTTCATCGACTTTTTCAATGAAATAGCGATCAGAGGGAAGTGATCGAGCGAACCATTATTGTGCTAAACGAACTGAAAAAGTAGTAGAGTCCCTTAAAAATTACAAACTTTCGTTCTTTATTATGTTCACTCGTTTTTGAATAGCTATAACTTTGTTTCAAAAAGTTTAAAATGTCTCCTTTCCAACGCCAACACATTCATTGGTAGAACTGGAGGCAGACGTCTCCAACATCAATATACGAAGTCATTTTTTAAAGATGTTAGTGCAAACTTTTGTTTGAAAGTGGTTTATATTTGTGAGGCACTTCGTCCACATTTAATGATTATTAATTTAATTACTTGCCAATAGTTTTTGATTTAAAATTATGTTAGGACTTTGTGATATTAAATTCCATAGTTAATTGTTTTCCCTTTCTTTGTTTCAGGTTATTGACATTGATCCTTTCTGGGTACCTACAACTGAGGAGGAATTCACTCACTTTGGAGAGAAGGCAGATTCCGCAAATCGGGCTAAACTCTACATGGATAGTGTGAGACGTCGCAAGGGTCTCTATGTGGATGAGAAAGTTGTCGAACATGCCGAGAAACAAAGAACCCTAAGTAAAAAGAAGTGAATGTTTTGCATCAATTAGCAAAATAATTTGTATTGCCACATAATAAATTTAAAAGTCATGACGTTTTTATCCACAGTAAATGGGATATTTCTATATAAATAAAAACCGAATTGTTTTTGCATAGTTCGTTTTTTTATTTATTTTTATGTTCCGGGTAAGCTCAGAAACGGCTAGATCGATTCACTTAAAATGTAAACGGTGATAATGTGGTGCTAAAAGGGTACCTTATTTTTATACCCACCACCATTGAATGGTGATGGGGGTACAATAAGTTTGTCATTCCGTTTGTATATATATTTTTTTTCTCTCAGACGATATAACCATATCCGTCTATTGTAATCACTATAGCTTCATTATTGAAGACTATGAATAATGAAGCTATAGTGCTGAAATTTTAGATAAACTCTTGTTTTGTCTGCAGGCATGTCAAGTTCGAAGATGAGCTATATCTGTCCAGATTTTGATACAGCTCCCATACAAACCGGCCCCTCTATTTGGGATCTTGAGCTTCATGTCTAATCCCATTTTTATTCGATTTGTCTGAATTTCAAAATCTAGAGGTATTATGGGTGCATAAATAAATGAACTGAATATGGTACTTATCGTTCTCTATATTGATATACCCCCTTTTATAGATCTCCCGATTTGACTTCTTGGACTTCTAGACACCGCAATTTTTATTCGTTTTGCCCGAAATTCATTATTTTGAGATATTTTGTGTTCCTAAATATAGACCAATTTCGCGATTTGAATTCTAGACACCGCAATTTTTATCCGATTTAGGTTAGGTTAGGTTAAAGTGGCAGCCCGATTAAGATTCAGGCTCACTTAGACTATTCAGTCCATTGTGATATCACATTAACTAAAAGTACCTATTACATATGGGCACTTCTAGTTTTAACCGCTGAACCTTCTTGATTATTTTTCTTTGTTGAACCAACCAGATTGTTCCAAAAACATTAGCAGACTGCTTAAGTTAACGTTTTCCAGATCCGCCAGTAATCTGAAGCTATATGATCCTAAAAGTTGCTTGCGCTTTACACAAAATGCAGGACACTCACACAAGAGGCGTTTAATTGATTCCTTTTCCTCTGCATCATAACAGCTCATACAATAGTCATTATACTTCGCGCCAATAGTTTTTGCAAAATCGCCTATCAGGCAGCGACCCGTTATAGCAGATATCAGGAGTGATATCTAACGTCTCGAGAACACTAGCATATCTAGTGTGCGGTTTAAGTTTAAATGGGGCCATATTGGCTTGGTGTCGTTACAGCCCTTGCAATTCTCCCATCGAACATTTGCCATCATAACAGCCTTCTCACGCAGCATGAGCTTGCAGGTAGCCCGGGGCATACCAACAGATTCTAGTTCCCCTGGAATATGTAAGGTAGTCCCTAGCCTTGCCAACTCATCCGCTTCGCAGTTCCCCGGTATGTTCCTATGGCCAGACACCCATATTAGGTGAATATTGTGCTGCTCAGCCATCTCATTGAGAGATTTGCGGCAGTTGATGGCCGTTTTCGTGTTGAGGAACACAGAGTCCAAGGATTTTATTGCAGGTTGACTGTCTGTCTGAGTATATATTAATGCCAATATTGCTTGGAGCATTACTTCTCAGCCAATTCACCACTTCTCTTATTGCTAATATTTCAGCCTGAAAAACACTACAGTGATTAGGTAATCTTTTCGCTATTCGAATTTCCAGATCATTAGAATATACTCCGAACCCCACTTGTCCATTCAATTTGGAGCCATCAGTATAGAAATCTATATATCTTTTATTCCCCGGGGTCTGTGTACACAACGCCTCACTGTTGGGAATTAGAGTTTCAAACTTTTTTTTAAAAGTGGTTTTGCCAGGGTGTAATCCACTGCGTTAGGCACATCTGGCATTACCGAACTATGACCGTACATTGTTTCCGAACACAGCGATAGCTCGCGCAACCGCACAGCCGTTGTTGCAGCTGACTGTTTGGCCAAAATGTCTAAAGGCAATAGATGTAGCATGACATTAAGGGAGTCTGTTCCTGTCTTACTAAATGCGCCTGAGATACATAAGCTCGCCATACGCTGAACTTTATCTAAACAAGTCGGTTTCTGAAGTGCCGGCCACCAGACTACAACACCATATAGCATATAGGTGTAACTACTGCCGTGTATAGCCAATGCACAATTTTTGGTTTCAGTCCCCACTTTTTCCCTATTGCCTTTTTGCACGAGTACAAAGCTACCGTGGCTTTTCTCGCCCTCTCTTCAGTATTAAGCCTAAAATTCAGCTTCCTGTCCAAAATAACGCCAAGGTATTTTCACACTCACCAAAGGGAATTTCAGTACCCCCTAAGGAAATGGGCCTAACCGTGGGAGTTTTGCGATCTTTGCAGTACATGACTAGTTCTGTCCTTGCTGGATTTACACCAAGACCATTATCATTCGCCCATTTCTCAGTCATCCGAAGAGCTCTCTGTATAATATCTCTGATTGTGGATGGGAATTTTCCCCTGACTGCTAGCGCCACATCATCTGCGTATGCCACCACTTTTATCCTTTCTTTTTCTAGGGAAACCAGAAGGTTGTTTATAGCAACAATCCAAATAAGAGGTGATAGAACTCCTCCTTGGGGAGTGCCTCTGTTCACATACCTTTGTATGTTTGCTTACCCTAGTGTGGCTGAAATACGTCTCTTTATTAGAAGTTCGTCTAACAGCCTAAGTATACATGGATCAACATTCAAAGTTGTCAGTCCATTTAATATCCGATTTGCCTGTAATTCAAAATTTGGAGGTATTTTAGATCCATAAATAGGTTTAGATCGGTTCATGTTTTGTTATAGCCCCATGTGTTAAGTCTTCCGATTTCCATGTGTTGGTATATATGTTTGCTTGGCAGAGCATCTGCCATCAAAACCACCAGATATTCCATATATATTTTCAAGTAACCCAAACATTTAGTGTTAGTTTAGGAACATTACATGTTTGCACTTAAATATATTGTGTTTAAAAATTGTACTCGAAACACATTTTGTTTACATCGGAACATAAGAAAAGCATATTTTTCTAACAGTGTATAAATAAAATTTTGACACAATTTTCTATAGAAATAAAATTTTGACAAAATCTTCTATAGAAATAAAATTTTGAGAAAATTTTCTATAGAAATAAATTTTTGACAAAATCTTCTATAGAAATAAAATTTTAACAAAATTTCCGATAGAAATCAAATTTTGAGAAAAATTTTCTATAGAAATAAAATTTTGAGAAAATTTTCGATAGAAATAAAATTTCACGCACAGAAAAAACATGTTTAGAACATGGTTGCCACATCCATTTAATACTTATCTAGAACATGTAATTGTCACAAAAACCATGTACTTTGTCTTTGTAAAGACAATTTTCGAACAGAGAAAAATGTATGCTGGCAATAAGCATTTAAGTGGTTCTCAAATGTCGCAAACATGTTATATTCTTTAAATGATACCATTTGAGACCATTACAGGGTCGGAAAATCATGTACCTTACCATTCAAATTTTCGACTTTTTTGCAGGGAAAAAAGTATTTTTATAGGTTACGTATAGACATGTCTAGAACCATTACATGACCATAAAGACCATGTACATTTGTTTCGTGACCATTTAATTTTCCAACTTTTTGCAGCGAAAAGAACTATATAAATACATTGAGCAGGTACACACGATTTCATTTTGCGCGTCAGTCGTGTTTTGATTGTTGCTTGGAATGGACTGAGAATACGGAATTACTGTGTTTTGTGATAATTTATTTATTCAGAAGTGGCACGTGGTTTTATGTAAACACAAAAAAAGAAAGTGTAATTTAAAAAACAGTACCAGTCTAAGAGAAGCAAATTTCATCCGATCCGACTGAAATTTGGTACATGGTGATAGTATATGGTCTCTAACAACCATGCAAAAATTGGTCCATATCGGTTCATAATTATATATAGCCCCCATATAAACCGATCCCCCGATTTGGCTTGCGGAGCCTCTAAGAGAAGCAAATTTCATCCGATCCGACTGAATTTTGGTACATGGTGTAAGTATATGGTCTCTAATGACCATGCCGAAATCGGTCAACATCGGTCTATAATTATATATAGCCGCCATATAAACCGATAAAATTCATCTGATTCAGTTCAAATTTGGTACGTGGTGTTAATATATGGCCTCAAACACCCATGCAAAAATTGGTCGAAATCGGTCCATAATTATATATAGGCCCCATATGAACCCACCCCGGGAGGTGTCCTCCGGAGCCCCTTGGAAGAGCAAAATTCATCCGATTCGGTTGAAATTTGGCACGTGATGTTAGTATAGTGTATCCAACAACCATGCAGGAATTGGTTCATATCAGTCCATAATTATATATAGCTCCCATATAAACCGATCCCCAGATTTGACCTCCGGTGCCTTATGGAGAAGCAAAATTCATCCAATCTGGTTGAAATTTGGTACGTGGTGGTAGTATATGATATTTAACAACCATGCCAAAAGCGGTCCATATCAGTACATAATCATATATAGCCCCCATATAAACCGATCCCGAGATTTGGTTTTGGAGCCTCTTGGAGGAGCAAATTTCATCCGAGTCAGTTGAAATTTGGTACATTGTGCTGGTATATGGCCGTTAACAACCATGCCTAACTAGGTCCATATCGGTCTATAGTTATATATAGCCCTCAGATAAATAGATCCCCAATCACACAAAAATTGGTCCATATCAAGTTCATAATTGTATATAGCCCCACATAAGCGACTCCCATATTTCAATTCTGGCTCTCTACGAATCGTGCAAAAAGTCCATATCGATTCGGAATTATTTGTAGACTTACTTATACATACCTTTTTTGTCTAATATATACCGCGTATGGGCTAACTCACAATTTGGAAAACGATGTTAAGAAGTTGTAAGATACCACAACCCAAGTAATTCGATTGTGGATGACATTCTTTCGTAGAAGTTTCTACGCAATCCACACACACAGAAAAAAAACATGTTGGGCATGGTTGCCGCACCCATTAAATGCTTTTCTAGAGTATTTAATTGTCATGAAAACCATGTATTTTGTCTTTGTAAAAATAATTTTCGAGCGGGGAAAAATATATGTTGGCAATAAGCATTTAAATGGTTCTCAAATGCCGCAAACATGTTCTATTATTTAAATGATAGAATTTGAGACCATTACATGGCCGGAAAATCATGTACCTTACCATTAAATTTTTCGACTTTTTTGCAGGGAAAAAAGTATTTTTATAGGTTACGTATAGACATGTCTAGAACCATTACATGGCCATAAAGACCATGTACATTGTTTTCGTGGTCATTTATTATACCCTTCACCACTACTGTGGTACAGGGTATAATAAGTTTGTGCATTTGTATGTAACGCCAAGAAGGAATAATCATAGACCAACCTTTTAGTATACGGATCGGCTTAGAATTAAATTCTGAGTCGATTTAGCGATGTCCGTCTGTCTGTCTGTCCGTCTGTCTGTCCGTCTGTCTGTCTGTCTGTCTGTCTGTCTGTTGATGTATTTTTGTGTGCAAAGTACAGCTCGCAGTTTTGGTCCGATTGTCCTAAAATTTGGTATAGGGTCCTGTTTGGGCTCAAAGACGATCTCTATTGATTTTGGAAAAAATCGGTTCAGATTTAGATATAGCTGCCATATATATTTTTCACCGATCTGGTCATAATTGGCGTGTATATCAACCGATCTTCCTCAAATTCCGTTCATCCGAATATTTTATGAGTCTCGAAAAACTTGCAAAATATCAGCAAAATCGGTTCAGATTTAGATATAGCTCCCATATATAGCTTTCGCCCGATTTACACTCATTTGCCCACAGAGTCCAATTTTGTGCTCCGATTTAGTTGAAATGTTGCACAGGGAGTAGAATTAGCATTGTAGCTATGCGTGCCAAATTTGGTTGAAATCGGTTCAGATTTAGATATAGCTCCCATATATATTTTTTTCTGATTTCGACAAAAATGGTCAAAATACCAACATTTTCCTTGTAAAATCGCCACTGCTTAGTCGAAAAGTTGTAAAAATGACTCTAATTTTCCTAAACTTCTAATACATATATATCGAGCGATAAATCATAAATAAACTTTTTCGAAGTTTCCTTAAAATTGCTTCAGATTTAAACGTTTCCCATATTTTTTACTAACATTGTGTTCCACCCTAGTACATTAGCCGACTTAAATTTTGAGTCTATAGATTTTGTAGAAGTCTATCAAATTCTGTCCAGATCGAGTGATATTTAAATGTATGTATTTGAGACAAACCTTTATATATAGCTCTCAACACATTTGACGGATGTGATATGGTGTCGAAAATTTAGATGTACAAAGTGGTGCAGGGTATAATATAGTCGGTCCCGCCCGACTTTAGACTTTCCTTACTTGTTTATTTATTCAGAAGTGGCGCGTGGTTTTATGTGAATACAAACAAGGAGAGTGTAATTGAAAAAAATGAACCTGTTTTTTGTTCTGCATTTTGATATATGGTATAATTTATTTTTATTTGCAGTTACATGATGTCTGCGTTGGTACATTTGATGGTCGCGAAGTAAATATGGAATGATTTCTTATTGTTGAAACTGAACCAAAATAGAGTTTGTAAAAATATGTGATGTTTGCTTGCACGACATTATAAATACAAATAAACAGCGAAATAGTTCATAAGTAAATAAAAACAAATAAATAAAGTTAATTTTGTGTTTTCTTTACTCAAGTGGCGTCCTTTTTTCGACAACGACAAAAGTTTTTTCATAAAGATCAAAACATTTTAGGTTGTGACCGTGTTCCTTTAACTGGAAGAAAAACATTTTTGACGAATAACATAACATTTTAGATCGTGACCATTGTCTTTTAATGGAAACAAAACTCTTTTTATCAATATAATAACATTTTAGATGAGGACAATTTTATTTTTCTTAGAACCATGTTAACTGAGCCAACATGGTTGCAGGTGAAAATGTTACATGGTCGCCGCAAAAATAGCTCCTATCATATTATTTTGCTCTTCGAATACACAGAAAAAAATATCACCATCATATTTCCAATTAAAAAGTTAATTGAAGTTGAAAATGTCTTCAATTAATAAATTAATTGATACAATTAACTTTTTAATCATAGTAGAAAATTTTAAAATTTTTAATTAAAAAAATAATTGATACAATTAACTTTTTAATCAAATTCGGAAGACTAATTCAGTTAAAAAAGTGCTGATTTTTTTTTTTAATTTTTATTTAAAAATGTATTTCAAACAATCAATTGTTAATCCAAATAAAAACTCTAAGTCAATTCAGAAAGTAATTAAAAATAGTTACCTTTTTTAATTAATAAATTAACTGAGTTTTGCAATCAACATCAATTGAATTTTTAATTGAATCAATTAAAAAATTAATTGAAATTTGCTGAAAAAATCAATTAATTTTTTAATCAAGAATTTGTTCTATGCCCAATTAAAACTGTGATTGATACTATCATTTTCGTGATATCAATTAATTTGGTGATTGAATCAGAAAAAAAAATTTTTGTGTGTATGATTGTGACAATCATGTTTCTTCTCTGCGTGTTTGAGAAAATTTTCTATAGATATAAAATTTTGAGAAAATTTTCTACAGAAATAACATCTTGAGACAATTTTCAACAGAAATAAATATTGGACAAATTTTTCTACAGAAATAAAAATTAGACAACATTTTATTTAGGAATAAAATTGACACAAAACTTTCTATAGAAATAAATTTTTGACAAAATTGTCTATAAAATCAAATTTTGACAACATTTTCTATAGAAATAACATTTTGACAAAATTTTCTATAGAAATGGAATTTTGGCAAAAGGTTTCGTAGAAATACTCCATACATAAATCTGAACCGATTTCAACTAAAATAGATATATAGATCGATTTTGAGCAAAAATACATTTGGCAAAAACTTCTAACTTCTACCTAGACAGACCGATATCGCTAGATCGACTCAAGGTTCGGCGCTGATAATTATTGCCAAAGACACTAAGTGCCTATCTCGGCTCCTTCTGGGTGTTGTTAACATATGCATTAACTTATAACACCTCATTCTACAGAGTGGTGCAGGATATAAAAAGCGTGCCCGTATTAATTCGAAAAATCATCTTGACTGATAAAGTTATATTTGCGTCCCAAGACATACCCAAGAGCCATTGTTGAGAATGGTGACCATACCTGTAAGCATGATGGCCATTTAGCTGATATTTATTTATTTATTTATTTATTCAGTCTTTGGATAATTCACAATATAATCTTTACGGACTCGCTAATTTCTAATTCGTATATATACTTCTAAAATGTTCTACTTAAAAATGTACTAATTTCTAAAATAAAATACATCCAGAATTTGATCAAAATCTTTTAAAGGTTCGTTATTATTAGAAAGATTCGTTATTATTTTTGTATAAGTTAATTAATGGTTATATTGATTGCCCGCCTTTGCTTCGTGAAATTGGCTTCAATGTTCCTGATAGGAGTTTAAGATTTTTCCAATACTTTCATGTACCTATGCATAGGAATAATTATGCTTGCAATGAGCCTATTACAAGAGCTTTGAGAGAATTTAATTCAATAAATTTAAATTGTAATATTGATCTATCCGTTCCTTTAAAAGATTTTGATCAAATTCTGGATGTATTTTATTTTAGAAATTAGTACATTTTTAAGTAGAACATTTTAGAAGTATATATACAAATTAGAAATTAGCGAGTCTGTAAGGATTATATTGTGAATTATCCAAAGACTGAATAAATAAATAAATAGATATTGCTTTGCACTTTTAAATAACAAAATAACAACTCTTTTTTGAAATCCATTTATAATGAATTCAACTTTAATTTTCGTAATTCTTTGTTGGATCCCATAAAGAATTGCCATATTGCAAAAGGAAAAGAAATGTCCCCAACTACGAATAGATGACCTATTTTGGGAAATTCCCCCTTTCCGGCTACCGCGCTGCTGCTTTTCCCTTAAAACCTTATACTTCGATGTTTGCCCAACAGATTTGTTAAACCAGTGTTGATGGCTGATTCGAAAAATAGTAGATTATAGTTTTCGCCTTTCTCATTTCCACTATTATTAGCACATCCCACTGTATCTGCTGGAAATTCCAACCGGCACTGTTTCCTAACCACTGAGTAAGATAAACCGAAGAGTAGTAGCTAAGTGACCAAACGACCTCCTCGTAAACATGTCATTCAATCATTGATCCATCAGGAAAAAAAACAAGAACTCGGATTCAGACATGGTACAAAAGCTGCACACAAATCCCATACACATGATGACAATGATCCTCTTAACGACGATAAAGGCCAAAAATCCATGAAATACAAAACAAATCCAAGAAAAAAAAAAACACAAAATAAGAAGACTATCAGCATGAGTTAACCAGAAAAAAGTATTCCAAAAAATCTTTAAAGAAGGGCTTTAAGATAAAAAAAACAATAAACAATCATTCTTACATTTCAGCCACCTGAGAAGGTTGGAGAAAAAGCAGAACAAATCTCATAACGACCACATAAGCACGAACGATATGCATTTTAATATGCTTCTTAAAAAGTGACTTAAATTTTCATTTTTTTTGTCTCTAATGGCCATTTGGTCGTTTTAGCTACCATATTGTGCTTGAAATTCAATTTTTATATTCGAATAGAGTTATTATGGGGATTGCCCATAAGCGGCGATCAAGACTTTGTCTAATTTTGTCCATTGGAAAATTGTCGTAACCTTCCCTTAAGGATTTTCATATTGATTCAAGGCCAAGGATGCGACCTCTCTAAAATAAAAACATTGTTTAATTATATTATTAATTTAAAATAAAAAGCTTTTAACAAAGGACGAAAAATCCTCAAAATACGTTATTTGAAATATCTTTAATCCAAAGATTCAATATTTCACTGAATTTAAAAATTCTTGCTTTATATCAAGTTGCAAATTCTTATTTTTAGCCTGAATCCGCACTTGAAATTTTAAGTACGCAAATACTAAGTTATACTCATATTAAGTACAAAGTGTGCTTTTTTGTGCAACTCAAGTACTTAAAGTTTAATTTAAGCTTGTTTTGAGTTAAAACAAGAAAATTTTTACGTATTTCGTCTGTGGGTATTAGCTAATGAGAGCGGAAAATAAAGTTTGCTCTCCTCGATTAGTATTATTGTGTGCTTTGACTATAATTGACAGCGAACTATTTATTGTCTCTTCACAATAAAATGAGGAGGAAGATAAAATAATAAATATTTATAAAAATGGATTTGGAGGCAGCATACAATATTTAATAGGTAAGTATTATTATAGTTTATTATTTTAAAATGTGTATTTCTATATATATTTAAGTAGAGGCAAACTTACTATTTAAGGCGACAAGACCTCCAAAAGTTGAACTCCGCTGAGTTTCTTGTTTCCTTGTCTAAATTTTCTCATACTGCTGCTGACTTGGCAAATCTTTCTCTTATATCTATATGTTTATATTTTGTATTATATTATTCATTGTTTTATATTTTTGTTTCTATATATTTGTTTTTATTAACAAAATGTATTTTGTACTTGAATCAATTACAGACATTATAAATATATGTAACTATGTTTTCATTTAGGTGTATTATATGTATTATGTATTGTCCTATTTTATTTATAATGTTATGTATGTATTCATATATAAACAAATAATAATAAATATTTTAAAAATTGGTTCTTATAAGTTTTTATTTTATGGGTACATGTTTAGTAAAAATCACACTAAAATTAAGTGCGTATAAAATAACATCGAATACGGTTCGGGATTGAATCAAGTACAAATTGCTCTTGGATCAAACATTGTGAGATTATATTCAAGAATAAACAAGTATATACGGCCGGGCCGAATCTTATGTACCCTCCCCCATGGATTGCGTAGAAACTTCTACGAAAGACTGTCATCCACAATCGAAATACTTGGGTTGTGGTATTTTAATACTTCTTAACATCGTTTCCTAATTTGTGAGTCAGTCCATACGTGGCATATATTAGACAAAAAAGTTATGTATAGACAAGTCTACAAATAATTACGAATCTATATGGACTTTTTGCACAGTACGTAGAGAGCCAGAATTGAAATATGGGGGTCGCTTATATGGGGGTTATATACAATTATAAACTTGATATGGACCAATTTTTGTGTAATTGGAAATCGATTTATCTGAGGGATATATATAACTATAGACCGATATGGACCTGGTTAGGCATGGTTGTTAACGACCATATACTAGCACAATGTACCAAATTTCAACTCACTCGGATGAAATTTGCTCCTCCAAGAGGCTCCAAAACCAAATCTCGGGATCGGTTTATATGGGGCTATATATGATTATGGACTGATATGGACCACTTTTGGCATGGTTGTTAAATATCATATACTTGCACCACGTACCAAATTTCAACCAGATCGGATGAATTTTGCTTCTTCAAAAAGCACCGGAGGTCAAATCTGGGGATCGGTTTATATGGGAGCTATATATAATTATGGGCTGATAGGAACCAATTCCTACATGGTTGTTGGATACCATATACTAACATCACGTACCAAATTTCAACCGAATGGGAAGAATTTTGCTCTTCCAAGGGGCTCTGGAGGTCAAATCTGGGGATCGGTTTATATGGGGCCTATATATAATTATGGACCGATTTCGACCAATTTTTGCATGGGAGTTTGAGGCGATATGTTAACACCACGTACCAAATTTCAACTGAATCAGATGAATTTTGGTCTTCCAAGAGGCTCCGGAGGCCAAATCTGGTGATCGGTTTATATGGGGGCTATATATAATTATGGACCGATGTGGAGCAATTTTTGCATGTTTGTTAAAGACCATATACTTACACCATGTACCAAATTTCAGCTGGATCGGATGAAATGTGCTTCTCTTAGAGGCCTCGCAATCCAAATCGGGGGATCGGTTTATATGGGGGCTATATATAATTATGGACCGATATGGACCAATTTTTGCATGGTTATTAAAGACCATATACTAACACCATGTACCAAATTTCAGCTGGATCGGATGAAACTTTCTTCTCTTAGAGGCCTCGCAAGCCAAATTTGGGGGTACGTTTATATGGGGGCTATACGTAAAAGTGGACCGATATGGCCCATTTGCAATACCATTCGACCTACATCAATGACAACTACTTGTGCCAAGTTTCAAGTCGACAGCTTGTTTCGTTCGGAACTTAGCGTGATTTCAACAGACGGACGGACATGCACAGATCGACTCAGAATTTCACCACGACCCAGAATATATATACTTTATGGGGTCTTAGAGCAATATTTCGATGTGTTACAAACGGAATGACAAAGTTAATATACCTCCCATCCTATGGTGGAGGATATAAAAATTGATTTAAGTCTTGACTCCGCTTAAAACAAGTTTGTTTGGCTCAAGTTAAGTGCTAACTGGATTTAATACACGCTCAAAAAAAATTTACTTGGCTCCAAAGATTTTGACCTTCCCTTAAGGATTTTGGTATTGATTCCGAGCCAAAGATGCGGCTTCTTTAAAATGAAGAAATTTTTTCGCAACCTATCTGGCTTTAAATCTACGACCAATAAAATTAAAATTTGGATACAGATCGCATTTATCGAATTTTCATTCTATTTTTCCGGTATATTAATAAAGCTATTCACGTAAAAACAAATGCCAGTTTAAAAATCCAAATTAAAACGGATACTTCAAAGTAAAAAATGTTTTCCTAATTCCAAAAAAAACTTTCTACCAAAAACGCTAAATCCTCAAAATAATTCTTAGCCTATATTTGAAGCGTTTTTATCTTAAATCTAATGTTTCAATATTTCAGTTACTTTAAGGACAATTTCTTTAAATCAAAAATGTGTTTTTTTATTTTAAGGAAAATTAGCCCTAGTTCAAAGACATGCGACTTTAACGGAGGGATCCAAATTTGACCTAAATTTAATGAAGCAAAATTTCATTGATTTAAAGAAATTTGTCCTGAATATTTGGTAAATTTCGCATCCTAAAATTTTGGTTGCGTAATCTTTAATATCACGTAAATATTTTTTCAGTGTAAACTTAAATGCGGATTGAATCAAATACAAATTAGAATTAAAAAGAGCTTCTCTAGGCTTGAATCAAGCACTTCTCGTACTTAAATATTAACGTGATATTAAAGAAAAACCTAGACCTAGACTTTGATCACAAAAATCGACTCAGGAGCCCACCCTGAGGGTATAACAAGTGAGTAAAGTAGAAAGTCGGGCGGGGCCGACTGTATCATACCCTAAACCAGCCCTACTGAATTACTAAACATTGTTTGTGGGGTATCAATGGTATAGGTTTGGGGAAAAGCGCATTTCCATATTTAAGAATGGGGAATGGGAGTTTAATCACAATCTGAACAAAATGGCTGATTTTAGGAGCTATAGTTGATTCTGAACCTACAGAGTTAGTTTGCCACTAATATTGAGTTCATTATTAAAAAAAAAGGAAATCGCTCAAATAATGTGGGTAATAAATCCAAATTTCTGAAAATAGGGCAAAAGATTTATGTAATAGGTACATGTAAGTCTAAGTACGATCGGCTAATATATATATATATATATATATATATATATATATATATATATATATATATATATATATATATATATATATATATATATATATATATATATATATATATATATATATATATATATATATATATATATATATATATAGGAGCTATATCTAAATCTGAACCGATTTGAATGATATTTGGTTGATACCACAGAAGGTTACTTTGTGCTAAATTAGAGTAAGATCGGCTATTAAATAAAGTCAGAAATAACGTTATAAGGGGTACATTTTTTACAAACGGGCGAAACATATATGGGAGCTATATTTACATCTGAACCGATTTTGATTATATTTTGCAGGTTTTGTTGATATGATGATTACCTTGTGCTAAATTTGAGTAAGATCGGTTAATAAATGAGGTCAAAAATAAGGTTATAAGGGGCAAATTGTTCGAAATCGTTCGCTACATACATATGGGAGCTATATTTAAATCTGAACCGCTTTGGATGATATTTTGCACATAGAGTCAGTCTTTTAGAAGATTAGAGTAAGCCACGTTTGAGTAGGATCGGTTGATAAATAAGGAGTGTATGGCCAAATTTGTGAAAATCTGGCGATACATATATATGGGAGCTACAGGCAAAAAAATAATTCTTTCCTCCCAAACGGAATTTAAGACAAACAAAGTTCGTTTCTCATTTGCGTTTCGTTGAAAGGAAGTGTATTTGGAAGGAAAGTATATACTTTCTGTGATAAACGTTTATTCTTTTCCAGGATGTAAAGACAATTTCATAAAGACAAACTCAAAAAAATTTTTTTCTGGCTAATTGCATTTTCCCTCACATCTTTCTCACTTCCACGAAGTTTTTAGTTCTTAGCACCTTTTTCTGTAATACAAACAATGTAGAAGAAATTATACGATTTTATAAATTTTTAAATTTTTTTACCTTTCGCCTGGACGGAGAATCGAAACACGGACCATGCAATTTGTAAGCCAACACACTATCCACTGCTATGTAGCCGTTATTGTCATCAATAGACAATTAACCATATAAGTTATATTTATATAGCATAGTTTGCGGCGCCCACGAGCCGATTAAACAAAGTTTATTTAACAGAAAAATACATTTAGTTTGGCACCGTGCAGCAGTGGTTGCGGGTTCGATTCCTGCTTCGACCAAAGTTTTTTTTTTTACATATATTCCAGATATGGTCGGAAGATTCCGAAAAAATGTTTAACATTACATTTTACTATATTAAATTTTTACTATGAACTGTAAAATGTGTCTTATTAAAAACCTAAAGGCAGAAAAGAAAAGTGTTTGATATAAACGAAATGGACTGTGTTCTTGGTTCAAAAATAACTTTTTTTTATTAAAAAAAATAAACATTTTGTAACAAACGAATTTTTTTGGTGATAAAAGAGTATACTTTTCGAAGCAATTCAAAATACTCAAACAAAAGAAAAACGTTTTCGGTACACGTTTTCCAAACATTTTTTTCTTTGCGTGTATAGCTAGATTAGGTTAGGTGGCAGCCCGATGTATCAGGCTCACTTAGACTATTCAGTCCATTGTGACACCACATTGGTGAACTTCTCTCTTATCACTGAGTGCTGCCCGATTCTATGTTAAGCTCAACGACAAGGGACCTCCTATTTTATAGCCGAGTCCGAACGGCGTTCCACATTGCAGTGAAACCACTTAGAGAAGCTTTGAAATCCTCAGAAATGTCACCAGCATTACTGAGGTGGGATAATCCACCGCTGAAAAACTTTTTGGTGTTCGGCCGAAGCAGGAATCGAACCCACGAACTTGTGTATGCAAGGCGGGCATGCTAACCATTGCACCACTGTGGCTCACGAGCTATAGCTAAATCTGAACCGATTTCGATGAAATTTGTCACACTTAAAGGGTGGTCAATTGGATTACTTTGTGGCAAATTTGACGCTGATCGGTTAGTAAATAAACGCAAGCTGACCCCATTTATCGAAATCGGACGATATATATGGGAGCTATATCTAAATTTGATCCGATTTTTTCCAAAATCAATAGCGTTCGTCTCTGTACCAAAAAACCGCCACATACCAAATTTCTTCAAAATCGGTTAATAATTGCGACCGGAATCCTGCGAACAACAAATACATGGACAAACGGACGGACACCAAGCGCTAGATCGACTCGGGAGGTGATTCTGAGTCGATCGGTATATATTTTATGGGGTTTAAAATCAATATTTCTAGTAGGCTCATTTTTTGGCAGATCAAAGTTATTATACCCTGACCACTATGTGGCTTAGGGTATAGATTGTTTGATAGAAGAAATTTGATGTGATATATATGTAGACGAAATTAAGAAATGCTATTATAATTTATGGTTCTCTTACTTTTGTTTTTATAACAAAACATTTTCTTTGCAAATTGCGCGATTTCTACAGAAATATTATAAAAAGGCTCGGAATATCTAAAACTAATGGCGAAAATGTCAATAAATAGATTCCTAAGGTTGAAACCCGTGCCAGAAAACCTAAAATTACACCCACTATAAAGAGAAGTATTTATGCGTAAAAAAGATCCATTTATGCGTAAAAAAGATCCAAAATAAATAATAAATAAATATATTGACTATTCGCAAAACACATATTGCAGATGGATTTAGAGTCCGAGGTGCAAGAAAAGCGTCATTGTTATCCAAAAAAAGAAATATTCAACATGGATTAAAGTTTGCTAAAAATCAAATCGATAGGCCTAAGAAAAACTGGCGTAATATTTTGTGGTCCGATGAAACAAAAGTAAACTTGTTTTCTTCTGATAGAAGTGTCCACCTATCCATTAAGAATTCAATCCCAAATATAATTTGAAGACGGTCCAAAACGGTGGTGGCAGCATCATGGGGGTCTTTTTGGTATTATGGTGTGGGTCCTCTCTACCATATACACAATATAATGAAATCAGTTAATTACACAGATATTTTACAAAATACAATGTTGCCGTATGCCGAAGAAAATATGCCACTCATATGGGTCTTTCCGGTACAAGGTACAAAGAAGTGGTTCCAGGACAATAAAATCAATGTATTAGAATGAGTGGTACAATCCCCAGAATTGAAACCAATAGAAAATTTGTGCAACGAAGTTAAGCGGGTTATATGGGAAAAGTGTACATAAAATTGCGATGAGCTCTGGAATCTAATACATGATGCATGAAAAAACAAGTAAGGAAAGTCTAAAGTCGGGCGGGGCCGACTATATTATACCCTGCACCACTTTGTAGATCTAAATTTTCGATACAATATCGCATCCGTCAAATGTGTTGGGGGCTATATATAAAGGTTTGTCCCAAAAACATACATTTAAATATCACTCGATTTGGACAGAATTTTATAGACTTTTACAAAATCTATAGACTCAAAATTTAAGTTGGCTAATGCACTAGGGTGGAACACAATTTTAGTAAAAAAAATATGGGAAACATTTAAATCTGAAGCAATTTTAAGTAAACTTCGCAAAAGTTTATTTATGATTTATCGTTCGATATATATGTATTAGAAGTTTAGGAAAATTAGAGTCATTTTTACAACTTTTCGACTAAGCAGTGCCGATTTTACAAGGAAAATGTTGGTATTTTGACCATTTTTGTCGAAATCAGAAAAACATATATATGGGGGATATATCTAAATCTGAACCGATTTCAACCAAATTTGGCACGCATAGTTACAATGCTAATTCCACTCGCTGTGCAAAATTTCAATTAAATCGTAGCAAAAAATTGGCCTCTGTGGTCATATGAGAGTAAATCGGGCGAAAGCTATATATGGGAGCTATATCTAAATGTTAACCGATTTCAACCAAATTTGGCACACATAGCTACAATGCTAATTCTACTTCCTGTGCAAAATTTCAACTAATTCGGAGCAAAAAGTTGGCCTCTGTGGTCATTTGAGTGTAAATCGGGCGAAAGATATATATGGGAGCTATATCTAAATCTGAACCGATTTCAACCAAATTTGACACGCATAGCTATAATGCTAATTCTACTCCCTGTGCAAAAGTTCAACTAAATCGGAGCAAAAAATTGGCCTCTGTGCGCAAATGAGTGTAAATCGGGCGAAAGCTATATATGGGAGCTATATCTAAATCTGAACCGATTTGGCTGATATTTTGCAAGTTTTTCGAGACTGTTAAAATATTCGAATATACGGAATTTGAGGAAGATCGGTTGATATACACGCCAATTATGACCAGATCGGTGAAAAATATATATGCCAGCTATATCTAAATCTGAACCGATTTTTTCCAAAATCAATAGGGATCGTCTCTGAGCCGAAACAGGACCCTATACCAAATTTTAGGACAGTCGGACTAAAACTGCGAGCTGTACTTTGCACACAAAAATACATCAACAGACAGACAGACGGACAGACAGACAGACAGATGGACATCGCTAAATCGACTCAGAATTTAATTCTAAGACGATCGGTATACTAAACGATGGGTCTCATACTTTTCCTTCTTGGTGTTACATACAAATGCACAAACTTATTATACCCTGTACCACAGTAGTGGTGAAGGGTATAAAAAATCCTGTCATATTTTTGTCAAAAATTTGGTCTATTTAATCCCTAGAAGATGTTCAACCGTTTTGGACAACAAAGGGTCCGCAAATAAGTGCTAATGTAGCACAACGGCTTTATGGAACAATATTCAATATAAATATCTATTTAGTTTTATTTAATTTAGTAATAGGTTTAAACTTTCATGAAGTGTCCTAATTTTTTCACACGTAAATCAGTCAATTTATAACAAGTAGCAAAAAATACGAACTACTCGTACAATATTAACAAAAATTTTGTTTCTCATTTTGTCTCTACATTTTAAGAAAGAATAAATCGTTTAAACAAGAAAGAATTTTCGATTTTTTGTTCGGTTTTTAATGTTATCTAAATGCGGGAGGACACTGTCCCTATTATTTTTCAAATAACTGTATATGGTTTTGCAAATAAAATTTTGCTTTGATCTAAGATGGATGGTTTCATTTAACATATTTTTTTTTTCATTAGAACATTGTCGGTTAATATTTTGCATGTCAGTGGCATATGCAGGTAAGCCGGTATAAACTATTCCCTCAGACAATATCAACATTGAAATAACACTTTAATCAGATAACAGGCTACCACCACATTTCATTTCTACCACAATCTACATCCTCATATAGTTCATGTGTGGGAGTTGCTGGTGGGCACATGTGCTCAGAGTAAACGTTACAAAAATCTTGACAGCCTGACGGAATAGTAACTTTTAAATGGATTGGCCAACAAATATTGGACTTTTGTTAAAAATAATTTACTTGGGAAAAATAAAACTTTAAAATGCAAACATTCCTTGTGGGCTGTCGTTATTTAATGTTTGCCAATAATAAACAAAATCCCCACTCTCCCAAATAGCAATGAGCAAAAGCGTGATGAGTGAATACCACATACAGATACTTATGTTTGTTTAGTGATTTGCCTGCATTAGCATCACGACTTGTTGTAACACCCTGTATACAAAGCCAACAAGTGGTGATGCAGTAATGTTGTATGTGTTTTTGTTTTTGCTTTCGTTCTACTTCTTTATATTTACTCATATATAGTTCAGGTGGTTGTTGTTGTTGTTGTTGGGTTTTGTTGCAGTACGAACCTTTTTTTGATTGCTTAATGTACTCGTGTGTGTGTTCATTTGTTGTTGTTCATATTTAAGTATTCTTTTCATAATCGTACTCACCTGTGTTTGCTTTTGTTGTTTTTGTTTTCGATGTATTCTTCATTAAAAGTGCACAATTAAGTGTTGCCATATCATTGATATTTTTTGCTGTAGTAGGCTACAATGAATTGTGAATACGATTGTCCGTTTTGTCTTCTCTTTATGGTGCAATGATCACACTTCGGGAAGTATACGGCAATCCCTGGATTTACGTCGCCTCGGTTTACGTTCTTTTGATTTACGTCGTCAAATTTTTTGTTCCATCCACCCAGTAAACACAAACGTTTGAAAAATGCTAAATTTCAACAATTTTTCAAACACTTTTTCAAAGGAATAGTGTAATATACAAGTTGAGAAATTGTTGAGAAAATCGAGTTCTCAACAAAAAAACAAACATTACCCTCAACAGTAAAATTCAACACATTAGCAAAATTTCTCAAGTGTTATACTCAAATTGAAATGCATCGCTACTCAATAATTTCTCGAACAATTTTCGATGCGAGTCAAATTAAAAATTAACATCATTACAAATACTTCTCAACCAAAATTTGTATGAATGATATCCCCACTTCAAATTGAAAGTCAAAGCCAAAATTCTATGAATTTTGTATAATTTATTAATTTTCGTCAAAATAAAACATATAATAATACACTACACTACATAGTACACTACAATAACAATTGCAAAATAATAATCTTATTAAACACATCAACAAATAAGAACAAAAGAACAAACAACAAAACTTTAAATATCTTAAACATTATTTGTAAAATTTTTGCATTGATAATTCGATTTTCTTCCAGTTGGTGTCATAAAACAACATTAAAATTTATTAATATGCGGACAATTTGAAATTAGAACGTGCTGGACCGCGTGTTAGAATAGATTTCCAGCAGAAGGAATTCACAAAATATCCATTTTAAACTGATAATAGGATGTAAATTAAACCGACGATGTGATGCACGTTTTCATCCAGAAGTTGTTGATTTTAACAATTTGTTATTCTTTAACAACTTTAATTGGTTGCACTTTGAAAAGTTTCTGGAAAGTTTTTCTTGTCGATAAGCCGATAAGCTTCTTAATGTTGGTCAGCTTCTTAATGTTTGCAAGAATGTAGCATCCATAGATTTTAGTTTTCTGCAAAGAGATTTATATTTAGTGACTTCTCTAAAGTGTTGATTTAATTTTTCATATTGACTTACCAATCATTATAAACTATTTGAAGCAGTTCCAGTCAATTGTGCAACATTTTTTCATCGGTCAGCTTTTTAATTTTTTCAAGAATGTAGAATCCATAATTTTAGTTTTCTGTAAAGAGATATACATTTAGTGACTTCCTTAAAGTTTTATTTATTTATTTTTTTTCACTTACCTATTATTATGAACTATTTGGTGTAAATTCAGTTATTTCTAATTTATCAATTTTTTTATTTCTTCCAATTGACCACGAACTTCGTTGCACAAATAAGTATTGAAAACCACATGGTTTTTTCGTTGCATTTTAGGGTAGTGTTTTGTCAAAGTTTTCTCATATTATCTGCAACACCTTTTGAAAGATTTCATCAACATTTTGGCAAATTGGAGATAATTTGCAAACAATTTGAAGATGTATTGATTCAACTTGACCTTATGTTGAAAATTATATTTACCCTCAAACTGAAAAGTTGTTGCATTTGGGCAGTTTCGATTTACGTCACCATTCGATTTACGTCGTCGATTTTTTATTGCCAACTTTATCAGAAACGCCTTCCATAAGTGAAATATGTAACAACGATAATGACATCGAAATATTTATTTCTGAAATTTCTGAAACCGAAAATTCGTCAAATTCTGATTGATATTGCATATATAACGCAACTGACGAAGTGGAGATGTTTTTATATGTATACAACGTAACGAAATCGGGCGATACATATATATGGGAGCTATGTCTAACTTTGATCCGATTTTTTTCCAAATTTAATAGCGTTCGTCCTTGTACCAAAAAACGTCACATACCTAATTTTATCAAAATCGGTTAATAATTGCAACCGGAATCCTGCGAACAACAAATACATGGACGGACGGACAGATAGATGGACGGACGAACGGACACCAAGCGCTAGATCGACTCAGGAGTTGATGCTGAGTCGATTGATATATATTTTATGGGGTCTAAAATCAATATTTCTGGTAGGCACATTTTTTGGCCGATCAAAGTTATTATACCCTGACCACTATGTGGTTAAGGTATAACAAGTAGATTTTGGACTTTTGACTTTTGCAATAAAATTCGACTTTGCGACCTTTCGACTTATTGACGAATTTTAAGCAAAACTTTCCAGTTTTTCACTAAAGTATGATTAATCGATTTTGACCACTATCAAAAGTATATTGTCACCAACTTCAACAGTCGATTAGTCAATTTGACTTGGTTTCCAAAAAAATTTAACTCGATTTCGATTACAAAAAAAAAAAATAAACTTCGACTCTTTGACAAAAAGATGTTTAACTTTCTAAGTTTTTCGAAAATCCGATTTTCTGTATTTTCGACTTTTTACCATTTAAAAAATTAGACTTTCAACTTTTACGAAATGTTGACTTTTGACATAGTGATTTTTCACGTTTTGATGAATTTTCAGTAAAATTTCGAATTTTGGATTTGATTTAATTTTCCAAAAATACGACTTCGACTTGTTTAATTCGACGAAAACTTTTCAACATTTTCCAAAATGTTTAATGAAATTTCATTACAAATTTCAATTTCAAGTAGACTTTTAACTTTTACGAAATGTTGACTTTTGACATAGTAATTTTGCACGTTTTGATGAATTTTCAGCAAAATTTCGAATTGGGGATTTGATTTAATTTTCCAAAAATTCGACTTCAACTTGTTTAATTCGACGAAAACTTTTCGACATTATCTAAATTTCAATTTCAAGTAGACTTTGAACTTTTACGAAAAGTCGACTTTTGACGTATTTGCAACAACGTTTTGCCGTTTTGATGAATTTGCAACAAATGTGTCGATTTGATTAAATTTGTCGATTTCGACTTGTTTAATTAGTCGAAAACTTTGTGACTTTTTCCAAATTAAGACATTTAAATGAAATTTCAGAAAAAAATTTATTTACAATTTTTTGGTTCAAATGCGATTAGCCGGTCACAGAAGCCAACTATCATAAATTGATTTCGACTAACTTCAAAAGTCGAGTTAGAATCGATTAGAATTGCAAAACTTCAAGATCGATTTTAAAGGTTACAAAATCTCAACACCCATTTTTATATCCCTGCTCCATGGTTTTATCTTGCATGTTCTGACTGGGAATTGTACTGTGGCAACACTCTCTATTGTGTTAATTTAGTCTGTTGTTTTCTTTACCGTAGTGCATTTTGTTGTTGGCTTTGTTGAAATGACATCGCGCACCGCACTTAAACAGCAGCGGTGCGATAATAATCTCGAGCGTATTTCGGTAGCTACTGCTGCGTAAATTACACTTGAAATCATGACAACAACAACGTGCTTTGATTTTTTTATAGTTCTCAATTTTGTGAAGAGCTCTACTACTACTACGTCGTTCCCCCCAATAGGTTTATGTGGTATTTCGGTTAATCGTCCGTCTGTCTGCCTGTCTGTCTGAGTGCTGTTTCTTCAATCCCTAATCTGTTTATGTCACGTTTTGTATTCTTTTCATATCGCAGAGAGCTGTCGTTTCTTACCTTTTTTATATTTAATTTCGCTGTTGTTCTTTAATATTGGTTGAAGTTGAAAGCCTGACTGAGGTTTATTTTCCGTCGATTCTTCTCCTTGTTTTTTTTCGCTTCATTTGAAAACATCGTCATCTCGAAGAACAACAACACAAATGAACAGAAATGAAATAAGGTGTATGGCGTGCGATTTACAATGCGATCACCGATCCAATGCGGCTAGTTGTTGCGCTTGACATGAAGATACAAGAGAGACGAGCTTGACTGGTTGAGGAACGTGTCCAAAGGCTTTTGTTTGGAGAGTCTTTTTTGTTTGTATTCCAATTATGAACTCATGTTATATTTCAGAAGATGAGTCCATGTGATTTCGATCTATATTCAAATTGTTTTTTTTTTTAATTCTACGAGGGTCCTTATTTAGTCCAACTGCAAAGGACCATAATTTATCTATGAAATGGATTATATTGTATCTCAAAATATTCTTCGCTTAAAATCCGTTTTTTTATACCAAATTCTGAAACATGCTCGCCTCGAAGTGGCGAAGTGGAGAGACATCTAATGCATGGTGTTTGTTTTTCAAATAGATCGTTTCGAAGCTGTTTAACCCCATATTTTAGGTATAATGAAAATAAATCCATTACTTTTGCAATAGTTTCCAATTATTTCCAATCGGTGCCACTAAATGGCATTAGAAAGATCACTTTTCGTTTTAGGTAATGTTAGGTATAGTGGCAGGCTTACTTCGGGTGATTCCGTTTGGGACAAATATGTTGTATTTTTTAAACCCTTCCCCTAAACCAAAGATGTGCATGTTCGATTGACGGGGTGTAACCCCAGTTGGTACAATTCTAACAAAAATTTTAGATTTTTTTACTGTTTGGTAGTTTGGTAGAATTATTGATGCTTTGGTAGAACGTGCAAAATATTCTTCTCCAACTAAGTGGTACTTAAATATTTTATAGAAATAAAATTTTAACAAAAGTTTCTAGAGAAATAAAATTTTGACACACTTAGAAATAAAATTTTAACAAAATTTTCTATAGAAATGAAATTTTGAAAAAATTTTCTATAGAAATGAAATTTTGAAAAAATTTTCTATAGAAATGAAATTTTGACAAAATTTTCTGTAAAAATTAAATCTAGACAAAATATTCTATAGAAATGAAATTTTGGTAAAATTTTCTATAGAAATAAAATTTTAAAGTAAAATTCTACAGGAATGAAAAAACGAAAACACAAAAATATTGACAAAATTTTCTATAGAAATAAAATTTTGTCATAATAAAATAAATTATTTAGGGTATAATAAAAATAAATTATTTTTTAATTCATAATATTAAATAAGTCCTCAGGAAGTAGTTAGAATGTCATGCCGTGATGTCATTTGACATTTGACTACACGGATGAAAAAGACTGTTTCTCGTATGTTTGGCTATAAACATTATATGTTTGGAAAACAAATTTTTAAACACAATATTTTTGAGTGCAAGCATATAATGTTCATAAACTAGCATAACATGTTTGGGACATATATGTTAATATGTTAGAACATATTATGTTTGGGACATAAAATGTTTTTAAATATAATATGCTTGGATGCAAACATATATTTATTTAGAAATAGCCTATAAACATATATGTGTTTAGTAGCTTGGAGCGCTATTTAACAGGGAGCGATATTGAATTAAGTTGGTGGTTGTTGCTTGTTATTACAAAATTAACATTTTATTTTTCCTTGGGCAATTGATCAGCTACTTCTTTGATCCTTACAAACTGTGTGGTCCGCTGTTCGAATCCCCGTCCGGCAAAAGGTAAAATTAAAATAAAAAACAAGTATATACTGCCGTAAGTTCGGCCAGGCCGAAGCTTATGTACCCTCCATCATGGATTGAGTAGAAACTTCATCTAAACACTGCCATCCACAATCGAATTACATAAGTTGCGGTAACGCTTACAGATGTCAAGGTATCTTAAAACCTAACACCATCTTCTAAATTGTATGTAAGTCCATACGTGGTATATATTAAATCAAGATCGATCCAAGATCGTATATAATTCAGTTTGACAAAGTAGACATAGAATGTTGACAAAATTTTCTACAGATATAAAATTTTAACAACATTTTCTATAGAAATAAAATTTTCACAAAATTGTCTATAGAAATAAACTTTTCGGATGAAATTTTCTTCTCTTTGAGGCTCCGCAAGCCAAATCTGGGTATCGGTTTATATGGGGGCTATATATAATTATGGACCGATGTGAACCAATTTTTGCATGGTTGTTAGAGACGATATACCAACACCATGTACCAAATTTCAGCCGGATTGGTTTAAATTTGCTTCTCTTTTAGGCTCCGCAAGCCAAATCTGGGGATCGGTTTATATGGGGGCTATATATAATTATGGACCGATGTGGACCAATTTTTGCATGATTATTAGAGACCATATACCAACACCATATACCAAATTTCAGCCGGATCGGATGAAATATGCTTCTGTTAGAGGCTCCACAAGCTAAATCTGAGGGTCCCTTTATATGGGGGCTATACGTAAAAGTGAACCGATATGGCCCATTTTCAATACCATCCGACCTACATCGATAACAACTACTTGTGCCAAGTTTCAAGTTGATAGCTTGTTTCGTTCGGAAGTTAGCGTGATTTCAACAGACGGACGGACGGACGGACGGACGGACGGACATGCTTAGATCGACTCAGAATTTCACCACGACCCAGAATATATATACTTTATGGGGTCTTAGAGCAATATTTCGATGTGTTACAAACGGAATGACAAAGTTAATATACCCCCATCCTATGATGGAGGGTATAAAAAATCATACAATTGAATAATTTCTTTTACAATGTTTGTATTACAGAAAAAATCTCGTGGAAGTGAGAAAGATGTGGGGGAATATACAATTGGGCAGAAACAAAATTTTGAGCATTCAGGTCGAAAACCTATTACCTGTTTATTTTCATAATTCATTATGATTGTAAATATATAAATAAATAAATAAAATTTTGAGCACAATATTGTTTGGGAGAATTTTTTTTAAGCATATAATATTTTTGGGTGCAAAATGCTTCCAAACATATTATATGTTCACATAACAACATATTGTTTTTTGGAAGACAACATTATTGAATTTGGATGCAAAAATACAAAATGTTTGGAACTTAGACTACCCAAACATATATTGTTTAGACCAATATGCTTTCAAACATATTATATATTGGAAGAGATCAAACATATAAATGTTTGGGCAATACCCAAAAATGTATATGCTTGAAGCAAAATATGTTTGGGAGTATATGTTACAGAAGCGATCCTTTGTGAGGGTGTAGACGTTTTGATGTATCGTGTTCAATGGCATTTGTGGTTGAATGTGCTAAAGCGTTCTATTATGTGCAAACAGCCATCGTGGTGCCATGGTTAGTATGCCCGCCTTGCATACACAGGGAACCCAGTTTCGACCAAATACCAAAAAGTTTTTCAGCGGTGGATTATCCCACCTCAGTAATGCTGGTGACATTTGTGAGGGTTTCAAAGCTTCTCTAAGTGGTTTCACTGGAATGTGGAACGCCGTTCGGACTCGGCTATATAAAGGAGGTCCCTTGTCATTGAGCATAACATGGAATCGGGCAGCACTCAGTGATAAGAGAGAAGTTCACCACTGTGGTATCACAATGGACTGAATAAATAGTCTAAGTGAGCCTGATACATCGGGCTGCCACATAACCTAACCTAACCTACTATATGTGCAAAAAATCATCGATATCGGTTCAGATTTAGCTATAGCTCCCATATATATGTATCACCCGATTTTCCCAAATTTGGCCATAAACCCCTTATTTATCAACCGATCCCACTCAAACTTAGCTTACTCTAATATTCGAAAAGACTGACTCTATGTGCAAATTATCATTCAAATCGGTTCAGATTTAGATATATCTCCCATATATATGTAACGACCGATTTTGAAAAATTTGCCCCTTATAACCTTATTTTTGACCATAGTGGCCTCATTTATTAGCCGATTTTACTCTAATTTAGCACAAAGTACGCTTCTGTGGTATTAACCAAATCTGGAAAATATCATCCAAATCGGATCCCATTTTTATGTATCGCCCGATTTCGACAAATGGAGTTACGTTGCGCTTTTTTACTAACCGATTATCGCCAAATTTGGCAAAAAGAAATCTTTTTCATCACCCTGCAAGTGTGCAAAATTTTGTCGAAATCGGTTCAGATTTAGATATAGCCCCCATATATATGTATCGCCCGGTTTTCAAAAATTTGCCCTAATAACACTATTTTTTTTACCCGATCTTACTAAAATTTAGCACAAGATAACCTTCTATTGCATCAATCAAACCTGTCAAATATTATCAAAATCGGTTCAGATTTACATAAAGGTCCCACAAATATGTATTACACGATTTTGAAAAATTTGCCCCTATGGTTATAGTTTTGACCATAGAGGTCTCATTTGTTGTCAGCTCTTACTCAAATTTAGCACAATACCACCTTCTGTGGTATCAATCAAACTTGCCAAATATTATCCAAATTGGTTCAGACTTTGATATAGCTCCCATATATACACCGAAAAAAAGTGAAGGGAGAATGCGTGGTAGTTCGCACGAAAATTGAACTAAATTTTACTTCACATTTTGAGATTTCCACAAAGCGTTGTTAAAACCAGGAAATTTCAATGCCATGTTGTAATTTTTGACTGAGTTCACGAAAATAAATCATCTCATAGAAGAAAAAATGAACTAAAAGTAAAGAAAACAAGTATATACAGCAGTAAGTTCGGCCGGGCCGAATCTTAAAAACCCACCACCATGAACCAAATATTAGGATTTCCTTTGAAACTTCAGGAGGGCTTGAGGACTTGAGGACACTTCCCAAAGATACATTTAAAGATTTCACCTATGAGGACTATATCAATTCAGGATTTATAAGAACCATTTGTGTTTGAGTTTTAGAGGAATCATTAACATCTCTTGTAAGTGTGCAAGAAAATTATAAAATAACGTCTTGATTTGAAATTTTAAATCTGTAGATTTTCACCCGAAAAATAAAATCTGGAAATTTTACATTGAGTTTCAAACAATTTTCAAGATCAGTGCGCCTTCTATACTCACAAGAAGTGAAATTGGTCTATATGGAGGCATTACCAAATGGACCGATAAAAACTTAATCCGATACACGTTTTTGTGAGCCTTAAATACGAGAATATTTACAATTTCAGGCAAATCGGATAAAAACTACGGTTTCTAGAAACCTAAGGAGTTAAATCGGGAAATCGTTCTTATGGGGGCTATACTAAAATACCGACCGATACTAACCGTTTTCGGCACACCTCTTTATGGCCCAAAAATACCTCTAGATTTCCAATTTCAGGCAAATTGGATAAAAACTACGGTTTCTATAAGCCCAAGAAGTAAAATCGGGAGGTCGGTTTATATGGGGGCTATACCAAAACATGGACCGACACTCACCATTTTTGGCACACCTCTTCAAGGTCCCAAAATATCTCTAGATTTTCAATTTCGCGCAAATTGGATGAAAACTACGGTTTCTATAAGCGAAAGACCCCAAATCGGGAGGTCGGTTTATATGGGGGCTATACCAAACCATGGACCGACACTCACAATTTTTGGCACACCTCTTCAAGGTCCCAAAATACCTCTAGATTTTCAATTTCGCGCAAATTGGATGAAAACTACGGTTTCTATAAGCGAAAGACCCCAAATCGGGAGGTCGGTTTATATGGGGGCTATACCAAAACATGGACCGACACTCACCATTTTTGGCACACCTCTTCAAGGTCCCAAAATATCTCTAGATTTTCAATTTCGCGCAAATTGGATGAAAACTACGGTTTCTATAAGCGAAAGACCCCAAATCGGGAGGTCGGTTTATATGGGGGCTATACCAAAACATGGCCCGATATAGCCCATCTTCGAACTTGACCTGCGCGCAGACAAAAGACGATTCTGTGCCAAATTTCAGGACGATAGCTCCATTATTGAATGCTGTAGCGTGATTACAACAGACAGCCAGACAGACAGACAGACAGACGGACAGACGGACATGCTTATATCGTCTTAGAATTTCTCCCTGATCAAGAATATATATACTTTATATAGTCGGAAATCGATATTTCGATGCGTTACAAACGGAATGACAAACTTATTATACCCCGTCACCATTCTATGGTGGTGGGTATAAAAAAGAAAGAAAATCATTGGCGCCAAATCATGACCATTTTAACCATACAGTAGTTCATTCTTACTATTTTTGGGAATCGTACGAAAACTTTCATTTGTTTTAGTTCATATTGAACTTATGTGTACGGTCATTGAACTTTATATTCACGTTTAGTTCATAAAATTTTTGAGACATATTTAAAACAAGTATATACGGCCGTAAGTTCGGCCAGTCCGAAGCTTATGTACCCTCCATCATGGATTGCGTAGAAACTTCTTCTAATCCCTGTCATCCACAATCGAATTACTTAAGTTGCGGTAACGCTTGCCGATGGCAAGGTATCTTAAAACCTCCTAACACCATCTTCTAAATTGTATGTAAGTCCATACGTGGTATATATTAAATCAAAAAAGATCGACCCAATACGTATATAATTCAGTTTGACAAAGTAGACATAAAATTTTGACAAAATTTTCTACAGAAATAAAATTTTAACAAAATTTTCTATAGAAATAAAATTTTCGCAAAATTTTCTATAGAAATAAAAATTTTGACAAAATTTTCTATAGAAAGAAAATTTTGACAAAAATTTCTACAGAAATAAAATGTTAACAAAATTTTCTATAGAAATAAACTTTTGACAAAATTTTCTATAGAAATAAAATCTTGGTAGATTATTTTTGGCTCGAGTGGCAACCATGATTATGAACCGAATAAAATTTGAACAAAATTTTCTATAGAAATAAAATGTTGACAAAATTTTCTATAGAAATAAAATTTCGACTATGATGAAAATTTTATTATGAACCAAATAAAATTTTAACAAAATTTTCTCTAGAAATAAAATTTTGACAAAATTTTCTATAGAAATAAAATTTTTACAAAATTTTCTATAGAAATAAAATTTTGACAAAATGTTCTATAGAAATAAAATTTTGACAAAATTTTTCTCTAGAAAAAAAATTTTGACAAAATTTTTCTCTAGAAAAAAAAATTTTGACAAAATTTTCTATAGAAATCAAATTTTGACAAAATTTTCAATAGAAATCAAATTTTGACAAAATTTTCAATAGAAATCAAATTTTGACAAAATTTTCTATAGAAATAAAATTTTGACAAAATTTTCTATAGAAATAAAATTTTTACAAAATTTTCTATAGAAATAAAATTTGGTAGATTATTTTTGACTCTAGTGGCAACCATGATTATGAACCGATATGGACCAATTTTTGTGTGATTGGACCAATTTTGGTATGGTTGTTAGCGACCATATACTAACACCACGTTCCTAATTTGAACCGGATCGGATGAATTTTGCTCCTCCAAGAGGCTCCGGAGGTCAAATCTGGAGAACGTTTTATATGGGGGCTATATATAATTATGGACCGATATGGACCAATTCTGGCACGGTTGTTAAAGATCATATACTAACACCATGTTCCAAATTACAACCGGATTGGATGAAATTTGCTTCTCTTGGAGACTTCGCAAGCCAAATCTGGGGATCTGTTTATATGGGGGCTATATATAATTATGAACCGATGTGGGCCAATTTTTGCATGGTTGTTAGAGACCATATACCAACATCATGTACCAAATTTCAGCCGGATCGGATGAAATATGCTTCTCTTAGAGGCTCCACAAGCCAAATCTGGGGATCGGTTTATATGGGGGCTATATATAATTATGGACCGATATGGACCAATTTTTGCATGGTTGTTAGAGACCATATACCAACATCATGTACCAAATTTCAGCCGGATCGGATGAAACTTTCTTCTCTTTGAGGCTCCGCAAGCCAAATCTGGGGATCGGTTTATATGGGGGCTATATATAATTATGGACCGATGTGGACCAATTTTTGCATGGTTGTTGGAGACCATATACCAACACCATGTACCAAATTTCAGACGGATCGGATGAAATTTGCTTCTCTTTTAGGCTCCGCAAGCCAAATCTGGGGATCGGTTTATATGGGGGCTATATATAATTATGGACCGATGTGGACCAATTTTTGCACGGTTGTTAGAGACCATATACAAACACCATATACCAAATTTCAGCCGGATCGGATGAAATATGCTTCCGTTAGAGGCTCCACAAGCCAAATCTGAGGGTCCCTTTATATGGGGGCTATACGTAAAAGTGGGCCGATATGGCCCATTTTCAATACCATCCGACCTACATCGATAACAACTACTTGTGCCAAGTTTCAAGTCGATAGCTTGTTTCGTTCGGAAGTTAGCGTGATTTCAACAGACGGACGGACGGACGGACGGACATGCTTAGATCGACTCAGAATTTCACCACGACCCAGAATATATATACTTTATGGGGTCTTAGAGCAATATTTCGATGTGTTACAAACGGAATGACAAAGTTAATATACCCCCATCCTATGATGGAGGGTATAAAAAGTAAGATTTCATTAAGCTGTGGAAAATTTCGATAAAAATAATAAAATTGAACTACAAGCAAATAATTTTTTTCCAATAAAAATAAGTTAAATTTAGCGTTAGTGTAACTACGGAATTTTTTTTTCTGTGTATGCATCGCTCGATTTTCCCAAAGTTGGCCGAATGTTCAAATTTGGATTTATTACCCAAACTGATTGAGCGATTTCCTCTTTTTATACCCTAAACCACATAGTGGTCAGGGTATAATAAGTTTGATCGGCCAAAAAATGTGCCTAACAGAAATATTGATTTTAGACCCCATAAAATATATTCCGATCGACTCAGAATCACCTCCTGAGTCGATCTAGCGCTTGGTGTCCGTCCGTCTGTCCATGTATTTGTTGTTCACAGGATTCCGGTCGCAATTATTGACCGATTTTGATGAAATTTGGTACAGGGAGTTTTTTGGGCACAAGGACGAACACTATTGAATTTGGAAGAAATCGGATCAAATTTAGATATAGCTCCCATATATATGTATCGCCCGATTTCGACAAATGGGGTTACGTTGCGCGTTTTTTCAAACGGATCGTCAACAAATTTGGCGAAAGGTAATCTTTTCCATCGCCCTTCAAGTCTGCAAAATTTCATCCAAATCGGTTCATATTTTAGATATAGCTCTCATATATATGTATCGCCCGATTTTCCCAAATTTGGCCACAAAACCTTTATTTATTAACCGATCTTACTCAAATTTGGCTAAATGTAGTCTTCTATAGCATTAACTATATGTGCAAAAAATCATCGAAATCGGTTCAGATTTAGATATAGCTCCCATATATATGTATAGCCCGATTTTCCCAAATTTGGCCATAAAACCCTTATTTATTACCCGTTCTTTCTCAAATTTGGCTAAATGTAGTCTTCTATAGCATTAACTATATGTGCAAAAAATCATCGAAATCGGTTCAGATTTAGATATAGCTCCCATATATATGTATAGCCCGATTTTCCCAAATTTGGCCATAGCACCCTTATTTATTAACCGATCTTACTAAAAGTTGGCTAGATCCAGTCCTCTATAGTACTAACTATATGTGAAAAAATTCATCGAAATCGGTTCAGATGTAGATATAGCTCCCATATATGTATCACCCGATTTCGAAAAATTCGCCCCTAATAACCTTATGTTTGACCATACAGGCCTCATTTCTTAACTGATCTTACTCAAATCTTGCACAAGGTAACCTTTTGTGGTATTAATCAAACCAGCAAAATATTATGCAAATTGGTTGAGATTTAGATATGCATCGCTCGATTTTCCCAAATTTGGCCATAGTACTCTTGTTTATTAACCAATGTTACTGAAATTTAAAATTTTGATGTACTCTTATTTTTACAAATGTATATTTATTACCCACACTAATTTAACGATTTTTCTCTTTTTTAATAATGGGCTCAATATTAGTGGCATACTAACTCCGTACGTGCAATATCAACACAGCCAGTGTTGCTAGAAGTAGGGGAAATTCCCTATATGTAGGGTTTTTCTAATATTTAGCGTCTTGTAGGGACGTAGGGCCACAATGTAGGACATTTTCACTCAACACAATTTGTAATAATTTTTACATTTTGGTGGCTCTAGAGGAGGAAATTAGAAGCCGGCAAGGATTGATCTTTAACAATGTGTGGTAAACTTTATTCCTGTAGAAAATTTTGTCAACATTTTATTTCTATAGAACATTTTGTCAAAATTGTATTTCTATAGAAATTTTTTTCAAAATATTATTTCTATAAAAAATTTTCGCAAAATTTTATTTCTGTGGAATTTTTTTCTCAAAATTTTATTTCTATAGAATTTATTGTTAAAATTTTATTTCTACAGAAAAATTTCTCACAAAAATTTGTTTATAGAAACTTTTTCCAAAATTTTATTTTTATAGAAATTTAACAAAAAAGATTACTAATTTGGGTAGAATTCTACCAACTGTGGCAACCGTGGTGGTAATACAAATTTATATTCTTATATACGTTGCATACACGGATGAAAAAGACTGTTTTTCATATGTTTGGCTATAAACATTATATGTTTGGAACACAAATTTTTAAACACAATAATTTTTGAGTGCAAGCATATAATGTTCATAAACTAGCATAACATGTTTGGGACATATATGTTAATATGTTAGAACATATTATGTTTGGGATATAAAATGTTTGTAAATATAATATGCTTGGATGCAAACATATATTAATTTAGAAATAGCCTATAAACATATATGTGTTTAGTAGCTTGGAGCGCTATTTAACAGGGAGCGATATTGAATTAAGTTGGTGGTTGTTGCTTGTTATTACAAAATTAACATTTTATTTTTCCTTGGGCAATTGATCAGCTACTTCTTTGATCCTTACAAACTGTGTGGTCCGCTGTTCGAATCCCCGTCCGGCAAAAGGTAAAATTAAAATAAAATAAAAATCATAAAATTGAATAATTTCTTCTACAATATTTGTATTACAGAAAAAGGTGCTAAGAACTAAAAAATCTCGTGGAAGTGAGAAAGATGTGGGGGAATATACAATTGGGCAGAAACAAAATTTTGAGCATTCAGGTCGAAAACCTATGTTGTTAGCACCTATATTACCTGTTTATTTTCATAATTCATTATGATTGTAAATATATAAATAAATAAATAAAATTTTGAGCACAATATTGTTTGGGAGAATTTTTTTTAAGCATATAATATTTTTGGGTGCAAAATGCTTCCAAACATATTATATTTTCACATAATAACATATTGTTTTTTAGAAGACAACATTATTGAATTTGGATGCAAAAATACAAAATGTTTGGAACTTAGACTACCCAAACATATATTGTTTAGACCAATATGCTTTCAAACATATTATATATTGGAAGAGATCAAACATATAAATGTTTGGGCAATACCCAAAAATGTATATGCTTGAAGCAAAATATGTTTGGGAGTATATGTTACAGAAGCGATTTTTTGTGAGGGTGTATTCATGTTTTAAGATAATAAAGTACTTAGAACCATTTTTGTTTTGTAAATTTTTTTAAATGTAACGAAAAATATAGTAGGGAAAATTGTTTGTGAATGTGTGGGAAAGTAGGAAACTTTTTTTTGTCCTTGTAGGGTAAACCGAACATTTTCCCTGGCAACATTGACTATGAGCAATAGTCAGATTGACACAAAGCACCCATAGACATGTAACCCTTAATTTTCTTAAATATGCAACTGCGGTTTATCTCCCAGACCTATATGTTACCCCACAAATGCTTATGATTACTAATTCTGTAATGGTGGTTTAGGCTATGATATAGTCGGTCCCGCCCGACTTTCTACTTTACTTACTTGTTTAATAATGGATTCAATATTAGTGGCATACAAACTCAGAATCAACTATAGCTCCTAATATCAGACATTTCTGTTCAAATTGTGATAAAACTCCCATAATTATGTACCCCATAATGTTCTTACATATGGAAATGCATGTAATCTCACAATCCTCTACCACTCTCTCCTCTACCACAAACAATGTTTACTAATTCAGTAGGGGTGGTTTAGGGTATGATATAGTCGGGCCCGCCGGATTTTCTACTTTACTGACTTGTTTTTATTGATTTTCTATATTTTTTTTTTTTGTAAAATTTAATTGTCCAAAACTTAAATTTTCACTTAAAATAGCCTAATTGCATACTTTCTAATACATGTCCAAAAGGACTGCATCGGAAGTGGGATCCCGAGATGCGCTTTAAAAGAAATGGAATAACTTCCAATTTTTTTTTTGCTGGGTAGTTTCATTTAATATTCAAACGTAGTGGTCAAAAGGAGATTTCTAACAACCATGCCAGAATTGGTCTAAAGCCCCCATATACACCGATTCCCAGATCTGCCTCACGGAGCCTCTTGGAGAAGAAAATTTCATTCGATCCCACCAACATTTTGTACGTGATGTAACAAAAATGCAAAAATTTATCCATATCGGTCCAAAAATATATATAGCTCATATATAAAGGGTGGTTAAAATTTCAAGGGCCGATGTTGATTTTGAATAAAACACAAACTATTTAGGAAATTATTGTTACTTTATTTTATTATGATATATTGGTATTACTCAATTATGTATGGAGCAAACTATCGGCCAAATGGGCGCCGCGACCTCGGTGGCACACCTTCATCCGATGGGCCAAATTTTCGATGACGCTGAGGCATAGTGGAGGTTCTATGCCATTAATGTGCCGAATTATCTCATCCTTTAGCTCTTGAATTGTTGCTGGCTTATCGACGTACACCTTTTCTTTCCAATAACCCCAAAGAAAAAAGTCCAACGGTGTCAAATCACATGATCTTGGCGGCCACTGACATTGCCGTTACGTGAGATAACACGGCCATTGAATTTGTTGCGCAAAAGACCCATTGTTTCGTTAGCTGTGTGGCAAGTGGCACCGTCCTGATGAAACCACATATCGTCCACATCCATATCTTCGGGCCATGAAAAGTTCGTTATCATCTCACGATAGCGAACACCGTTCACAGTAACTGCCTGACCGGACTCATTTTGGAAAAAATACGACCCGATGATGCCGCCAGCCCATAAACTGCACCAAACAGTCACTCTTTGTGGGTGCTTGACAATCACTCTTGGATTCGCCCAAATGCGGCAATTCTGTTTGTTGACGAATTCACTGAGTTGAAAATGGGCCTCATCACTGAAGATGATTTTCTTCGAAAATTGATCGTCCACTGTTACATTTCTTGGAACCATTCTGCCCATTTACGACGTCCATGGTTCAAATTGAATAAGTCTGAAATAGAGAAATTGTCAAATAAAATTCGGAAAAAAAAAACTTGGCGTTTAGGTGTGGATCACATTCAACATCGGCCCTTAAAATTTAACCACCCTTTACATGAATAAATTTGTTTGTATTTTGCAAAAACAGTATGTAACTTCTGTAAATGAAATGTGTATTCATTTTATAGAGCCTAGACAGGTGCCTCCATAAAAAAGGCCCTCATTTTTAAGAAGCAATACCAAAATCATTAGTGTAAAGACAAAACCTTTGGAACCGGGCAATTATTTTTTTCAGTGTAGTGGACCATATTAGTAACTTCAGAGAATTGATGTCACACAATCATGTCACGCTCGCGTGCTTTTCTTTTATTGACATATTTAGGGTAACGTCGATTCGTTGACACCGGATGTGGACTCAGCATCCATAATGAAACAAAAAATGTGCTCATATTCTGATATTTCGTTTTTTGCATTCATTATACCCTCCATCATAGGATGGGGGTATATTAACTTTGTCATTCCGTTTGTAACACATAGAAATAATGCTCTAAGACCCCATAAAGTATATATTCTGGGTCGTGGTGAAATTCTGAGTCGATCTAAGCATGTCCGTCCGTCCGTCCGTCCGTCTGTTGAAATCACGCTAACTTCCGAACAAAACCAGCTATCGACTTGAAACTTGGCACAAGTAGTTGCTATCGATGTAGGTCAGATGGTATTGAAAATGGCCCACTTTTACGTATAGCCCCCATATAAAGGGACCCTCAGATTTGGCTTGTGGAGCCTCTAACAGAAGCATATTTCATCCGATCCGGCTGAAATTTGGTATATGGTGTTGGTATATGGTCTCTAACAACCATGCAAAAATTGGTCCACATCGGTCCATAATTATATATAGCCCCCATATAAACCGATTCCCAGATTTGGCTTGCGGAGCCTCAAAGAGAAGAAAATTTCATCCGATCCGGCTGAAATTTGATACATGATGTTGGTATATGGTCTCTAACAACCGTGCACAAATTGGTCCACATCGGTCCATAATTATATATAGCGCCCATATAAACCGATCCCCAGATTTGGGTTGCGGAGCCTCAAAGAGAAGCAAATTTCATCCGATCCGCCTTAAATTTGGTACATGATATTGGTATATGGTCTCTAACAACCATGCAAAAACTGGTCCACATCCGTTCACAATTATATATAGCCCCCATATAAACCGATCCCCAGATTTGGCTTGCGAAGTCTCCAAGAGAAGCAAATTTCATCCAATCCGGTTGTAATTTGGAACATGGTGTTAGTATATGATCTTTAACAACCGTGCCAGAATTGGTCCATATCGGTCCATAATTATATATAGCCCCCATATAAAACGTTCTCCAGATTTGACCTCCGGAGCCTCTTGGGGGAACAAAATCCATCCGATCCGCTTCAAATTAGGAACGTAGTGTTAGTATATGGTCGCTAACAAACATACCAAATTTGGTCCAATCACACAAAAATTGGTCCATATGTGTTCATAATCATGGTTGCCACTAGAGTCAAAAATACTCTACCAAATTTTATTTCTATAGAAAATTTTGTAAAAATTTTATTTCTATAGAAAATTTTGTCAAAATTTTATTTCTAGAGAAAATTTTGTTAAAATTTTATTCGGTTCATAATTAAATTTTCATCATTGTCAAAATTTTATTTCCATAGAAAATTTTGTCAAAATTTTATTTCTATAGAAAATTATGTTCAAATTTTATTCGGTTCATAATCATGGTTGCCACTCGAGCCAAAAATAATCTACCAAGATTTTATTTCTATAGAAAATTTTGTGAAAATTTTATTTCTATAGAAAATTTTGTTAAAATTTTATTTCTGTAGAAAATTTTGTCAAAATTTTATGTCTACTTTGTCAAACTGAATTGGATCGATCTTTTTTGATTTAATATATACCACGTATGGACTTACATACAATTTAGAAGATGGTGTTAGGAGGTTTTAAGATACCTTGCCATCGGCAAGCGTTACCGCAACTTAAGTAATTCGATTGTGGATGGCAGTCTTTAGAAGAAGTTTCTACGCAATCCATGATGGAGGGTACATAAGCTTCGGCCTGGCCGAACTTACGGCCGTATATACTTGTTTTTTTTTTTTTTTTTAATTTCTGTTTGGAGTTTGCAAACTCCAATGAAGTGAACACAACAACCAGCAACTTTGTTTGCTGTCAGTTAACGAAAACCTTTTTTCAAAAGGTGTAAAATTTTCAAGCTCATTTGTACGCATCACCAAAACCACGAGATGATGATTGTGGCTATGAGGACTCAACGTCTCCAATAACAACGGCTGGTTAAGGCCAAGAATCTCCTTGATGCCTTTTTTGCCTTTATTTTGTACCATACGAAATCCGAGTGCATGCTTAGGCAATATTTGTTGGCAGGTAGCTATTGTATGTAATTTTTGAAACGTTGGAGGTACCACCATTGCGAACTCAAGGTACCTTTGATACAACACGCTGCCACATAAAGTTCCTTGCTATTGCTAAGTGTGCGCTGGATTGATTCTGTAGGCTGGCTTGCTGCTTGGTATGTTCATTTGACAGTGATTGTTGTGTTTTATGCACGTGTAAACAAGCGAAATACGATAACGATCTCCTGCTATTCCTTTTAGCTTTTTTAGCTTCTACAATTTTTTTACGGAGAGTAGTTTTTATGGAAGCTGCGATTCTGCAGTTTATAGGGATGTCAATAAGGTTATCCGTTGCAAAGAGGTTCAATCTCACCTGACAGCTTTTCAGTTGTGGATTACAGTTACAGATTTTTGCATCTCTTCGAAAGTTCTTTTATGACGTACAAAATATGTGTTACAAATTAAAAACTACTGTCGATTTTGTTTATATCAAGCTCTGATATTTTCTTAAAAACCTCCTCGTTGCGCGGCATTTTGTAAATTGGAATTTTTCTGATTTGCTTGAAATGGAGGGAAATGGAGGAGGAGGGGAGAAACCGCCGACTTTTCCCGACTTTTTATTATGTATAGTTAATATCTGGAGTTAAGTTAAATAAAATGTTGACAAATTTTTCTATAGAAACACAATTTTGACAATTTTTTTTTTTTTCTTATCGAAATAAAATTTTGACAAAATTGACGATAGAAATAATATGTTGACAAAATGTTCTATAGAAATGAAATTTGTACAGGATTTTCTATAGAATAAAAATTTTCACAAAATTGTCGATGGAAATAAAACGTTGACAAAATTTTCTATAGAAATAAAATTTTGACAAAATTGTCGATGGAAATAAAACGTTGACAAAATGTTCTATAGAAATAAAATTTGTACAGAATTTTCTATAGAAATAAAATTTTCACAAAATTTTCTGTAGAAAAAAATTTTCACAAAATTTTCTATAGAAATAAAATTTTGATCAAATTGTCGATGGAAATAAAACGTTGACAAAATTTTCTATAGAAATAAAATTTTGACAAAATTTACTACAGAAATAAAATTTTGACAACATTTTCTATAGAAGTAAAATTTTGACGAAATTTTCTATAACAAGTATATAAAACAGTAAATTCGGCCGGGCCGAATTTTAAATACCCACCACCATGAATCAAGTATAATAGTTTACTATGAAAACTCTTCGTCGTAGTGGGTTACTTGATAATATATAGAATTGTAGGGGGTTTGATGACAAATCTTCTCCCAAACGAGCCAGCTCCCGAAGACAAACTTTAAAGATTCTACCTATGAAGACCAGATAAGATTCTGGATTTATGAGAACCAATTTTGTTTGAGTTTTAGAGAAAATATAAACATATCGTGTATATGTTGAAATTACGCCTTGATTTAAAATCTTAAATCTGTAGATTTTTCCGCATTTATTTAAATACGATGAGTAAAATCTGGAACTTTTACTTTCAGTTTGAAGCAATTTTCATGATCAGTGCGCCTGCTATACCCTGAAAGAAGTGTTTTCTTTTTTGAGAAACCTAATTTTAGACAAGCAAAGTTTTCTTTTGACACAAATTTTAGAGACAATCGTTGAATAAACGAAAACACTTTATAAGAAAAAGAAATTTCGTTTGTCTAAAATTGTATTATAGATTACTAATTTCCAGCAAATCGGATAAAAACTACGTATTCTAGAAGCCCAAGAAATAAAGCCGGGAGATCAGTGTATATGGGGGCTATATCAAAACATGGACCGATAGGCACCATTTACTACTCACATATGTGTGATCTTAAAATACCTCCAGATTTTAAATTTCAAACAAATCGGCCAGATAATATAGTCTCTAGACGCCCAAGAAGTAAAAATCGAGAGATCAGTCTATATGGGGGTTATACCAAAAAATGGACCGATATACCTCAATTTCGGCACTCTTATTTGTGGTCTAAAAATATCTCTAGATTTCGAATTTCAGGCAAATCATGTAATAAATACAGTTTATTGTAGCTCAAGAATTTCCGGCAAAGCTGATGGTAAATATAGTTTCTAGGAGCACAAGAAGCAAAATGGGAGATCGGTCTATATGGGGGATATATCAAAACATGGACCGATGAGCACCATTTTCGGCACACCTTTTTATGGTCCTCAAATACCTCTAGATTTCCAATTTCAGGCAAATCGGATGGTAAATATAGTTTCTAGAAGCCCTAAAAGCAAAATCGGGATATCGGTCTATATGGGGGCTATACCAAAACATGGACCGATGAGCACCATTTTTGGCACACCTTTTTATGGTCCTCAAATACCTCTATATTTCCAATTTCTGGCAAATTGGATAAAAACTACGGTTTTTATAGGCCCAAGACTCCAAATCGGGAGGTTGGTTTATATGGGGGCTATATCGAAACATGGACCGATGCGGACCATTTTCGACACACCTCTTTATGGTCCTAAAATACCTCTAGATTTTCAATTTCAGACAAATCGGATAGAAAATACTGTTTCTAGACGCCTAAGAAGGAAAATCGGAGATCGGTCTATATGGCGGCTATACTAAAACATGGACCGATACGGACCATTTTAGACACCCCTCTTTATGGTCCCAAAATACCTCTACATTTCCAATTTCAGGCAAATCTGATAAAAACTACGGTTTTTATAGGCCCAAGACCCCAAATCGGGAGGTCGGTTTATATGGAGACTATATCAAAACTTGGACCGATATAGCCCATCTTCGAACTTGACCTGCCTGCAAACAAAAAACTAATCTGTGCCAAATTTCGGGACGATAGCGCCATTATTGAAGGCTGTAGCGTGATTACAACAGACAGACAGACAGACGGACAGACGGACATGCTTATATCGTCTTAGAATTTCTCCCTGATCAAGAATATATATACTTTATATAGTCGGAAATCGATATTTCGATGTGTTACAAACGGAATGACAAACTTATTATACCCCGTCACCATTTTATGGTGGTGGGTATAAAAATAAAATGTTGGCAATTTTGAGAAATCTTTTTTTTAACAAAATAAAATTTTGACAAATTTGTCGATAGAAGTAAAATGTAGACAAAATTTTTTATAGAAATAAAATTTTCACAAAATTTTCTATAGAAATAACATTTTCACAAAATTTTCTATATAAATAAAGTTTCATTTATTCTGATGATTGGTTGATAGTTTTGCTGCAAGTAGAGGATGCTGATGAGGAATATGGTACTTCCGAAACAGCTGTACATCCAACCATCTTGCAGTCTATAGGGCTTTGCCCAAATAAATTTGACAAGCATACTTTTCCTCTGTTGGTTAAGCTACACTTGTAGTTTAGTCAATGCATGGTTTTAAGCTCAGATCAAAACAACAATAATGATTGAAGAGAAACCAACAATAACAAACGAAACGAAATAAAGTTTCGACAAAATTTTCCATTGAAATAAAATGTTGACAAAATTTTCTATAGAAATAAAATTTTGACAAAATGGTCTATAGGAATAAAATTTTCACAAAATTTTCTATAGAAATAAAGTTTTGACAAAATTTTCTATACATCGAAAAAAAAAGCATACTCGGTTCCAAAGATTTTGTCTTTACTTTAAAAAATTTGGTATTGATTCCGAGCCAAAGAAGCGGAGAATACAAGTAAGTATACTTTTAAGACACAATTCTCTTTTAAATTTAGGTTTTGTGTACTTGCTTCTAGGAAGCAAATTTTAATTTTTCGCTTTCTCAGCTTTTTTTCTTCTTATGCTATCAAAGTCCTTTAAAAACGACTTACCGGCAACTTTATTTTCCAAATTAGGACTCGACTTTCAGTATAAATTATGCTATGTTTGAAGTAAAAAACTTTTTTAAAATAAAGTTTTGAAAAACATGTCCTATATTTGAACGATTTTTTGCTTTGTAGTCAAGATGCAAAAAGACAACAAATTTAAAGACAATTTCATTAAATTTAAAGAATTTTTCTGAATTATTAAAGTCAAGTTGACCTTAGCCTATAAATTTTTTCTTTTATGTTAAGATACCCATTTTTAAGTCAAATCACTTAACTATAAGGACAATACGACTTCATTGAAAAGTTTATCGACTTTTGGACAAGGAAAATAACTTTATTTTAGAGAAATGCGTCTTCTATGCTAAGCAAAATTTGTATTCGTATTTTAAAGACATGAAATCTTTGACCTCACGACAATATTTTTTTCAGTGTAGGAATAAAATTTTGAAAAAATTTTCTATAGAAATAACACTTTTACAAAATTTTCTATAGATATAATATTTGACAAAATTTTCTATAGGAATAAAATTAAAAAAAAAAATCTATAGAAATAAAATTTTTACGAAATTTTCTATAGAAATAATATTTGACAAAATTTTCTATAGAAATAAAATTTTGACAAAATTTTCTATAAAAAGGAAATGTTGACAGTTGTTTCTACAGAAATAAAATTTTTACAAAATTTTCTATAGAAATAAAATTTGACTAAATTTTCTATAGAAATAAAATTTTGACAAAATTTTCTATAGAAATACAATTTTGACAAATTTTCTGTAGAATTAAAAGTTTGACGGAGAATAGAATGTATCACAAAAAAAAATTCTTTGGTAGGTTTTTGCTAAAATTATCTCCAAAATGTTGGTACAAAATGTGAAGCAACACCATATGAAACTCTGACCTCTGGGGCCATTTATGTATTTATCGGTCAAAAGATATGTAAGGGTGCTATATCTAAATATGAACCGATTTAAACATATTTACGAAATACAAAAAACATTCAGACGTACGAAATTTGGAATAGATAGGTTGATAAACATGCCGATTGTGACCAGACCGGTGATAAATATGTATGGCAGCTATATCCAAATCTAAATCGATTCATAATCAATAGGGATTATCTTTGAGCCGATATAAGACCCTATATTAATTAATACTTGTTTTTAAATCAAGTAAGTAAGACCCTTGACCAAATTTGAGGACGATCGGACTTAAACAGCGAGCTGTACTTGTCACACAAAAATATATGACCAGACAAACGGACATTGCTAAATCGACTCAGAATATAATTCTAAACTATGTGTCTGTATTCTCGGCGTTACTTACAAATGCACACTGAAAACAAAGGATATCCGTTTCCAACGATATTGTCTTTAAACTAATGATTTTGATGGATTGTTCATTTCGAGCCGAAGAAGCGGATATTTGAAGTAAGGATACATTTAAGACACAATTCTCTTTAAAATTTGAGTTTTGCGTACTTGATTCTAGGAGACAAATTTTAATTTATTTGTTTTTTCAACTTTTTTCTTCATGTGCTCCTTTAAGAACTTAAGTTTCCAAATTCAGACTTGACTTCAAGTAGAAATTATGCCAAGTTTCAAGTAAAAAATGTCTTTAAATTAATGTGTTGAAAACCATCTCCTATTTTTGAACGCTTTTTTGATTTGTAGTAAAGATACAAAGAGTCAACAAATTTAAAGACAATTTCATTAATTTTGAAGATTTTTTCAAAATTATTAAAGCCAAGTTGACCTTAGTAGGACAACTTTTTCTTTCATGTAAAGGGTGATACGTTCAAAATTTGGTCAAGGGAAAACGCGTGTAAATCGGTGAAATCGCTTATTTAAAAAGTCAAATTAAATTTCTTTTTCAAGTTCAATTATATAAAATTCAGGAAAAATATTCAGTTAGGCTTTCGCTTTTCCAAATCCGAATTGCCGGGCCTCACGCTTGACACCTGCCATCAGATTTTGTACAGCCACCTTGTCCACCTTCTTCGCCGCAGAAAGCCAGTTTGCCTTGAACTGCTGCTCGTCCTTAGCAGTGTTTTCGGTCTTCTTTAGGTTCCGCTTGACAATAGCCCAGTATTTCTCAATTGGGCGGAGCTCTGGCGTGTTGGGAGGGTTCTTGTCCTTGGGAACCACCTGCACGTTGTTGGCGGCGTACCACTCCATGGCCTTTTTACCGTAATGGCAAGATGCCAAATCCGGCCAAAACAGTACGGAACAACCGTGTTTCTTCAGGAAAGGCAGCAGACGTTTATTCAAACACTCTTTCACGTAAATTTCTTGGTTGACAGTCCCGGAAGCTTTGAAAATGCTGCTTTTCAAGCCACAGGTACAGATGGCTTGCCAAACCAGATATTTCTTTGCGAACTTTGACAGTTTTATGTGCTTGCAATTATCTGAAATTACCCTATAAAATATATACCGATCGACTCAGCATCACCTCCTGAGTCGATCTAACGCTTGGTGTCCGTCCGTCCGTCCATGTTCGCAGGATTCCGGTCGCAATTATTAACCGATTTTGATAAAACTTGGTATGAAAAAATCGGATCAAATTTAGATATAGCTTCCATATATATCTATCGCCCGATTTCGAAAATCGGTTCAGAATTATATATAGCTCCCATATATATGTATCGCCCGATTTTCCCAAATTTGGCCATAAGTCCCTTATTTATCAACCTATCTGACTCAAAGTTGGCCAAATCTAATTTTCTATAATACTTACTATATTTGAAAAAAATTATCGAAATCGGTACAGATTTAGCTATAGCTCCCATATATATGTATCACCCGATTCTCGAAAATTTAGTCTTAATAGCCTTATTTATTAACAGATCTTACTAAAATATAGTACACAGTAACCTTCTGTGGTACCAACCAAACTTGCAAAATATCATCCAAATCGGTTCAGATTTAGATATAGCTCCCATATATATGCAGCGCCCGATTTTGAAAAATTTGTCCTAATAATAACCTTATTTTTGACCATAATGACCTCATTTATTAACCTATCTTACTAAAATTCAGTACAAGGTAATCTCCTGTAATATCAACCAAACCTGCAAAATATCATTCAAATCGGTTCAGATATAGATATAGCTCCCATATATATGTTGCAACCGATTTTGAAAAATGTGTGCCTAATAACTTTATTTTTGACCATAGTGGTATCATTTATTAACCGATCTTACTCAAATTTAGCACAAGGTCACCTTCTGTGGTTTCAACCAAACCTGAAAAATATCATCCAAATCGGTTCAGATATAGATATAGCTCCCATATATATGTATCACCCGATTTTAAAAATTTGGTCTTAATAGCCATATTTATTAACCGATCTTACTCAAATTTAGCACACAGTAACCTTCTGCGGCATCAACAAGCCTACAAGATATCATCTAAATCGGTTCAGATTTAGATATAGCTCCCATATATATGCATGCTCCCATATATAGCAATGAATCGTTATGCTTACTATTCCAGTGGTTTAGGGTATGATATAGTCGGCCCCGCCCGACTTTCCACTTTACTCACTTGTTTAATATAGGCTTTGACATCCCTTGAATATGTTTTGGTGGCAAACAAAATAAAAAAGCACCATCGAAATTTGTTTCTTGTATTTTTCTGAATGGTGAAAGAGGCAAACCATGATTTCTCCAAATAAGTAACTGGCAGATGGCTGGATGTTTCCTCATCTGCTAACAGTGTGCTTGGGCTGATAGTGTCGTCGATGCTATAGGCAGAGCTAAGGATTCGTCAGAAATTGCGCAGTATTTTTAAGTTCGTGATACAAAGTTCGAAGCTGAAAATGTTGTTGGTAATGCTAACATTGTGGAGTTGTGTGTGTGTGTGTGTTGGTTTGCAATAACTGAACATTTGTTTAGGGGTTCCTGCGTAGTTTTTGCTTTTGGCCTCTTTTTTTCCCTGAATACTCATTCACTTAATCCTGTTGCTGGTGTATCAGACATTGTTGTGGCTCTTGGTGTTTTTTTGTTGCTCCATTGGCTGGTTAAATGGCTGGCATGTATTCGGCATATTTTTACGTCTGATAAATGGCAGACATCGTGGTGTCTTCGATTTTTTTGTAATCTCCTATTCAAAGGGTCTTTTGGCGCATGCGTGACGCTGCCTTCATTTTAGATTAAATTCTGTGTGAGATCATCATCTCTAAAGGAAGTAGACTAAAATATAAATCAAATAAATTAGCAAAACAAGTAATTAAGTAGAAAGTTGGATGGGGCCAGACAAAAATCGAGCGATGCATATATATGGGCGATATATCTAAATTCGAACAGATATGGATGATAGGTTGCAGGTTGATACCACAGAAGCTTCTCTTGTGCTATTATGATCGAATATTGGAAAATCGGGCGATACATATATGTATATAGGAGCTATATCTAAATTTGAAACTAGTACTATAGAAGATTAGACTTGGCCAACTTTGAGTAAGGTTAATTGATAAATAAGGTGTTTTTGGCCAAATTTGGGAAAATCGGGCGTTACATATATATGGAAGCTATATCTAAATCTGAACCGATTTCGATTAAATTTTGCATACTTAAAGGATGGTAAATTAAATTATTTTGTGCCATATTTGACGCCGATCGGTTAGTAAAGGATCGCAATCTGACCAAATTTATCGAAATCGGGCGAAGCATATATATGGGAGCTATATCGATTTTTTTTTCCAAATTCAATAGCTTCGTCCTTGTGCCAAAAACCGACATATGATCAAGCCGATATCATGTGTAGGAAGTCCTGTAATGTGTATTATAGATTTTAGAATTGTAATAAATAATAAATAATAAAATGCCATATGCATAATTTCATCAAAATCGCTTAATAATTTCGACCGGAATCCTGCGAACAACCCATACATGGTCAGATGAACGGACACCAAGGGCTAGATCGACTCACGATGTCTAAATACCCACCACCATGAATCAAATAATATAATTGTTTCCTGTGTAAACTCTTCGACGGGTTACTTGATGATATACAGAATTTCAAGTGAATTTATTGACAGATACTCTGACAAGCAAACACATAACCAACATGGAAATTGGGAGGCTTACCACCAAGGGGCTATACCAAAATATGAACCGTTCCACATCATATTCGCTACACCTATTTACGGACCTAAAATACCTAAATATTGAATTTTAGGCAAATCGAATAAAAACTGCGGTGTCTAGAAACCAAAGAAGTCAAATCGAGAGATCGGTCTATATGCACGTAGAGAAGAAACATGATTGTCACAATCATATTCGAAGATCAAAATAATATGATAGGAGCTATTATTGCGGCGACCATGTAACATTTTCACCTGCAACCATGTTGGCTCAGTGGCCATGGTTCTAAGAAAAATAAAATTGTCCTCATCATAAATGTTATTATATTGATAAAAAAGAATTTTGTTTCCATTAAAAGACAATGGTCACGATCTAAAATGTTATGGTATTCGTCAAAAATGTTTTTCTTCCAGTTAAAATAACATGGTCACAGCCTCAAAACTTTTTTCGTCGTCGAAAATAGGACGCCACTTGAGAAAAGAAAACACAAAATTAACTTTATTTATTTGTTTTTATTTACTTATGAACTATTTCGCTGTGTATTTGTATTTATAATGTCGTGCAAGCAAACATCACATATTTGTACACACTCTATTTTGGTTCAATTTCAACTATAAGTAATCATTCCATATTTACTTCGTGCCCATCAAATGTACCAACGCAGACATCATGTAACTGCAAATAAAAATAAATTATACCATATATCAAAATGCAGAACAAAAAACAGGTTAATTTTTTTCAATTAGACTTTCCTTGTTTGTATTCACATAAAACCACGTGCCACTTCTGAATAAATAAATTAACGCAAAACACAGCAATTCCGTATTCTCTGTCCATTCCAAGAAACAATCAACACACGACTGACGCGCAAAATGAAAATCATGTGTACCTGCTCAATGTTTTTATAAAATTCTTTTCGCTGCAAAAAAAATTAAAAATATAAATGGTCACGAAGACAATGTACATGGTCTTTATGGCCATGTAATGGTTCTAGACCTGTCTATACGTAACCTATAAAAATACTTTTTTCTCTGCAGAAAAGTAAACAAATTGAATGGTCAAGTAAATGATTTTCCCGGCCATGTAATGGTCTCAAATTCCATCATTTGAATAATAGAACATTTTTGCGGCATTTGAGAACCATTTAAATGCTTATTGCCAACATATATTTTTCTCCGCTCGAAAATTATTTTTACAAAGACAAAGTACATGGTTTTCGCGACAATTACCTACTCTAGATAAGCATTAAATGGATGCGGCAACCATGTCCAAACATGTTTTTCTGTGCGTGTGGAGGGTACATCAAAATGTAGATCGATACGCCCCATATTCGGCTTGGTTATGTGTAGTTTTTGAATTTCAGCCAAATCTGATAAATATTGGGATGTCTACACGCTCAAGAGGTCAAATCGGGATATAGGTCTATATTAGAGAAATACCGAAACATGGACCGATACACACCATCCTCGGCACACTTATATATGGATTTTGCAAAAAATTCTTTTCAAACTAAGAGGTACTTGATAAATAGAAATAACATTTTGACAAAATTGTTTATAGAAATAAAATTTTGACAAATTTTTCTATAGAAATAAAATGTTGATAAAAATTTTTATAGAAATAAAATTTTGACAAAAATTTCTAGAGAAATAAAATGTTGACAAAATTTTCTATAGAAATAAAATTTTAACAAAATTTTTTTATAGAAATAAAATTTCGACAAAATTTTCTATAGAAATAAAATTAAACAAGTAAGGAAAGTCTAAAGTCGGGCGGGGCCGACTATATTATACCCAGCAGACTTCTACAAAATCTATAGACTCAAAATTTAAGTCGGCTAATGCACTAGGGTGGAACACAATTTTAGTAAAAAATAATACCCTGTTCCATAGTGTGGCGCAGGGTAGAAATAAGGGAAACATTTAAATCTGAAGCAATTTTAAGGAAACTTCGCAAAAGCTTATTTATGATTTATCGCTCGATATATATGTTGTAGAAGTTTAGGAAAATTAGAGTCATTTTTACAACTTTTCGACTAAGCAGTGGCGATTTAACAAGGAAAATGTTGGTATTTTGACTATTTTTGTCGAAATCACAAAATGGGAGCTATATCTAAATCTGAACCGATTTCAATCAAATTTGGCACAAATGACTATACTACCAATTGTACTCCTTGTGCAAAATTTCAAGCTAATCGGGATCAAACTCTGGCTTCTGGGTCCATATAAGTCTATATCGGGCGAAAAATATATATGAAAGCTATATCTAAATCTGAACCGATTTCAATCAAATTTGGCACACATGACTATACTACCAATTGTACTCCTTGTGCAAAATTTCAAGCTAATCGGGATCAAACTCTGGCTTCTGGGTCCATATAAGTCCATATCGGGCGAAAAATATATATGAAAGCTATATCTAAATCTGAACCGATTTCAACCAAATTTGGCACACACGACTATACTACCAACTGTACTCCTTGTGCAAAATTTCAAGCTAATCGGGATAAAACTCTGGTTTCTGGGCCCATATAAGTGCATATTGGGCGAAAGATATATATGAGAGCTATATCTAAATCTGAACCGATTTCAACCAAATTTTGCACACTTGACTATACGACTAAGTGTTATTTTTGTACAAAATTTCAAGCAAATCGGTATAAAACTCTGGCTGCTGGGTCCATATTAGTGCATATCGGGCGAAAGATATATATGGGAGCTATATCTAAATCTGAACCGGTTTCTTCCAAAATCAATAGGGCAAAAGATATATATGGGAGCTATATCTAAATCTGAATCGATTTCAACCAAATTTGGCACGTATAGCTACAATGCTAAATCTACTCTCTGTGCAAAATTTCAACCAAACTGAGCCAAAACTCTGGCTTTTAGGACCATATTAGTCCATATCGGGCGAAAAATATATATGGGAGCTATATCTAAATCTGAACCGATTTCAATCAAATTTTGCACACTTGACTATTGTACTCCTAGTGCAAAATTTCAACCAAATTCGGTCAAAACTCTGGCTTCTGGGGCCATATAAGTCGCCCAAGCTATATATATGAGAGCTATATCTAAATCTGAACCGATTTCAACCAAATTTTACACACTTGACTATACGACTAAGTGTTATTTCTGTACAAAATTTCAAGCAAATCGGTATAAAACTCTGGTTGCTGGGTCCATATTAGTGCATATCGGACGAAAGATATATATGGGAGCTATATCCAAATCTGAAGCGATTTCTTCCAAAATCAATAGGGTTCTATTCTGACCCAAATTAGGAACATATGCCAAATTTGAAGGCGATTGGACTTAAATTGCGACCTAGACTTTGATCACAAAAATATGTTCACAGACAGACGGACGGACGGACAGACAGACGGACATGGTTATATCGACTCAGGGACCCACCCTGAGCATTATTGCCAAAGACACCATGTGTTTATCTCGTCTCCTTCTGGGTGTTACAAACATATGCACTAACTTATAATACCCTGTTCCACAGTGTGGCGCAGGGTATAAAAATTATAGAAATAAAATTTTGATAAAATTTTCTATAGAAATAAAATTTTGACAAAATTTTCTATAGGAATAAAATTTTGACAAAATTTTCTATAGAAATAAAATTTTGACAACATTTTCTATAGAAATATCATTTTGACAAAATTTTCTAGAGAAATAAAATTTTGACTAAATTTTCATAGAAATAAAATTTTGACAAATTTTCTATAGAAATAAAATTTGGCAAGATAAGATTTTTTGTTTCGATAAAACAACATTTTTGCGACATTTTTTTTCTCCGTCCAAAAATAACTGTTTGCCCTTGATGTGATCGTATTCCTTCTCTGCGTGTGCGGTCATCCAATTTGCTCGAAATTAAAAATAATATTTCCATGTTTTACCTTGCGTACTTATTCGATGAAGAGGGGTAAAAATCTACAGAATTTAGATTTCAAATCAAGGCGTTAATTAATAATTTTCTTGCACGCTTTCTCTAAAACCTTAACAGAATATGTAGATACTTTGAAATTAACAACGGGAAGCGTATTATTTGAATCGATCGTTTTGAGGAAGTATGTTTCTTAAAATATTCTATTCTATTCTATACATTTTCAAGTAATCTACTATGACTAGGGGTTTCTGAGGAATCTATTTTATTTGATTAACAGAGGTAGGCTCCAACCTTTCATTATTCCAAACCATTATTCAATTATAAATATTTGTGGTAATAGTTTTTTCGTTATTAACCATTTCGACCCCGAATTTTTATAGGTATCGCAAAAATTTTTTTTTTACTTTTAATCATGTTGAAGTCATTTAAGAAGCGTCTAGCCAAAATTTCGGGTCGCCACGCCCATTCGTTTAGGCGGTAGAGAATGTTGCCTGTGGGCAACTTTGGGCAATTGTGACTACAAAATAGTTTGTATTGTAATGATAGACGTATTACGTTTTATTGGATTTTTGTTAAGTTTTATTTTACAGTAAATATATACTTAGATGCGCGCGTGTGTGGAATTTCAATCACGCTCAAACACATTCACGAAGAAATATTTATACTCACGCACGCCATATGGGTAGGAATTCACGGTCACGAAATGAAACGTCATACTCGCGCACGCTCACACATGAACAATGTTTACATCTCACGCTTTCGCACGATTCACGACAATTTTTGTAATTCACGACAAATTTCGTGAGTCACGAATATTTTCGGAACACGACAATTTTCGTGGCTCAATAAAATTCTGGTAATTAACGAAATTTCTCGTGACTCACGCTTTTGAAATCTTAAGCGTGATTAAATAAGTAAAGGTGATTAAAATCGGTGAGCTTGAACTTAATCGTGAATGTGAATTTGTTCGTGATTGTGACTTTTTGTGTCTGTTTTACCGTGAGTGTGAATTTTATCGTGAATATGAATTTCATCGTTAACGTGAATTTTATCTTGAGCGTGAGTTGGATCGTGAGCGTGGGTTGGATCGTGAAAGTAAATTTTTATCGGGAGCGTGATTTCGGAGAATGTTTACTCACTCACAATCACGAACACAATTTTACTTTAAGTTCAAAATTTTTTCAAAATCATTGTTTCTCAAACCTTTTTTCTCCAGGTCTTATGTCCACAAAAAATATGTAATTTTACTACCACAATTGCCCAAAGTTGCCCACAGGCAACTTTTCAATTTTAAAAATTTCTCATCTGTTGTTTTTTTGCATTTCTAAGATTTGACTTCCAGAAATATTATTTGACATGTACTACAATAGATTTAATAAAAACTTTCAACATTTTAGTTGTAATTTTTGCAAAAAAAGTCACATGTATAAAAACCTCTTTTTAAATTCGCAAATATTTTTTTCTTGAGGTACGTGCGTATTAATGAAAAAATTTTTTTGCTAATTGACAACCAAATTAGCTGATTTTTCATTCAACTTGAAGAAAACACTTGTAGCTTTCGATACCGTTACAGTCTTATGAACAAAAACAAAAACAACGCTGACAGTGAGTCTCAAAACACAAAAAGTTGCCCACAGGCAACTTTAGGGTCGAAAGGGTTAACTAAATAACATGTCCATAATAATAATCAGCTCACATACCCAGCGGAGGAAATCGCTCTTCATAAGGCCTTATAAAGGCATTGTTTGCAGACACGAGGCATTCATTTCACATTACATATTAATTGATTTTTTTACACAGGGTGTCACCAAGGGCTCCGACTTCAACTTACAGCATAAGGGCTAATGTAAGGTCATTATTTTAAATCATTTTAGTAGTTGCTTCAAATACATTGTCTATAACGTATGATATAATAAGGCCTTTTGTAATGTACGAGTATACAAGAAAAGGCTTTATGAAGAATATATAAGAAGAGGCCTCTTAGAAGGGGTTTATAATAATGCCAATTTATGCTTTTTTCATGAATTTTATCGTGAATATGAATTATTACACATGTCATATAAAAATAAAGAAACCCAAAATGTGTGCAAATTTTTTTATACCCACCACCAGAGAATGGTGATGGGGGTATAACAAGTTTGTCATTCCGTTTGTAACACATCGAACTATCGATTTCCGGCTATATAAAGTATATATATTCTTGATCAGGGAGAAATTCTAAGACGATATAACCATGTCCGTCTGTCTGGCTGTCTGTCTGTTGTAATCACGCTAAAGTCTTCAATAATGAAGCAATCGTGCTGAAATTTTACACAAACTCGTCTTTTGTCTTCAGGCAGGTCAAATTCGAAGACGGGCTATATGGGTCCAGGTTTTGATATAGTCCCCATATAAACCGACCTCCCGATTTGGGGTCTTGGGCTCATAGAAATCGTAGTTTTTATTCAATTTGCCTGAAATACATACATTTAAATCTGACTCCATCTAAACAAAATTTATAATCTATAAACTTAAAATTTAAGTCCTGGGATGGTATACTAACATATGTTAATAAAAAAATATTGGAAACATTTTAATCTGAACCAATTTTGAGGCAACTTCGCAAAGGTGTATTTATGATTTATCGGTCGATAGATATGTATACGAAATAAAGGAAAATTTGAGTCACTTTTACAAGTTTTCGACGTAGCAGAGGCGATTTTTGGTCATATTTCTAAACCGATTTCAATAAAATTTAGCACACACTCAAAAAAAGTTTACTTGGATCCAAAGACTTTGACCTTCCTTTAATGATTTTGGTATTGATTCCGAGCCAATGATGCGGCTTCTTTAAAATAAAGACATCTTTTACGGACCTCCCTGGCTTTAAATCTAGGATCAATAAAAATAAAATTGGATACAGATCTCATTCATCGAGCTTTTATTTTCTTTTTGCGATGTATTAATAAAGGTATTTATGTACGAACAAATTCCAATTTAAAAATCCAAATTATGCCATGTACTTCGAAGTAAAAACAGTTTTCTTAATGCTAAAACAAGCATATACGGCCGTAAGTTAGGCCAGGCCGAAGCTTATGTACCCTCCACCATGGATTGCGTAGAAACTTCTTCTAAACACTGCCATCCACAATTGAATTACTTAAGTTGCGGTAACGCTTGCGATGGCAAGGTATCTTAAAACCTCCTAATACCGTCTTCTAAATTGTATGTAAGTCCATACGTGGTATATATTAAATCAAACAAGTATATACGGCCGTAAGTTCGGCCAGGCCGAAGCTTATGTACCCTCCATCTAAACACTGCCATCCATAATCGAATTACTTAAGTTGCGGTAACGCTTGCCGATGGCAAGGTATCTTAAAACCTCCTAACACCATCTTCTAAATTGTATGTAAGTCCATACGTGGTACATATTAAATCAAAAAATATCGATCCAATACGTATATAATTCAGTTTGACAAAGTAGGCATAAAATTTTGACAAAATTTTCTACAGAAATAAAATTTTGACAAAATTTTCTACAGAAATAAAATTTTAACAAAATTTTATATAGAAATAAAATTTTCACAAAATTTTCTATAGAAATAAAATTTAGATTATTTTTGGCTCGAGTGGCAACCATGATTATGAACCGATATGGACCAATTTTTGTGTGATTGGAGATCGGCTATATATAACTATAGACCGATATGGACCAATTTTTGCATGGATGTTAGAGATCATATACCAACACCACGTTCCACATTTGAACCGGATCGGATGAATTTTGCTCCTCCAAGAGGCTCCGGAGGTCAAATCTGGAGAACGGTTTATATGGGGGCTATATATAATTATGGACCGATATGGACCAATTCTGGCACGGTTGTTAAAGATCATATACTAACACCATGTTCCAAATTACAACCGTATTGGATGAAATTTGCTTTTCTTAGAGACTCCGCAAGCCAAATCTGGGAATCGGTTTATATGGGGGCTATATATAATTATGAACCGATGTGGACAGATTTTTCATGGTTGTTAGAGACCATATACCAACATAATGTACCAAATTTCAGGCGTATCGGATGAAATTTGATTCTCCTTGAGGCTCCGCCAGCCAAATCTGGGGATCGGTTTATATGGGGGCTATATATAATTATGGACCGATGTGAACCAATTTTTGCATGGTTGTTAGAGACCATATACCAACACCATGTACCAAATTTCAGCCGGCTCGGATGAAATTTGCTTCTCTTTGAGGCTCGGCAAGCCAAATCTGGGTATCGATTTATATGGGGGCTATATATAATTATGGACCGATATGGACCAATTTTGGTATGGTTGTTAGAGACCAGATACCAACACCATGTACCAAATTTCAGCCGGATAGGATAAAATATGCTTCTGTTAGAGACTCATCAAGCTAAATCTGAGGGTCCCTTTATATGGGGGATATACGTAAAAGTGGACCGATTGCAATACCTACATCAATAACAACTACTTGTGCCAAGTTTCAAGTCGATAGCTTGTTTCATTCGGAAGTTAGCGTGATTTCAACAGACGGACGGACATGCTTAGATCGACTCAGAATATATATACTTTATGGGGTCTTAGAGCAATATTTCGATGTGTTACAAACGGAATGACAAAGTTAATATACCCCCATCCTATGGTGGAGGGTATAAAAACTTTAAACCAAAGATGCAAATCTTTAATAGAAGTCTTAGCCTATATTTGAAGCGTTTTTATTTTAAATTTAAAAATTCAATATGTCAGTTGAGTTAAAGACGATTTCTTTAAATTAAAATTTTTTTTCTTTATTTTAAGGAAAATTTGCCTTACTTCAAAGATCTATAACTTCAGCAGAGAGACGCAAAATTTCAAGAAATTTAATGAAAAAAATTTTTGAAGCAAGGATTATAAACTTTTTATACCCACCACCATAGGATGGGGGGTATATTAACTTTGTCATTCCGTTTGTAACACATCGAAATATTGCTCTAAGACCCCATAAAGTATATATATTCTGGGTCGTGGTGAAATTCTGAGTCGATCTGAGCATGTCCGTCCGTCCGTCCGTCCGTCCGTCCGTCCGTCCGTCCGTCTGTTGAAATCACGCTAACTTCCGAACGAAACAAGCTATCGACTTGAAACTTGGCACAAGTAGTTGTTATTGATGTAGGTCGGATGGTATTGCAAATGGGCCATATCGGTCCACTTTTACGTATAGCCCCCATATAAACGGACCCCAAAATTTGGCTTGCGAGGCCTCTAAGAGAAGCAAATTTCATCCGATCTGGATGAAATTTGGTACATGGTGTTAGTATATGGTCTCTAAGAACCATGCAAAAATTGGTCCACATCGGTCCATAATTATATATAGCCCCCATATAAACCGATCCCCCGATTTGGCTTGCGAGGCCCCTAAGAGAAGCAAGTTTCATCCGATCCGGCTGAAATTTGGTACATGGTGTTAGTATATGGTCTCTAACAACCATGCAAAAATTGGTCCACATCGGTCCATAATTATATATAGCCCCCATATAAACCGATCCCCCGATTTGGCTTGCGAGGCCCCTAAGAGAAGCAAATTTCATCCGATCCGGCTGAAATTTGGTACATGGTGTCAGTATATAGTCTATAACAACCATGCAAAAATTGGTCCACATCGGTCCATAATTATATATAGCCCCCATATAAACCGATCCCCCGATTTGGCTTGCGAGGCCTCTAAGAGAAGCAAATTTCATCCGATCCGGCTGAAATTTGGTACATGGTGTTAGTATATGGTCTCGAACAACCATGCAAAAATTGGTCCACATCGGTCCATAATTATATATAGCCCTCATATAAACCGATCCCCCGATTTGGCTTGCGAGGCCTCTAAGAGAAGCAAATTTCATCCGTTATGGCTGAAATTTGGTACGTGATGTTAGTATATGGTCTCTAACAACCATGCAAAAATTGGTCCACATCGGCTCATAATTATATATAGCCCCCATATAAACCGATCACCAGATTTGACCTCCGGAACCTCTTGGAAGACCAAAATTCATCTGATTCAGTTGAAATTTGGTACATGGTGTTAATATATGGCCTCAAACTCCCATGCAAAAATTGGTCGATATCGGTCCATAATTATATATAGGCCCCATATAAACCGATCCCCAGATTTGACCTCCAGAGCCCCTTGGAAGAGCAAAATACTTCCCATTCGGTTGAAATTTGGTACGGGATGTTAGTATATGGTATCCAACAACCATGCAGGAATAAGAAGTTTTAAGATACCACAACCCAAGTAATTCGATTGTGGATGACAGTCTTTCGTAGAAGTTTCTACGCAATCCATGGTGGTGGGTACATAAGATTCGGCCTGGCCGAACTTGCGGCCGTATATACTTGTTTTAATTAAAATGTCATTGTTTTAAAGAATTTTGTCCTTAGCATTGCGTAAATTTTGAGTCCTAAAATTTAAGTTGCATAATTCCATATTAGGTGAATATTTTTTTCAGTGCACTTGACTACACAACTAATTGTACTCCTAGTGCAAAATTTCAAGCAAATTAGGGTAAAACTCCGGCTTCTGGGGCCATATCAGTCCATATCGGGCGAAAGATATATATGGGAGCTATATATAAATCTGAACCGATTTCAATCAAATTTTGCACACTTGACTATACGACCATGTGTTATGTTTGTGCAAAATTTTAAGCAAATCAGGGTAAAACTCTGGCTTCTGGGTACATATAAGTGCATATCGGGCGAAAGATATATATGGGAGCTATATCTAAATCTGAACCGATTTCTTCCAAAATCAATAGGGGTCTATTCTGACCCAAAACAGGAACTTGTGCCAACTTTGAAGGCGATTGGACTTAAGCTGCGACCTAGACTTTGATCACAAAAATGTGTTCACAGACAGACGGACGGACAGACGGACATGGCTAGATCGACTCAGGGACCCACCCTGAGCATTATTGCCAAAGACACCATGTGTCTATCTCGCCTCCTTCTGAGTGTTGCAAACATATCCCTGCCAACATTTGGGTGATAGTTTTATCGTCTTTCGCTAAGATGTCACTATTTCGGATCGCTAGGAAGTTTTCTGGTAGTACAATCGCAAGCACAGCAACAATAAAAACAACTATCGCGTGGGGTGTTTCCGTTTCGAAACAAATTCGACTCTAACAGCGATCAAAAATCTAAATATAGACTCCATACATCGACATAGCTAATTTTTCAATAGCACCTCTCTGAGAGTACATGTGTGTAAAAAGCCAATATCAAGTAACGAGCGTGGGTGGCACAGAGGGAGAGCCTCTGACTTGAAAACGAGAGGTTTCGAGTTCAAAGCTCGGTGCGGCCGATCATCATTTTTATTTTTTAAAAAATAACTATCGCTTTTTTCACTTCTTTTGGTCACTAGTTTGATTCCCCGAGAACACTATCGCGTAGTGGGACATTTGTTCCCGAACGGGGACACTAACTCGATAAGAAAATGATATCGCCTATGAAAGTTTTATCTTCCAGGGTGAATCTACTTCGATACACTTTCGATGGAAAATGTTTGCAGGGATGCACTAACTTATAATACCCTGTTCCACAGTACAGAATCTGATATAGTCTTCATAGGTAAAATCCTTAAATTTATCTTCGGGAAGTGTACTGGTTGAACTGCTCTGCTTGATCTGTCATTAAATCCCCCGGAAATTTCAAAGTAAACCCTAATATTTGACTCATGGTGGTGGGTATTTAAGATTTGACCCGACTGCTGTATATACTTGTTTTATCTCATTTTATACTATATAAAATTATATTATAAACAAGTATATACGGCCGCAAGTTCGGCCAGGCCGAATCTTATGTACCCACCACCATGGATTGCGTAGAAACTTCTACGAAAGACTGTCATCCACAATCGAATTACTTGGGTTGTGGTATCTTAAAACTTCTTATTCCTGCATGGTTGTTGGATACCATATACTAACATCCCGTACCAAATTTCAACCGAATGGGAAGTATTTTGCTCTTCCAAGGGGCTCTGGAGGTCAAATCTGGGGATCGGTTTATATGGGGCCTATATATAATTATGGACCGATATCGACCAATTTTTGCATGGGAGTTTGAGGCCATATATTAACACCATGTACCAAATTTCAACTGAATCAGATGAATTTTGGTCTTCCAAGAGGTTCCGGAGGTCAAATCTGGTGATCGGTTTATATGGGGGCTATATATAATTATGAGCCGATGTGGACCAATTTTTGCATGGTTGTTAGAGACCATATACTAACATCACGTACCAAATTTCAGCCATAACGGATGAAATTTGCTTCTCTTAGAGGCCTCGCAAGCCAAATCGGGGGATCGGTTTATATGAGGGCTATATATAATTATGGACCGATGTGGACCAATTTTTGCATGGTTGTTCGAGACCATATACTAACACCATGTACCAAATTTCAGCCGGATCGGATGAAATTTGCTTCTCTTAGAGGCCTCGCAAGCCAAATCGGGGGATCGGTTTATATGGGGGCTATATATAATTATGGACCGATGTGGACCAATTTTTGCATGGTTGTTATAGACTATATACTGACACCATGTACCAAATTTCAGCCGGATCGGATGAAATTTGCTTCTCTTAGGGGCCTCGCAAGCCAAATCGGGGGATCGGTTTATATGGGGGCTATATATAATTATGGACCGATGTGGACCAATTTTTGCATGGTTGTTAGAGACCATATACTAACACCATGTACCAAATTTCAGCCGGATCGGATGAAACTTGCTTCTCTTAGGGGCCTCGCAAGCCAAATCGGGGGATCGGTTTATATGGGGGCTATATATAATTATGGACCGATGTGGACCAATTTTTGCATGGTTGTTAGAGACCATATACTAACACCATGTACCAAATTTCATCCAGATCGGATGAAATTTGCTTCTCTTAGAGGCCTCGCAAGCCAAATTTTGGGGTCCGTTTATATGGGGGCTATACGTAAAAGTGGACCGATATGGCCCATTTGCAATACCATCCGACCTACATCAATAACAACTACTTGTGCCAAGTTTCAAGTCGATAGCTTGTTTCGTTCGGAAGTTAGCGTGATTTCAACAGACGGACGGACGGACGGACGGACGGACGGACGGACGGACGGACGGACGGACGGACGGACATGCTCAGATCGACTCAGAATTTCACCACGACCCAGAATATATATACTTTATGGGGTCTTAGAGCAATATTTCGATGTGTTACAAACGGAATGACAAAGTTAATATACCCCCCATCCTATGGTGGTGGGTATAAAAATATGTCACTTTCTTCATAGGAGTTAATTTCATCTTGGTCGTCTCATGTCCACACTATTAACTGAGAATATTAGCTTTCATGGCAGAAGTTTTCGCTTAATAAATAAATAAAATAAATATATTACAATGTAATTCAACATAGTGTAATAAAATATTCGTCAAAAAGTATATATACTTACCGCATATTGCTTCTACCAGACTTAAGATGGCATTTTCGGACATTTTGGAAACACGTGTTGCTTCATATACTTCAAAATGATTTTTTAGCTTATGGTTACTTATTAACTTACGGCATAAGGGCTTATCAAAGGTCTCTTGGATTGAAGAAGTGTGAAAAGGAGAACATGAGCTGTTTTTGAAAAACTGTTACATATTTTGACTTGTTGTCGTCGAAAAATTGACGTATGGCATAAGGGATTTTCAAAAGAAGTTTGTTATGGAATAACTGTTACTTTTTTTACACTGAAAAAAATATTGTCGTGAGGTCAAAGATTTCATGTCTTTAAAATACGAATACAAATTTTGCTTAGCATTGAAGACGCATTTCTCTAAAATAAAGTTATTTTCCTTGTCCAAAAGTCGATAAACTTTTCAATGAAGTCGTATTGTCCTTATAATTAAGTGATTTGACTTAAAAATGGGTATCTTAACATGAAAAAAAAAATTAAAGGCTAAGGTCAACTTGACTTTAATAATTCAGAAAAATTCTTTAAATTTAATGAAATTGTCTTTAAATTTGTTGTCTTTTTGCATCTTGACTACAAAGCAAAAAATCGTTCAAATATAGGACATGTTTTTCAAAACTTTATTTTAAAGAAGTTTTTTACTTCAAACATAGCATAATTTCTACTGGAAGTCGAGTCCTAATTTGGAAAATAAAGTTGCCGTTAACTCGTTTTTAAAGGACTTTGATAGCATATGAAGAAAAAAAGCTGAGAAAACGAAAAATTAAAATTTGCTTCCTAGAAGCAAGTACACAAAACCTAAATTTAAAAGAGAATTGTGTCTTAAAAGTATCCTTACTTGTATTCTCCGCTTCTTTGGCTCGGAATCAATACCAAATTTTTTAAAGTAAAGACAAAATCTTTGGAACCGAGTATGTTTTTTTTCAGTGTTAAAAACCGTTTTATTTTACGTCGCTCCATGAACACATTGTAATTCACAGTACCAAACAAGGCCTATGTTCTAAAATGTTCCTTCAAACTCATGTCGCGGATAGCACATTTCAAAAGGCCTCGACTAGTATGCTATGAGAAAAGGGATAGCGATCTTATAAACAAGGACTCTTTTGAGGACTATTTTAAGCAATGAATGATAAATGAGTATAAACTCTTTTTGTTAAGAAGGAATAGGTCTTACAAAAGGGATTATGTTATAAGACCTAATCGTATGAGTATTGCCTCTAAAATAAGCGCTACGTGAATGCTTTAAATCGAAAGTGCTCTCGATTTACGCTACTGGGTAACTACCTCTGTCTATCCCGGTTTGTATGTTAAGAGGCAATATAAAACGAATTTTCTATCATCTGATTCATGATACACCCTTTCATATGGATTATGAGTTATATTATGGTTTATTACACTCAAAAAAAAAAAAAATAAATAATTCAATTTTTTCGCTTGTTGAAGAAATTTTCGTAACTGGGAGGAAAAAAACTGTAGTTGAACAAATCGATATTTCGATATGTCAGAAATAGAATAATAAGCTTGTTATAGCTCCCATCACAACGTTATTGTGGTGGGTATAAAAAGTAGTTGAAGTTTGAGTAGAAATATTGTGTACAAAGAAAAAATATCACCCAAATATTTCCAATTAAAAGTTAATTGAAGTTGAAATTTTTTTCAAGTAATAAAATAATAGATACAATGAACTTTTTAATAAAGATATAAACATTAATAAAAGCCTATTTCTGATATCCGAACGAAAGCAATTGCGAACGAACGGCAAACACTCACTTTCGTATAGATTTGGGTTTCTCTAACTTCCTTTCGTTCGTTCGCATGGCTTACGTTACTGTCAAATGGTAATATTACCAGATCTCAATTATTTCAATTACTGGAAAAAGGCCCATACATTTTACAAATTATTTGCCATAAAATTCAATTCGGCATCGCCGTTTATTTCGAAAATTTTTCTCATTGTTGATATTTGGTTTAGCTCAATATTTTTTTTAAGAAGTATTTTTTTATTAAGAAATTAGAGATATGTATTTGTATTTCTATATATCTGCAATAATTAGGTTTCGGGTTTCCTTTTAATGAGAGTTTTCATTCCATATGTATGCGTTTGTTCGTTTTATGCCCTGTTCCTGTATATCGAACGAAACCCAATTCGAAAGAAAGGCAGTCACTCGAATTCGAATGAATTTGGGTTTTTATATTTTTGAAAGTTCGTTTCGGTTGTATGAGAAGACATTGAATATCAAAAATGAGTATTTTCAAATTTTTTGCCTGAGAATTCATTCAAATTTTAACAATGTTTTTACTTTTTTCTTGACACTTATTGTATATGTTCGTTTATTGCTCGACAACAAAATATGAAGTGACTTGCCTTTCTAAATAGAAGAACCAAAATCAATTTTCTTTCGTTTGGAATACGAAAGAAAGCTTTCGTTCGATATACAGGAACAGGCCATTAGAATTTCCTTTAAACGGTCAATATGGCGGTTATAAAGAGAAATAGATCGATATAAACCACTTTTATCATATAACATATTTGCACCAAAAAGCGTTAATCAATTCGCATTGATTTTCGTCTCACTTTCGTTTAGATAGAGCTTAGAGAAACCGAAATCAGCTGATTTTCGTTTTGTATGCGAACGAACAGCAGAATTTGGATATCAGAAATGGGCTGTAAGTTAGTTAAGTCAATGATTGAAAATTTTAAAATTTTTAATTAAACGACTAAGGAAAATCTAAAGTCGGGCGGTGCCGACTATATTATACCCTGCACCACTTTGTACATTCATATTTTCGATGTCATATCAAATCCGTCAAATGTGTTGGGTGCTATACACATAAAGGATTGTCCCAAATATATACATTTAAATTCGACTCTATTTGGACAAAATCTACAGACTTAAAATTTAAGTCGACTAATGCTCTGGGGTGGAACATAATGTTAGTAAAAAACAGTAGTGGTGAAGGGTATAAATATAGGAAACATTTAAATCTGAAGCAGTTTTTAGGCAAAATCGCAAAGTGTATTTATGATTTATCGGTCGATAGATATATATTACAAATATAGGAAAATTTAAGTCATTTTTAAAAGTTCTCGACCCAGCAGTGGCGATTTTACAAGGAACATGTTGGTATTTTGGCCTTTTTTGCCGAAATCAGAAAAAATCTGAATATATATATATATATATATATATATATATATATATATATATATATATATATATATATATATATATATATATATATATATATATATATATATATATATATATATATATATATATATATATATATATATATATATATATATATATATTATATATATATATATATATATATATTATATATATATATATATATATATATATATATATATATATATCTAAATCTGAACCGATTTCAACCAAATTTGGCATGCATAGTAACAATGTTTATTCTAATCCCTGTGCAAAATTTAAAGCAAATTGGGGCAAAACTCTGGCTCCTGGGGCCATAAGTGCATATCGGGCCGAAAGATATATATACGAACTATATCTAAATATGAACCGATTTCAACCAAATTCAGAAAGGATTAGTTGAATATCAATTCTACTCTCTATGAAAAATTTACGTGAATCGGTGTTAAAATTTCAACTCTATGGTTATATGGGTCTAAATCGGGCGAAATATATATGGGAGCTATATACAAATCTGAATCGATTTCAATTGAATTAAACAAGCATTAGTAGAAAGTTAATTCTACTCTCTGTGCAAAATTAAATCACGTAAATCAGGCGAAATATATATACGTGACCTGTATCTCAATCTGAACCGATTTGGCTAATGTTTTGCAAGTTATTCGAGACTCATAAAATATTCGGATGTACGGAATTTGAAAAAGATCGGTTGATAATCACGCCAATTATGACCTGATTGGTAATAAATATATATGGCAGCTATATTTAAATCTGAACCGATTTTCAATAGCGATTGTCTTTGTCCCGAAAAACGACCCTATACCAAATTTGAGGACGACCTGTACTTTGCACACAAAAATACATGAACATACAGACAGACCGACGGACATCGCTAAATCGGCTTAGAACTACAGTAGTGGTGATCAAACTCGGACGACTAAGTCATTTAAACGAAGTGATGGAAAATGTTTTCAATTTTTAATTACAAATTTATTTCAAACAATTAATTTTTATCAAACTTAAAACACTAAGTCAGTTGACCCTAGGCCGTCATCCTTCGTCAAAATTACGACGCGAAATTTCATATTCGACAGTTATCCTTTGTCAAAAATACAACGCGAAATTTCATATCCGATCTAAAATGCGTTTTTTGACGATTGGAAAATGATAAATTTATGTTATAATAATTAAACTAATTTATGAATTTTTGTTTCATACTAATTAAAGACATATTGAGTAAGAAAATAAACTCAATTTTGGTTCTCTTTTTGCTCCCGATGCAAAGTATAACATCTTAAAATAGGCCGTAGTCAAAATGACGAAGGCTGACGTTAGTGTACAAAAAATAAGGACGACTTTCCAGGGTTAAGAAAGTAATTGAAAATAGTTACGTTTTTAATGAAACAATTAATTGAGTTTTGCAAACAATTAAACCCTTAATTGAATCAATTAAAAACAAGTATATACGGCCGTGATTTCGGCCAGGCCGAATCTTATGTACCCTCCACCATGGATTGCGTAGAAACTTCTACGAAAGACTGTCATCCACAAATTTCAACTCACATGGTTGTTAAATATCATATACTACCATCACGTACCAAATTTCAACCAGATCGGATGAATTTTGCTTCCCCAAAAGGCACCGGAGGTCAAATCTGGGGATCGGTGTATATGGGAGCTATATATTATTATGGACTGATAGGAACCAATTCCTGCATGGTTGTTGGATACCCTATACTAACATCACGTACCAAATTTCAACCGAATGGGAAGAATTTTGCTCTTCCAAGAGGCTCCGGAGGTCAAATAATTATGGACCGATGTTGAACAATTTTTGCATGGTTATTAGAGACCATATACTAACACCATGTACCAAATTTCAGCCGGATCGGATGAAATTTGCTTCTCTTAGAGGCTCCGCAAGCCAAATCGGGGGATCGGTTTATATGGGGACTATATATAATTATGGACCGATGTTGACCAATTTTTGCATGTTTGTTAAATACCATATACTAGCACTATGTACCCAATTTCAGCCGGATCGGATAAAATTTGCTTCTCTTAGAGGCTCCGCAAGCCAAATCTGGGGATCGGTTTATATGGGAGCTATATATTATTATGGACTGATAGGAATCAATTCCTGCATGGTTGTTGGATACCCTATACTAACATCACGTACCAAATTTCAACCGAATGGGAAGAATTTTGCTCTTCCAAGAGTCTCCGGAGGTCAAATAATTATGGACCGATATGGACCAATTTTTGCATAGTTGGCTCCGGAGGTCAAATAATTATGGACCGATATGGACCAATTTTTGCATAGTTGTTAGAGACCATACACTAACACCATGTACCAAATTTCTGCCGGATCGGATGAAATTTGCTTCTCTTAGAGGCTCCGCAAGCCAAATCGGGGGATCGGTTTATATGGGGGCTATATTTAATTATGGACCGATGTTGACCAATTTTTGCACAGTTGTTGGAGACCATATACTTACACCATGTACCAAATTTCAGCCGGATTGGATGAAATTTGATTCTCTTAGAGGCTCCCCAAGCCAAACCTGGTGATCGGTTTATATGGGGGCTATATATAATTATGGACCGATATGGACCAATTTTTGCATGGTTGTTAGAGACCATATACTAACACCATGTACCAAATTTCAGCCGGATCGGATAAAATTTGCTTCTCTTAGAGGCTCCGCAAGCCAAATCGGGGGATGGGTTTATATGGGGGCTATAAATAATTATGGACCGATGTTGACCAATTTTTGCACAGTTGTTAGAGACCATATACTTACACCATGTACCAAATTACGGCCGGATTGGATGAAATTTGATTCTCTTAGAGGTTTGATTTGAAATTTTCTAATGAAATCAATTAATTTTTTAATCAAGTATTTTTTTTAATGTCCAATTAAAACTGTGATTGATACTATCATTGTCGTTATCGAAATTAATTGTTCCAATTAAAAAATTAATTGAATCAATTAATTTCCTGATTAACGGCCATTTTCATGTAGCTCCGTTAGGCTTTAACTGCCAGTTAACAGAAAGTAAATTGCAAATATCTTCTCTCCGGTTAACTTTAACTGAAAAATTTTCGTCAGTTAAGTTCCTAACTGGCCTATGGAATATAAAGGCAAGATGACAACTTCGTCCATAATATGGTTTAAAAGTTGGTTAGTTAACGGAACACTAACGGAGCTTTATGAAAATGGGGGTAAATCAGAAAAACATTTTTCGGTGTACATTTTGTAGTCTAAAATGTAAATTACATATTTTTATACCCACCACCATAGAATGGTGACGGGGGTATGATAAGTTTGTCATTCCGTTTGTAACGCATCGAAATATCGATTTCCGACTATATAAAGTATATATATTCTTGATCAGGGAGAAATTCTAAGACGATATAACGATGTCCGTCTGTCCGTCTGTCTGTCTGTCTGTCTGTCTGTCTGTCTGTCTGTCTGTTGTAATCACGCTACAGTCTTCAATAATGAAGCAATCGCGCTGAAATTTTGCACAAACTCGTCTTTTGTCTGCAGGCAGGTCAAGTTCGAAGATGGGCTATATCGGTCCAGGTTTTGATATAGTCCCCATATAAACCGACCTCCCGATTTGGGGTCTTGGGCTTATAGAAATCGTAGTTTTTATCCAATTTGCCTGAAATTAGAAATGCAGAGGTATTTTATGACCATAAGAGGGTGTGCCACAAATGGTGAGTATCGGCCCATGTTTTGGTATAGCCCCCATATAGACCGATCTCCCGATTTTACTTCTTGGGCTTATAGAAACCGCAGTTTTTATCCAATTTACCTGAAATTGGAAATCTAGAGGTATTGTAAGACCACAAATACGTGTGCCAAAAATTGTGAGTATCGGACAATATTTTGGTATAGGCCCCATATAGACCGATCTCCCGATTTTACTTCTTGGGCTTATAGAAACCGCAGTTTTTATTCAATTTACCTGAAATTGGAAATCTAGAAGTATTGTAGGACCACAAATACGTATGCCAAAAATTGTGAGTATCGGTCCATGTTTTGGTATGGTCCCCATATAAAAGGACCTCCCGATTTGGGGTCTTGGGCTTATAGAAACCGTAATTTTTATCCAATTTGTCTGAAATTGGAAATCTAGTGGTATTTTAGGATCATAAAGAGGTGTGCTGAAAATGGTAAGTATCGGTCCATATTTGGTATAGCCCCCATATAGACCGATTTCCCGATTTTAATTCTTGGGCTTCTAGAATCCGAAGTTTTTATCCTATTTGCCTGAAATTGGAAATCTAGTGGTATTTTAGGACCATAAAGAGGTGTGCCGAAAATGGTGAGTATCGGTCCATATTTTGGTATAGCCCACATTTAGACCGATCTCCCGATTTTACTTCTTGGGCTTATAGAAACCGCAGTTTTTATTCAATTTACCTGAAACTGGAAATCTAGAGGTATTATAGGACCACCAATACATGTGCCAAAAATTGTGAGTATCGGTCCATGTTTTGGTATGGTCCCCATATAAAACGACCTCCCGATTTGGGGTCTTCGGCTTATAGAATCCGTACTTTAAATACAATTTGTCTGAAATTGGAAATTTATAGGTATTTGAGGACCATAAAGAGGTGTGCCACAAATGGTGAGTATCGGTCCATGTTTTGGTATAGCCCTCATATAGACCGATATCCCGATTTTACTTCGATATCCCGATTTTACTTCTAGAATCCGTAGTTTTTATGCGATTTGCCTGAAATTGTAAATATTATTTTAGGCTCCCAAAAACGTGTATCGGATTAAGTTTTTATCGGTCCTTTTGGTAATGCCTCCATATAGACCGACTTCATTTCTTGAGGGTATAGAAGGCGCACTGATCATGAAAATTGCTTGAAACTCAATGTAAAATTTTCAGATTTCAGATACTTCTCGGGTGAAAATCTACAGATTTAAGATTTCAAAGCAAGACGTTATTTTACAATTTTCTTGCACACTTACAAGAGATGTTAATGATTCCTCTAAAACTCAAACAAAAATGGTTCTTATTAATCCAGAATCTGATATAGTCCTCATAGGTGAAATCTTTAAATTTATCTTCGGGAAGTGTCCTCAAGTCCTCAATCCCTCCTGAAATTTCAAAGGAAACCCTAATATTTGGTTCATGGTGGTGGGTATTTAAGATTCGGCCCGGCCGAACTTAGTGCTGTATATACTTGTTTTTTTTGAGTCTGAAAGATACATGTTTCGATTCAGTCCGTTTTTGTATAGTTCAAATGAAGACATCATATAAATTTTATTTTTTGATTATATTGGGCTGGTGTTCTTTGAAATACATAAATAGAAATTTTGACTGTTTTGGTCGTATAGCATTCAATGCATTTACATACACAGAAAAAGTTTTCACGAAAATTTTTCCAATTAAAGTCTTAATTGCCTTTTAAAAAATATTCAATTAAAAATTTAATTGATTCAACAAATTTTTAATTTTTTGATTGAACTTAAATTATTTTTTTAATTGATACTATCATTTCGGTGATTGAAGACATTTCAATTAAAAAATTAATTGGATCAATTAATTTCGTGATTTAATAAAAAAAAAGATTTTTTTTGTGTATCTGAATCTTATTTCGACACCCAAACCTACGTATATTAAATTTTGAACTTTTTCTTCCATTCTATAAAAAAATCAAATTGTTTACGGTATAAATAACACAGTGAGGCTTTTCGACTCTAAACAAAAAATCACTTATCCCAGCCGAAAGTCGGGATAAGTGATTTTTTGCTAGATTGGTTGCCTTTCGTTTTTTATGAGCCTACACGGACGAAAAAGACTGTTTTTCATATGTTTGGGTATAAACATTATATGTTTGGAACTCAAATTTTTAAACATAATATTTTTGAGTGCAAACATATAATGTGTATAAACTAGCATAATATGTTTGGGACATATATGTTAATATGTTAGAAAATGTTATGTTTGGGACATAAAATGTTTGTAAATATAATATGCTTGGATTCAAACATATATTAATTTAGGAATAGCCCATAAACATATATGTGTTTACAAAGAGAGACAAAGTGTATGCTGGAAGTAAAATAATGAAAGTAGCCAATTGGCGCATTACAAATATATATACACAAAGAAAATTTCATTAAATATAGGAAAAATACTACGTGTGAATATAAACAAGTATAAATTTACATATTATGAGTAAACATATATATGTTGTGATATAAGACTTCGCCAAAAATTGTATATGCTTAAGTAAAATATGAAAATGAGTATTCGGAGAGAAAATTCATTCGGAACCAAGATAAAATATATTTGAAAAAAAGAGCATGAGTTTTGTTTATCATTTTCGCATTACGGGCACAATTTTTTTGTTTCGTCAAAACAAATCGGAACGTAGGACGAGTAAGTCAAAATATTCAAACAAAGGTAATTAAAGGGATCTTCATAAAAACTAACGAATGGGCACTATACACTGAAAAAAAAAAGCATGTCCGGTTCCAAAGATTGTGTAACCACTTTAACAATTTTGGTATTGATTCCGAACCAAAGAAGCGGAGAATACAAGTAAGGATGCTTTTAAGACACAATTCTCTTTTAAATGGGATTTTGTGTACTTGACTCTACGAAGCACATTTCAGTTTTTCGCTTTTTCAGCTTTTTTTCATATGCTATAAAATGTCCGTTAAAAACAAGACTTCCAGTAGAAATTATGCTATGTTTCAAGTAAAAAAATGTCTTTAAAACAAAGTATTGAAAAACATATCCTATTTTTTAGTCAAGTTGTAGTCAAGATGCAAAAATGCAACAAATTTAAAGACAGTTTCATTAATTTTAAAGAATTTTTCTGAATTATTAAAGTCAAGTTGACCTTAGTCCAAAAATTTGTTCTTTCATGTTATGATACCCATTTTTAAGTCAAATCACTTAATTATAACGACTTCATTGAAAGTATCGACCTTTCAACATGGAAAAAACTTTATATTAGAGAAATGCGTCTTCTAAGCTAAACAAAAGTTGTATTCTTAGTTTAAGGACATGAACTCTTTGGCCTCACGACAATATTTTTTCAGTGCACTCTTTTTAGAGTTGTGAAAGTAAAATGAAAGCAGGGCGAAACAGTGAAAAATTAAACAGTAAGATCTATAAAAACAAAGATTAGTTCCTCTTTATTAATGAGTTGTCCAAGAGGAGTTGACGGATTTTTTCGAAAATACAAGCGGGCATTGAGTTCGAGTTTTGCCGCTAAAATTATTTCTCATTTTAGCGGCAAAACCAGAATAACATTACAACTTTTTCCAGTAAATTGTATTATAACATGGTGAGGAAAGATCCAAAGCAACAATTGAATAAGTTTATTTTCTTTAAAAGAAATTATTAAAGAAGAGTAAAGGGGTAAACATGGCCATTTTAAGGCGATAATACCAATTTATACCGGCCTTAAGAATTAAATTAAGTACAAAATTATTCGTTAATAAAAATTCATATTTCTAAATTAATGGTGTTACAATTGTTCACACCAAAATAAATTTATTTGCTGTTGTAAAATTACTGTTTAGAATTTAAATATAATGTGCTTTTGAATGGTTATCGTTAACCTTAGGATTCGATGGAAAAATATTTTTATACCCTCCACCATAGGATGGGGGTATATTAACTTTGTCATTCCGTTTGTAACACATCGAAATATTGCTCTAAGACCCCATAAAGTATATATATTCTGGGTCGTGGTGAAATTCTGAGTCGATCTAAGCATGTCCGTCCGTCTGTCCGTCTGTCCGTCCGTCTGTGGAAATCACGCTAACTTCCGAACGAAACTAGCTATCGACTTGAAACTTGGCACAAGTAGTTGTTATTGATGTAGGTCGGATGGTATTGAAAATGGGCCATATCGGCCCACGTTTACGTATAGCCCCCATATAAACCGATCCCCAAATTTGGCTTGCGGAGCCTTCCGGAGCAGCAAAATTCATCCGATCCGGTTGAAATTTGGTACGTGGTCTAAGTATACGGTCTCTAACAACCATGCAAAAATTGGTCCATATCGGTCCATAATTATATATAGCCCCCATATAAACCGATCCCCAGATTTGACCTCCGGAGCCTCTTGGAGGGGCAAAATTCATCCGATCCTGTTGAAATTTGGTACCTGATGTTAGTATATGGTCTCTAACAACCATGCAAAAGTTGGTCCATATCGGTCCATAAATATATATAGCTCCCATATAAACCGATCCCCAGATTTGACCTCCGGAGCCTCTTGGAGGAGCAAACTTCATCCTACCCGATTGAAATTTGGTACGTGGTATTAGTATATGGTCTTTAACAACCATGCAAAAACTGGTCGATATCGGTCCATAATTATATATAGCTCCCATATAAACCGATCCCCAGATTTGAGCTCCGGAGCCTCTTGGAGGGGCAAAATTCATCCGATCCGTTTGAAATTGGGTACCTGATGTTAGTATACGGTCTCTAACAAGCATGCAAAAATTGGTCCATATCGGTCCATAATTATATATAGCTCCCATATAAACCGATCCCCAGATTTGAACTCTGGAGCCTCTTGGATGAGCAAACTTCATCCGATCCAATTGAAATTTATTATTTCTGTAGAAAATTTTGTCAACATTTTAGTTCTATAGACAATTTTGTCAACATTTTTTTTCTATAGAACATTTTGTCAACATTTTATTTCTACAGAAAATTTTGTCAACATTTTATTTCTACAGAAAATTTTGTCAAAATTTTATTGCTATAGAAAATTTTGTCAACATTTTACTTCCATAGAAAATTTTGTCAACATTGTATTTCTATAGAAAATTTTGTCAAGCTTTTATTTCTATAGAAAATTTTGTCAAAATTTTATTTCTATAGAAAATTTAATCGGCCTTTTTATACCCACCACCATAGGATGGGGGGTATATTATTATACCCACCACCATAGGATGGGGGGTATATTAACTTTGTCATTCCGTTTGTAACACATCGAAATATTGCTCTAAGACCCCATAAAGTATATATATTCTGGGTCGTGGTGAAATTCTGAGTCGATCTGAGCATGTCCGTCCGTCCGTCCGTCCGTCCGTCCGTCCGTCCGTCCGTCCGTCCGTCTGTTGAAATCACGCTAACTTCCGAACGAAACAAGCTATCGACTTGAAACTTGGCACAAGTAGTTGTTATTGATGTAGGTCGGATGGTATTGCAAATGGGCCATATCGGTCCACTTTTACGTATAGCCCCCATATAAACGGACCCCAAAATTTGGCTTGCGAGGCCTCTAAGAGAAGCAAATTTCATCCGATCTGGATGAAATTTGGTACATGGTGTTAGTATATGGTCTCTAACAACCATGCAAAAATTGGTCCACATCGGTCCATAATTATATATAGCCCCCATATAAACCGATCCCCCGATTTGGCTTGCGAGGCCCCTAAGAGAAGCAAGTTTCATCCGATCCGGCTGAAATTTGGTACATGGTGTTAGTATATGGTCTCTAACAACCATGCAAAAATTGGTCCACATCGGTCCATAATTATATATAGCCCCCATATAAACCGATCCCCCGATTTGGCTTGCGAGGCCCCTAAGAGAAGCAAATTTCATCCGATCCGGCTGAAATTTGGTACATGGTGTCAGTATATAGTCTATAACAACCATGCAAAAATTGGTCCACATCGGTCCATAATTATATATAGCCCCCATATAAACCGATCCCCCGATTTGGCTTGCGAGGCCTCTAAGAGAAGCAAATTTCATCCGATCCGGCTGAAATTTGGTACATGGTGTTAGTATATGGTCTCGAACAACCATGCAAAAATTGGTCCACATCGGTCCATAATTATATATAGCCCTCATATAAACCGATCCCCCGATTTGGCTTGCGAGGCCTCTAAGAGAAGCAAATTTCATCCGTTATGGCTGAAATTTGGTACGTGATGTTAGTATATGGTCTCTAACAACCATGCAAAAATTGGTCCACATCGGCTCATAATTATATATAGCCCCCATATAAACCGATCACCAGATTTGACCTCCGGAACCTCTTGGAAGACCAAAATTCATCTGATTCAGTTGAAATTTGGTACATGGTGTTAATATATGGCCTCAAACTCCCATGCAAAAATTGGTCGATATCGGTCCATAATTATATATAGGCCCCATATAAACCGATCCCCAGATTTGACCTCCAGAGCCCCTTGGAAGAGCAAAATACTTCCCATTCGGTTGAAATTTGGTACGGGATGTTAGTATATGGTATCCAACAACCATGCAGGAATAAGAAGTTTTAAGATACCACAACCCAAGTAATTCGATTGTGGATGACAGTCTTTCGTAGAAGTTTCTACGCAATCCATGGTGGTGGGTACATAAGATTCGGCCTGGCCGAACTTGCGGCCGTATATACTTGTTTTGTTTAATATATACCCCTTATGGACTAACTTACAATTTAGAAGACAGTGTTAAAAAGTTTTACGATACCTTGCCATCGGCAAGTGTTATCGCAACCCAAGTAATTCGATTGTGGATGACAGCCTTTAGTAGAAGTTCCTACGCAATCCATGGTGGAGGGTACATAAGATTCGGCCTGGCCGAACTTACGGCCGTATATACTTGTTATATACTCGAATTCACGTTCTTCTTTTGTAAGAGTTTTTGAATTTCTTCGAAAATTTTAAACTTGTATACAAAAACCTTCATTTGTTACACAATTTTTATTTTTGCAATAAAAAAATAATATTTGATTTGAACTCAGTCCATTTCGTTTATATCAAGCATTTGTCTTTCTGACTTTAAGTCTTTTATAAAACACACTTTACAATTTCGTAGTAAAAATTTAATATAATAGTATGTAATGCTGAACACCTTTTCGGGAACTTCCGAACGAATCTGGAATATATGTTACAAAAATATATTTAAAAAAAGAAATGGTGTTGGTCGAAGCAGGGATCGAACCCAGGACCCCTGTCACGCAAGGCGGACGACCAACCACTGCTCCACGCTGCCAACAAATGTATGTTTAACAATGTTATGTTGTTAAACAATGTTATGTTTGCATCGGCTCGTGGGCGCCGCAAGCTATGCTATATAAATATAACTTATAACGATAATTATCTCTTGATGACCATAACAGCTACGTAGCCCAGTGGTTAGTGTGCTGGCTTACAAAATGTGTGGTCCGCTGTTCGACTCCCCGTCCGGCAAAAGGTAAAATAGAAAAAAAATTATAAAATTTAATAATTCCTTCTACAATGTTTGTATTACAGAAAAGGTGCTAAGAACAAAAAAAAAAAAAAAAACAAGTATAAACGGACGTAAGTTCGGCCAGGCCGAATCTTATGTACCCTCCACCATGGATTGCGTAGAAACTTCTACGAAAGACTGTCATCCACAATCGAATTACTTGGGTTGTGGTATCTTAAATCGTTTTCTAAATTGTGAGTTAGTCCATACATTAGACAAAAAATGTATGTGTAGGTAAGTCTACAAATAATTACGAATCGATATGGACTTTTGCACGGTACGTAGGGAGCCAGAATTGAAATATGGAGGTCGCTTATATGGGGGCTATATACAATTATTGATATGGACCAATTTTTGTGTGATTGGGGATCGATTTATCTGAGGGCTATATATAACTATAGGCCGATATGGACCTAGTTAGGCATGGTTGTTAACGGCCATATACTAGCACAATGTACCCAATTTCAACTGACTCGGATGAAATTTGCTCCTCCAAGAGGCTCCAAAACCAAATCTCGGGATCGGTTTATATGGGGGCTATATATGATTATGGACTGATATGGACCACTTTTGGCATGGTCTTTAAATATCATATACTACCACCACGTACAAAATTTCAACCAGATCGGATGAATTTGGATTCTCCAAGAGGCACCGGAGGTCAAATCTGGGGATCGGTTTATATGGGGGCTATATATAATTATGGACCGATGTGGACCAATTTTTGCGTGCTTGTTAGAGACCATATACTAACACCATGTACCAAATTTCAGCCGGACCGGATGAAATTTGCTTCTCTCAGAGGCCTCGCAAGCCAAATTTGGGGGTCCGTTTATATGGGGGCTATACGTAAAAGTGGACCGATATGGCCCATTTGCAATACCAGCCGACCTACATCAATAACAACTACTTGTGCCAAGTTTCAAGTCGATAGCTTGTTTCGTTCGGAAGTTAGCGTGATTTCAACAGACGGACGGACGGACATGCTCAGATCGACTCAGAATTTCACCACGACCCAGAATATATATACTTTATGGGGTCTTAGAGCAATATTTCGATGTGTTACAAACGGAATGACAAAGTTAATATACCCCCCATCCTATGGTGGAGGGTATAAAAAAACTCATGGAAATGAAAAAAATGTGAGGGAATATACAATTAGGCAGAAAAAAAATTTTGAGCACAATATTCTTTGGGAGAAAATTCTTCTCAGCATATAATATTTTTGGGTCCAAAATGCCTCCAAACATATTATATGTTCACATAATAACATATAGTTGTTTGGAAGACAATATTATTGAATTTGGATGGAAAAATACAAAATGTTTCGAACTTATACTACCCAAACATATTATATTGTTTAGACCAATATGCTTTCAAACATATTATATATTGGAAAAAATCAAACATATAATGTTTGGGCAATACCCAAAAATGTATATGCTTTGTGTACACCCTCAAAAAAATCGCTTCTGTAACATATACTCCCAAACATATTTTGCTTCGAGCATATATATTTTCAGGATTGGTCCAAACAAAATATTGTTTGTATTGTTCAAACATATTACGTTTGACCTTAGGGCATACACTGGTAGTAAAAAATTTTAATGAAATTGTCTTTGTGTGGATATATTCCCTACGGGAAATTTGTGCAAATTGCCACTGACGGACCTATCACAGGACTGGTACCGGTGATCCAGTTTGTCGTAGTTTTTAAATAGTCATAATTTAATGATTTCCATACTCGCTGTTGATTTACCCCGTCAATGTTTTTCAATTTTCTTCTAATTTTCGCATGGCCGAAAAATGAAAAATGGTGTGATTTGTTTGGCAGTCTTCATCAACGTTTTAGCTATTGACTTGGCCAACAAAAATGCTAAATATATTGAGTCGGAAAAATGTAATCTTCATGCTCAAAATTCCAAAAATGTGGACAAAATACTAATTGTTTTCACCGATTTTTCCGTTTTTCGACTACAGCACTTGACCTATTGAAAATTGTACAAAACAACCAAGACAAGAAATGTAATCTATAAAATTATGAACAACGTGATCTTAGTACTAGGCTTAAGCCAATTTTGTACCACTTCCGGATCCAAAACGAACATTTTCATTCCTTTTTGGACTACGCTTTTTTTTGCTGCGCTATCAAGTATTTAAGTTTGATATGAAATTATGTTTGATCCATGGTAGTGGATATTTAAGATTCGACCCGGCCGAACTTACATATTTCTTTTACATTATATTTTGTTTTCTTATTTGACATATTTTATTGAATATTTTTAATAGAATATTTCAAGAATCCTACATTTCCACAATCTGATATCAGAAATTTCTTTTACCTCTCGTTACGTTTCTTAAATGGTATGCTGGCCTACGCCATGAAGAACCTTCAAATGGAAATAAATTCCATTGACAACATCCTGCTGTGATATCCTTGATGTTGAGCAAACACTTACAGATGACAAAATCCACTTGGTCCGCAACAACAACAACAACAAACATCAACCAAGACATTGTTAAAAATCACGTAGCCTAATCCAAAAATGATTGTTAAACAAAGGCTCTGGCACTTGAAATGGACACTTTGCATTTTTACCAAGTGGCATATAGGCAGGCGCAAAGGATCTGTGATCCTTTTTGTAAAGTGACTAGATTAAATTTACAAGAACAACCTCTCTACTTTGTCTTTGGCTACCATGGTTACAATAACATCGAATATTTCACTTAAATCATTTTTATTTCCTTTGAAAAATGCCAACATCCTTCTTTCACACTTTGTTTCATTAATAATTCTCTAAAACCATATGTTCCCTTCCTCGCCCTACCATCCATCCTGCTGTTCTTGATATTGGACTAAGCGAGAATTTTCTATTAAGGGCGTCATGGTATCTCTTTTTGTTTTCATGAAATTGTCTTTTCATTTTGCAACAGCTTTGTCGATTTACTTATCGGGGTGTTGGGATAAATTTGTTATGGTACTTGAGTTAAGTGCATTTACTTGCACAAAGACCTGACAAAAATACTGAAATGCCATTCAGATTTGCTTTCTATAGGCCTTTTGGTGTTTGTTCAATATTCCGCTTATTTGCAATATGACAATTGAATGTCAATTTGGAATTATGTTCTAATATATAAAAAAATAAGTCGGGTTTTCCTTCCTGACGCAATAACTCCAGAATGCTCAAACCGATTTCCACGGTTTTGCATTCGTTGGAAAGGTCTCGGGCTCTGTGAGGTTTATACCAAAGAAAATTCCCCCGTTTCAACGGAAAAGGGGGAACATATTTTTTTGCATACAGCGCACATTACAAAAATTTATATTTTGAATTCATCGCAGTTGCTTTTGTTATAAAATAATTTTATTTTTTCACATGAAAAATGTTCGGAGAACGTAGAGGGTAATCATGTGGTGAAAATAGAGTACCTCATTTTTTTATATCTGGAGGAGGAGGGGGACATCCCCCTTACCCGACTTTTTACAAAAGTTCTCCGATTTGGGTGAAATTTACAAGGAAGGTTAAAGGTGATGTCTAGACAAAGACTCGTTATTTTATATTTCGATATTTGGCCGCGGAGGTGAACCACTCCTTTATACGATTTTTGTTTAAAGTGCAATAAAAACAAGTAAGTAAAGTAGAAAGTCGGGCGGGGCCGACTATATCATACCCTAAACCACCCTTACTGAATTAGTAAACATAAGCATTTGTGGGGTAACATTGATATACACTCTCACAAAAAATCGCTTCTGTAACATATACTCCCAAACATATTTTGCTTCAAGCATATACATTTTTGGGTATTGCCCAAACATTTATATGTTTGATCTCTACCAATATATAATATGTTTAAAAGCATATTGGTCTAAACAATATATGTTTGGGTAGTCTAAGTTCCAAACATTTTGTATTTTTGCATCCAAATTCAATAATGTTGTCTTCCAAAAAACAATATGTTATTATGTGACCATATAATATGTTTGGAAGCATTTTGCACCCAAAAATATTATATGCTTAAAAAAAATTCTCCCAAACAATATTGTGCTCAAAATTTTATTTATTTATTTATATATTTACAATCATAATGAATTATGAAAATAAACAGGTAATATAGGTGCAAACAACATAGGTTTTCGACCTGAATGCTCAAAATTTTGTTTCTGCCCAATTGTATATTCCCCGAAATATTTCTCACTTCCACGAGATTTTTTAGTTCTTAGCACCTTTTTCTGTAATACAAACACTGTAGAAAAAATTATTCAATTTTATGATTTTTTTTATTTTAATTTTACCTTTTGCCGGACGGGGATTCGAACAGCGGACCACACAGTTTGTAAGGATCAAAGTAGTAGCTGATCAATTGCCCAAGGAAAAATAAAATGTTAATTTTGTAATAACAAGCAACAACCACCAACTTAATTCAATATCGCTCCCTGTTAAATTGCGCTCCAAGCTACTAAACACATATGTGTTTATAGGCTATTTCTAAATTAATATATGTTTGCATCCAAGCATATTATATTTACAAACATTTTATGTCCCAAACATAATATGTTCTAACATATTACACAGAAAAAAAAGTGTCTCGTAAATTTAAGAAGATTTTTACAATAATTTATTACAAGAATTTTCCAGAATTTTAGTTCATTTTTCGTATCTTGAACGAAAATTAACTACTCGAAAGGAAATTTTACAAATTCTAAGTAGCAATCGTTTAGTTCATGGCCTACAAAATACGATGGAAATTTCCTTAAAAAATTTCTTAACTGGTAGTTAAAAATTCGTTTGTCATGCTATAAAACTACTTGTGAAATGTAAAGTATTTTCTAAATAATAAGTGCAATTTACTACAATATTTTTTTGTATGAGAAAATATTTTTTTACGAAAAATGAACTTAAAAGTGGATAGCAATTTCTTACTGACAATTCCTATAGTTAATAATTGTTGGTAAAAAATTACACAATGAAATATTTTTAGTTCACATGTAATTAAATTTATAGATATTTTCGTCAAAAATGGGAGATAACATTTTATGAAAATTTTGCAAATTTTAAGTTAAACGTTTCATCGTTCATAAACTGGTGTGCCTTTACGAATATTATTCTTAGAGTAAATTGTCAGCAGATGCGATGAACTAATGCATAGTACAGAGATCTTTATCGGCATAGTGGAATGTGATTAATGTAAAGATGATGTTACTTGAGTTTTGTTGTGTATACATGAGTGTGGGGTTGTTATTATTTTTATACCCACCACCATAGGATGGGGGGTATATTAACTTTGTCATTCCGTTTGTAACACATCGAAATATTGCTCTAAGACCCCATAAAGTATATATATTCTGGGTCGTGGTGAAATTCTGTGTCGATCTGAGCATGTCCGTCCGTCCGTCCGTCCGTCCGTCCGTCCGTCTGTTGAAATCACGCTAACTTCCGAACGAAACAAGCTATCGACTTGAAACTTGGCACAAGTAGTTGTTATTGATGTAGGTCGGATGGTATTGCAAATGGGCCATATCGGTCCACTTTTACGTATAGCCCCCATATAAACGGACCCCAAAATTTGGCTTGCGAGGCCTCTAAGAGAAGCAAATTTCATCCGATCTGGATGAAATTTGGTACATGGTGTTAGTATATGGTCTCTAACAACCATGCAAAAATTGGTCCACATCGGTCCATAATTATATATAGCCCCCATATAAACCGATCCCCCGATTTGGCTTGCGAGGCCCCTAAGAGAAGCAAGTTTCATCCGATCCGGCTGAAATTTGGTACATGGTGTTAGTATATGGTCTCTAACAACCATGCAAAAATTGGTCCACATCGGTCCATAATTATATATAGCCCCCATATAAACCGATCCCCCGATTTGGCTTGCGAGGCCCCTAAGAGAAGCAAATTTCATCCGATCCGGCTGAAATTTGGTACATGGTGTCAGTATATAGTCTATAACAACCATGCAAAAATTGGTCCACATCGGTCCATAATTATATATAGCCCCCATATAAACCGATCCCCCGATTTGGCTTGCGAGGCCTCTAAGAGAAGCAAATTTCATCCGATCCGGCTGAAATTTGGTACATGGTGTTAGTATATGGTCTCGAACAACCATGCAAAAATTGGTCCACATCGGTCCATAATTATATATAGCCCTCATATAAACCGATCCCCCGATTTGGCTTGCGAGGCCTCTAAGAGAAGCAAATTTCATCCGTTATGGCTGAAATTTGGTACGTGATGTTAGTATATGGTCTCTAACAACCATGCAAAAATTGGTCCACATCGGCTCATAATTATATATAGCCCCCATATAAACCGATCACCAGATTTGACCTCCGGAACCTCTTGGAAGACCAAAATTCATCTGATTCAGTTGAAATTTGGTACATGGTGTTAATATATGGCCTCAAACTCCCATGCAAAAATTGGTCGATATCGGTCCATAATTATATATAGGCCCCATATAAACCGATCCCCAGATTTGACCTCCAGAGCCCCTTGGAAGAGCAAAATACTTCCCATTCGGTTGAAATTTGGTACGGGATGTTAGTATATGGTATCCAACAACCATGCAGGAATAAGAAGTTTTAAGATACCACAACCCAAGTAATTCGATTGTGGATGACAGTCTTTCGTAGAAGTTTCTACGCAATCCATGGTGGTGGGTACATAAGATTCGGCCTGGCCGAACTTGCGGCCGTATATACTTGTTGTCCATTTAGTGGTTTGTGTGTGTGTGTTTGTTCGCGGATGGTTTATTTGGCTGGATGAGGTGTTGTTTTCAATAAAGGCACATGTGTTTTTGTTGTTGTAGGAATGTTTTGGTTTTGCTTGGTTTTGTTTGGCATGCTTCAGTTGTATAGTTGGCGTTGGCGTGGGCTGTTGCATCTTTTAAGTAGGTATGCAACAAGGGAATATAAAGGCATGGAATATTTTGAATTTTTGAGACATATATTGGTGTTTGTTTATTAAACCTTTAAATGAAAATTATTAATATTTTATCGGTAGTTTAGAAAAAAGTTATTAAGAATATTTAGGAAAATATGTTGAAATTGAAAGTGTATTGAAATTTTTATTCTATTAAAAAAAAAATAATATTCAATTCCAGATGAATTTGGAAAATGTTTGTTATATCTCAGCGTATAGTTTATTCATAAATTGGTAAGTATTTTTTAATATGACTTTCTTTTAAAAAGAATATTTTTTATGTATATTATTATTTGTTAATTATTTTTTTTTTTTTGAAAACCAGTTTAATGTTTTCTTTGTTGTAAAAACAATATTTAATTTCAGAGCAACTCCAGATGGATTCGAACAAATTTAAAAAATAGAGAATTGGTAAGTTTTCTTTTAAAAAGTGGCTTTCTTTCAACTAGAATATTTACGTTTTTATGACCTTTTTATAATCAAAATTACAGGTTTTTAATACCTTATTTTAGTATTTCTTTAATCAAATTTTTTGGAAACCAATGTAATATTTTTAATGTAAAAACAAGTATATACGGCCGCAAGTTCGGCCAGGCCGAATCTTATGTACCCACCACCATGGATTGCGTAGAAACTTCTACGAAAGACTGTCATCCACAATCGAATTACTTGGGTTGTGGTATCTTAAAACTTCTTATTCCTGCATGGTTGTTGGATACCATATACTAACATCACGTACCAAATTTCAACCGAATGGGAAGTATTTTGCTCTTCCAAGGGGCTCTGGAGGTCAAATCTGGGGATCGGTTTATATGGGGCCTATATATAATTATGGACCGATATCGACCAATTTTTGCATGGGAGTTTGAGGCCATATATTAACACCACGTACCAAATTTCAACTGAATCAGATGAATTTTGGTCTTCCAAGAGGTTCCGGAGGTCAAAATATGGTGATCGGTTTATATGGGGGCTATATATAATTATGAGCCGATGTGGACCAATTTTTGCATGGTTGTTAGAGACCATATACTAACATCACGTACCAAATTTCAGCCATATCGGATGAAATTTGCTTCTCTTAGAGGCCTCGCAAGCCAAATCGGGGGATCGGTTTATATGGGGGCTATATATAATTATGGACCGATGTGGACCAATTTTTGCATGGTTGTTCGAGACCATATACTAACACCATGTACCAAATTTCAGCCGGATCGGATGAAATTTGCTTCTCTTAGAGGCCTCGCAAGCCAAATCGGGGGATCGGTTTATATGGGGGCTATATATAATTATGGACCGATGTGGACCAATTTTTGCATGGTTGTTAGAGACCATATACTGACACCATGTACCAAATTTCAGCCGGATCGGATGAAATTTGCTTCTCTTAGGGGCCTCGCAAGCCAAATCGGGGGATCGGTTTATATGGGGGCTATATATAATTATGGACCGATGTGGACCAATTTTTGCATGGTTGTTAGAGACCATATACTAACACCATGTACCAAATTTCAGTCGGATCGGATGAATTTGCTTCTCTTAGGGGCCTCGCAAGCCAAATCGGGGGATCGGTTTATATGGGGGCTATATATAATTATGGACCGATGTGGACCAATTTTTGCATGGTTGTTAGAGACCATATACTAACACCATGTACCAAATTTCAGCCGGATCGGATGAAATTTGCTTCTCTTAGAGGCCTCGCAAGCCAAATTTTGGGGTCCGTTTATATGGGGGCTATACGTAAAAGTGGACCGATATGGCCCATTTGCAATACCATCCGACCTACATCAATAACAACTACTTGTGCCAAGTTTCAAGTCGATAGCTTGTTTCGTTCGGAAGTTAGCGTGATTTCAACAGACGGACGGACGGACGGACGGACGGACGGACGGACATGCTCAGATCGACTCAGAATTTCACCACGACCCAGAATATATATACTTTATGGGGTCTTAGAGTAATATTTCGATGTGTTACAAACGGAATGACAAAGTTAATATACCCCCCATCCTATGGTGGTGGGTATAACAAATATTTAATTTCAGAATAACCCCTTAAAAATTTGGACAAATTGTTAGTACTCCTTTGCCTGTAATTTAATAGTGAATTGGTAAGGATTCTTTAACTTTCTTTTAGCCCTGGGCAGTCATCCTTATTTTTTGTACATTAACGTCAGACTTTGTCATTTTGACTACGGCTCATTTCAAGACGCTAAAATTTTCATCGTGAGCGAAAAAGTGAACCAAACTTGAGTTTATTTTCTTATTCAATTTGGTTTTAAGTAGTATAAAACAAAAATTCATAAAACGGTCGAATTAGTATAACTTCCCAATAGACTAAAATGCATTTTAAATCGAAAATGAAATTACGTGTCGTCATTTTGACGAATGATGACTGTCTAGGGTTATCAAGAATATTTGGTTTTTAATGCATATTATTATTTTTTTCATTAGATTTTTTGAAAACTTATTTAATAATTTTATTTAATATTTAATTTCAGAGTAACCCAAATAAATTTGGACAACTTTTTATATTTCCCCTCAGCGTACAATTTAATAGAGAATTGGTAAGTTTTATATTAAAACTTTGGCTTTCTTTCAACTAGAATATTTATTTTATTATATCCTTCACATCGATAACAACACAGTTTTATGAGTTTATATAGAATACTTCATTATTTTTCTAATTGTTTCAGGTACACATTTTATGAGATACGTTTTCCAAAGAAAAGTTGAATTCTTTACACCATTTGATAAAATGCCCCAAATATGGTAAGTTACAAGCTAAAATGAAGAATTAAAAATTATATTTCATTACATGGTGTTAATTTTTAACAATTTTCATTTTTGTTTCCATTTTTTCCAGCAAGATATGTGAAAAAACTACCTACGATGAATAAAAAAAGGATAAGTCAAAATGTCCAAACAACGGGTTCAAATGAACTACTCTCTGTTCCACGTGGTCATCATTTTTATTCACAAAAAACATTGTATTAAAAACTTTCATCATAAGTTTTTATAATAAAGTACTTTTGCTTAAAGAAGGTTTAATTTTAATGTATGAAAATTTTCATAATAGTAAAACGGTTTGTTGTTCCTTTAATTATTTAATTTCTCTGTACTGTGGAATGATTGATTTAAAAATAGTTTAGTCGTCGACATTTTAAAGAGACTGTTAACCAATTTTTATTATCGGGTTTCCCACAAAATAAGCAAGTAAACCAAAATAATACTGACTTTTTAACTTGGTAGGGGTATATAAATCTTATGGTGTTGTAAAAATGAACTAAACTACAATGTTATAGATGAACTAAAATTTAAGAAAATTATAAACTAGACAAGTTGAAAAAAATCTTAAGGGCTAAATCATGGTCAATATTACTACAGTTTAGTTCATTTTGCAATGGAAAAGGGTTCACTGTTTTTTCAGTGTAACATATATGTCCCAAACATGTTATGCTAGTTTATGAACAATATATGCTTGCACTCAAAAATTTTGTGTTTAAAAATTTGTGTTCCAAACATATAATGTTTATAGCCAAACATATGAAAAACAGTCTTTTTCATCCGTGTAGGTATGGGAGATAAACCGCAGTTGCATATTCAAGAAAATTAAGGGGTACATGTTTATGGGTGCTTTGTCTCAATCTGACTATAGCTCATAGTCAGTGTTGCCAGGAAAAATGTTCGGTTTACCCTACAAGGACAAAAAAGTTCCCTACTTTCCATACATTCCCAAACAATTTTCCCTACAATATTTTTCGTTAAATTTAAACAAATTTTACAAAACAAAAATGGTTCCAAGTACTTTATTATCTTAAAACATGAATATGCAACGTATATAGCTTAGAATTTAAATTTGAATTACCACCACGGTTGCCACAGTTGGTAGAATTCTACCCAAAACAGTATTTTTATACCCTCCCCCATAGGATGGGGGTATATTAACTATGTCATTCCGTTTGTAACACATCGAAATATTGCTCTTAGACCCCATAAAGTATATATATTCTGGGTCGTGGTGAAATTCTGAGTCGATCTGAGCATGTCCGTCCGTCCGTCCGTCTGTTGAAATCACGCTAACTTCCGAACGAAAAAAGCTATCGACTTGAAACTTGGTACAAGTAGTTGTTATTGATGTAGGTCGGATGGTATTGCAAATTACCATATCGGTCCACTTTTACGTATAGCCCCCATATAAACGGACTTCTAAGAGAAGCAAATTTCATCCGATCCGGCTGAAATTTGGTACATGGTGTTAGTATATGGTCTCTAACAACCATGCAAAAATTGGTCCACATCGGTCCATAATTATATATAGCCCCCATATATACCGATCCCCCGATTTGGCTTGCGAGGCCTCTAGGAGATGCAAATTTCATCCGATCCTGCTGAAATTTGGTACATGGTGTTAGTATATGGTCTCTAACAACTATGCAAAAGTTGGTCCACATTGGTCCATAATTGTATATAGCCCCCATATAAACCGATCACCAGATTTGACCTCCGGAGCCTCTTGGAAGACCAAAATTCATCTGATTCAGTTGAAATTTGGTACGTGGTGTTAATATAGGTCCATAGTTATATATAGCCCCCATATAAACCGATCCATACACATACTTTTTTTGTCTAATGTATACCTCGTATGGACTAACACACAATTTAGAAACGATTTAAGATATCACAACCCAAGTAATTCGATTGTTGCTGACAGTCTTTCGTAGAAGTTTCTACGCAATCCATGGTGGAGGGTACATAAGATTCGGCCTGGCCGAACTTACGGCCGTTTATACTTGTTTTCTTGTTAAATCTCTATAAAAATAAAATCTTGGAAAAAGTTTCTATAAACAAACTATTGTGAGAAAATTTTCTATAGAAATAAAATTTTGACAATAAATTCTATAGAAATAAAATTTTGAGACAAAAATCCAAAGAAATAAAATTTTGAGAAAATTTTTTATAGAAATAATATTTTGAAAAAATTGCTATAGAAATACAATTTGGACAAAATTTTCTATAGAAATAAAATGTTGAAAAAATGTTCTACAGGAATAAAGTTTTGACAAAAATTTCTATCGAAATATTTGTCTGGTAGATTTTTGGTAATTTGTGGTAATCTACAAATTTTGTTAGATTTTTTTATACCCTCCATCATAGGATGGGGGTATATTAACTTTGTCATTCCGTTTGTAACACATCGAAATATTGCTCTAAGACCCCATAAAGTATATATACACGGATGAAAAAGACTGTTTTTCATATGTTTGGCTATAAACATTATATGTTTGTTCATAAACTAGCATAACATGTTTGGGACATATATGTTAATATGTTAGAACATATCATGTTTGGGACATAAAATGTTTGTAAATATAATATGCTTGGATGCAAACATATATTAATTTAGAAATAGCCTATAAACATATATGTGTTTAGTAGCTTGGAGCGCTATTTAACAGGGAGCGATATTGAATTAAGTTGGTGGTTGTTGCTTGTTATTACAAAATTAACATTTTATTTTTCCTTGGGCAATTGATCAGCTACTACTTTGATCCTTACAAACTGTGTGGTCCGCTGTTCGAATCTCCGTCCGGCAAAAGGTAAAATTAAAATAAAAAAAATCATACAATTGAATAATTTCTTCTACAATGTTTGTATTACAGAAAAAGGTGCTAAGAACTAAAAAATCTCTTGGAAGTGAGAAAGATGTGGGGGAATATACAATTGGGCAGAAACAAAATTTTGAGCATTCAGGTCGAAAACCTATGTTGTTAGCACCTATATTACCTGTTTTTTTCATAATTCATTATGATTGTAAATAAATAAATAAATAAATAAAATTTTGAGCACAATATTGTTTGGGAGAATTTTTTTTAAGCATATAATATTTTTTGGGTGCAAAATGCTTCCAAACATATTATATGTTCACATAATAACATATTGTTTTTTGGAAGACAACATTATTGAATTTGGATGCAAAAATACAAAATGTTTGGAACTTAGACTACCCAAACATATATTGTTTAGACCAATATGCTTTCAAACATATTATATATTGGAAGAGATCAAACATATAAATGTTTGGGCAATACCCAAAAATATATATGCTTGAAGCAAAATATGTTTGGGAGTAAATGTTACAGAAGCGATTTTTTGTGAGCGTGTATATTCTGGGTCGTGGTGAAATTATGAGTCGATCTAAGCATGTCCGTCCGTCCGTCCGTCCGTCCGTCTGTTGAAATCACGCTAACTTCCGAACGAAACAAGCTATCGACTTGAAACTTGGCACAAGTAGTTGTTATCGATGCAGGTCGGATGGTATTGAAAACGGGTACGGGTCCACTTTTACGTATAGTCCCCATATAAAGGGACCCTCAGATTTGGCTTGTGGAGCCTCTAACAGAAGCATATCTCATCCGATCCGGCTGAAATTTGGTATATGATGTTGGTATATGGTCTCTAACAATCATGCAAAAATTGGTCCACATCGGTCCATAATTATATATAGCCCCCATATAAACCGATCTCCAGATTTGGCTTGTGGAGCCTCTAAGAGAAGCATATTTCATCCGATCCGGCTGAAATTTGGTACATGGTTTTGGTATATGGTCTCTAACAACCATGCAAAGATTGGTTCACATCGGTCCATAATTATATATAGACCCCATATAAACCGATCTCCAGATTTGGCTTGCGAAGCCTCAAAGAGGAGCAAATTGCATCCCATCCGGCTGAAATTTGGTACATGGTATTGGTATATGGTCTCTAACAATCGTGCAAAAATTGGTCCACATCGGTTCATAATTATATATAGCCCCCATATAAACCGATCCCCAGATTTGGCTTGCGAAGTCTCCAAGAGAAGCAAATTTCATCCGATTCGGCTGACATTTGGTACATGGTATTTGTATATGGTTTCTACCAACCGTGCAAAAATTGGTCCACATCGGTCCATAATTATATATGGCGCCCATATAAACCGATCCCCAGATTTGGGTTGCGGAGCCTCAAAGAGAAGCAAATTTCATCCGATCCGCCTGAAATTTGGGACATGATATTGGTATATGGTCTCTAACAACCATGCAAAAATTGGTCCACATCGGTTCATAATTATATATAGCCCCCATGTAAACCGATCCCCAGATTTTTCTTGCGAAGTCCCCAAGAGAAGCAAATTTCATCCAATCCGGTTTTAATTTGGAACATGGTGTTAGTATATGATCTTTAACAACCGTGCCAGAATTGGTCCATATCGGTCCATAATTATATATAGCCCCCATATAAAACATTCTCCAGATTTGACCTCCGGAGCCTCTTGGAGGAGCAAAATTCATCCGACCCGGTTCAAATTAGGCACGTGGTGTTAGTATATGGTCGCTAACAACCATACCAAACTGGGTCCAATCACACAAAAATTGGTCCATATCGGTTCATAATCATGGTTGCTACTCGAGCCAAAAATAATCTACCAAGATTTTATTTCTATAGAAAATTTTGTCAAAAGTTTATTTCTATAGAAAATTTTGTTAAAATTTTATTTCTGTAGAAATTTTTGCCAAAATTTTCTTTCTATCGAAAATTTTGTCAAAATTTTTATTTCTATAGAAAATTTTGTGACAATTTTATTTCTATAGAAAATTTTGTCAAAATTTTATGTCTACTTTGTCAAACTGAATTATATACGTATTGGATCGATCTTTTTTGATTTAATATATACCACGTATGGACTTACATACAATTTAGAAGATGGTGTTAGGAGGTTTTAAGATACCTTGTCATCGGCAAGCGTTACCGCAACATAAGCAATTCGATTGTGGATGGCAGTGTTTAGATGAAGTTTCTATGCAATCCATGATGGAGGGTACATAAGCTTCGGCCTGTCCGAACTTACGGCCGTATATACTTGTTTTTTTTTTTTTTTTGCACGAGTGGTAACTGTTGTTACAACACATTGTTAAAGATCAAGCCTTGTCGGCTTCTAATTTCCTCCTCTAGAGCCACCAAAATTTAAAAGTTATTACAAATTGTGTTGAGTGAAAATGTCCCTACATTGTGGTCCAACGTGCCTACAAGACGGTAAATAGTAGAAAACCCCTATATATAGGGAATTTCCCCCACTTCTAGCAACACTGGCTGTAGTTGATATTGCACCTACGGAGTTAGTATGCCACTAATATTGAGGCCACTATTAAACAAGTATATACGGCCGTAAGTTCGGCCAGGCCGAATCTTATGTACCCTCCACCATAGATTGCGTATAAACTTCTACGAAAGACTGTCATCCACAATCGTATCTTAAATCATTTTCTAAATTGTGAGTTAGTCTATACGTGGTATATATGTATTACACAAAACTGGTATGTATAGGTAAGTCTACAAATAATTACGAATCGATATGGACTTTTGCACTGTACGTAGAGAGCCAGAATTGAAATATGGGGGTCGCTTATATGGGGGCTATATACAATTATGAACTTAATATGGACCAATTTTTGTGTGATTTGGGATCGATTTATCTGAGGGCTATATATAACTATAGACCGATATGGACCTAGTTAGGCATGGTTTTTAACGGCCATATACTAGCACAATGTACCAAATTTCAACTGACCCGCATGAAATTTGCTCCTCCAAGAGACTCCAAAACCAAATCTCGGGATCGGTTTGTATGGAGGCTATATATGATTATGGACTGATATGGACCACTTTTGACATGGTTTTTAAATATCATATACTACCACCACGTAACAAATTTCAACCAGATCGTATGAATTTTGCTTCTCCAAAAGGTACCGGAGGTCAAATCTGGGGATCGGCTAATATGGGGGTTATATATAATTATGGACTGATATAAACCAATTCATGCATGGTTGTTGGATACCATACACTAACACCACGTACCAAATTTCAACTGAATCGGATGAATTTTGCTCTTCCAAGGGGCTCCGGAGGTCAAATCTAGGGATCGGTTTATATGGGGGCTATATATAATTATGCACCGATGTGGACCAATTTTTGCATGGTCATTAGAGACCATATACTAACACCATGTTCCACATTTCAGCCGGATGGGGTGAAATTTGCTTCTCTTAGAGACTCCTCAAGGTAAATCGGGGGATCGGTTTATATGGGGGCTATATATAATTATTGACCGATGTGGACCAATTTTTGCATAGTTGTTAGAGATCATATACTAACACTACGTACCAAATTTAAGCCGGATCGGATGAAACTTTCTTCTCTTAGAGTCTCCGCAAGCCAAATCTGGGGATCGGTTTATATGGGGGCTATATATAATTATAGACCGATGTGGACCAATTTTTGCATGGTTGTGAAAGACCATATACTTACACTATGTACCAAATTTCAGCCGGAGCGGATGAAATTTGCCTCGCAAGCCAAATTTGGGAGTCCGTTTATATGGGGGCTATACGTAAAAGTGGACCGCTATGGCCCATTTGCAATACCATCCGACCTACCTCGATAACTACTACTTGTACCAAGTTTCAAGTTGATAGCTTGTTTCGTTCGAAGTTAGCGTGATTTCAACAGACGGACGGACGGACGGACATGCTCAGATCGACTCAGAATTTCACCACGACCCATAATATATATACTTTATTGGGTCTTAGAGCAATATTTCGATGTGTTACAAACGGAATGACAAAGTTCACCCATCCTATGGTGAAGGGTATAAAAAGAGAAAATCGTTCAATTAGTGTGGGTAATAAATCCAAATTTGTAAAAATCGAGCAATATTCTTTTGTAAGATTTTACTCTTCAACCGTCGAACGTAACGGACGTGTTTTTCAATAGCGGATAAACTCATCGTAATAGGTACCTCCTACGAATTTCAAGTGTGGTGGGATATTAAGCCACCATGCAGCGAAATTCCAAGTCATCCACTGGGTTGCTAACTTCAGGGCCCAGTGGACGGGTATCGACTGGAGTTATAAATCTGGGCAATGACCAAGAGTTAGGTTAGGTTAGGTTAAAGTGGCAGCCCGATTAAGATTCAGGCTCACTTAGACTATTCAGTCCATTGTGATACCACATTAACTAAAAGTACCTATTACATATGGGCACTTCTAGTTTTAACCGCTGAACTTTCTCGATTATTTTCTTCTGTTGAACCAACCAGATTGTTCCAAAAACATTAGCAGACTGCTTAAGTTAACGTTTTCCAGGTCCGCCAGTAATCTGAAGCTATATGCCCCTAAAATTTGCTTACGCCTAACACAAAATGCAGGACACTCACACAAGAGGTGTTTTATTGATTCCTTTTCCTCCGCATCATGACAGCTCATACAATACTTCGCACCAATAGTTTTTGCAAAATCGCCTATCAGGCTATATCTAAATCTGAACCAATTTGCATAATATATTGTGGGTTTGATTAATACCACAAAAGGTTACCTTGTGCAAGATTTAAGTAAGATCAGTTAAGAAATGAGGCCTATATGGTCAAACATCAGGTTATTAGGGGGGAATTTTTCAAAATCGGGCGATACATATATGGGACCTATATCTACATCTGAACCGATTTCGATGAAATTTTGCACATACAGTTAGAACTATAGAGGACTGGATCTAGCCAACTTTGAGGAAGATCGGTTAAGAAATAAGTGTTCTATGGCCAAATTTGGGAAAATCGGGCTATACAGATATATGGGAGCTATATCTAAATCTGAACCGATTTCGATGATTTTTTGCACATATAGTTAGTGCTATAGAAGACTACATTTAGCCAAATTTGAGTAAGATCGGTTGATAAATAATTTTTTATGGACAAATTTAGAAAAGTCGGGCGGTAAATATATATGGAAGTTATAGCTGAATCTGAACCGATTTCGATGATTTTTTGGGTTTTACGGTCAAATTTGGGAAATTCGGGCGATACATATATATATGTAATATGATATATATGTAAACCTGAACCGATTTCGATGAAATTTTGCAGACTTAAAGGGTGATGAAAAACTTTACTATGTGCAAAAGTTGTTAACGATCGGTTTGTAAAAAAGCGCAACGTGACTCCATTTGTCGAAATCGGGCGATACATATATATGGGAGCTATATCTAAATTTGATCCGATTTCTTCCAAATTCAATAGCGTTCGTCCCTGTGCCCAAAAAACACTCTGTACCAAATTTCATCCAAATAGGTTAATAATTGCGACCGGAATCCTGTGAACATCAAATACATGGACGGACACCAAGCGCTAGATCGACTCAGGAGGTGATTCTAAGTCGATCTGTATATATTTTATGGGGTCTAAAATCAATATTTCTGGTAGGCACATTTTTTGGCCGATCAATGTTATTATACCCTGACCACTATGTGGTTTAGGGTATAAAAACAACAAAAATTCTCTGATTTACAGAGAACATGCCATGAGGTTATGAATTTATTATGGGGTACCTGATTTTTTAATATTTGCACGGGAAAGGGGACCTCTCCCTTGCCCGGCTTTTTGAAAATTGGAACAAAATTATCAGATTTGCTTGAAATTTTCAGGGGGAGGTTGAAGGGGGCCTCTAGGCAAAGAATAGCTACTTTATTGTTCGATATTTGGTCGATGAGGGACCTCCTTTTGTCCGACTTTTTTTAAAGTACAATGAAAAAACTAAAATCTGTCGACTTACTGAAATTTTATGGAGGACTAAGTCATGCCGGAAACAATTACACTTTTCCAATTTACTTGAAATTTACAGAGGATGTGGGGTAGGTTATATTGTTATAATGGATATCTGATTTTGTGATATTCGGAAGGGAAGTGGGACCTCCCTTTGTCATGCTGTTTAAAAATTTGGCATTTGCTTGAGATTTTCTGGGACGTCTACACAATATACGCTATATCATTATTCGATATTGGGACGGGCAGGGAGACCTCCTCTAAAACTGAAAAAAACTAGAATTCGCAAGTTTACTTGAAATTTACAAAGGCCGTAGGGGAAGGTTATGAAATCAATATGGTGTACTTGAGTTTTGGGTATTTGGACGGGAATCTTCTCCTTGCCCCACACTATGAAACTTGATGGAAAGTTTACAGATTTCCTTGCAATTTGCAGAGAAAGTGACGACCTTTAAAAAAATTCTAACCTTCTCCGATTTCCTTGAAATTGGGAGAAGATGGAATAGTGAAGTTGGGTAGTTTGTGAAATGAATATAGGGTACGTGAATTTACGATATCTGGTCGGGGAGGAGCCAAAGAGTGGGGTTCCCTTTTGCCCGATGTTTTGAAAATAGAAAGTAAATGGGAAATAATTTTATGATTTTTCCACAGCTTTCTGCCAGACTTTTTAAAGTAAAAAACTTAAATGTACACGAAGTTGACAGACAACGTAGAGAGTGCTTTATTTTTCGGTATATGTTTGCAAAACGCACGTTTTCCGTGTCCAACATTTTAACAAATTTTTAGTATTTCTACTTTTTCCGATTTATTGGACGGTATGTTGAGAAGAAGTATACCTCCGCTTGACAAACCACGCTTCATATTCACAGGAAATGTAGAAGAGTGTCCAACGATTTGAATACATAACATTTAAAAAACAAAAAATTGGTTGAAAGGGAACACCCCCTATCCGACGTTTGTTAAGTCGGTCCGTTTTCTATCTGCACACAAAAAAATGTTGTTCTGATTCCAACACGAAATTAATTGATCCAATTAATTTTTTAATTGAAATGTCTTCAATCACGAAAATGATAGTATCAATCACAGTTTTAATTGGAAATTTAAAAAATGCTTGATTAAAAAATTAATTGATTTATTAGGAATTTTCAATTAATTTTTTAATTGATTCGATTAAAAATTTAATTGATGTTGAATGCAAAACTCAATTAATTTTTTCCATTAAAACGTAACTATTTTCAATTACTTTCTTACCTGACTTACGGCCATTTTCATGTAGCTCCATTAGGCTTTAACTGCCAGTTAACAGAAAGAAAAATTAAAATATCTTTTCTCCGGTTAACTTTAACAGAAAAAACTTCAGCAGTTAAGTTTCTAACTGGCATATGGAATATATACGCAAGATGACAGATATGTAGATATCACGGTTTAAAAGTTCGTTAGCTAACGTAGCACTAACGGAGCTTCATGAAAATGTTGGTTAGTGTTTTTAGTTTGATTAAAAATGGATAGTTTGATATAAATGTTTAGTAAAAAATTAAAAAAATGTCGATCACTTTTTTTAAGTGACTAGTCTTCCGAGTTTGATTAAAAAGTTAATTGTATCAATAAATTTTAAAATGTTTAATCATTGGTATAATAAGCTTAAAGTTTCTATCTTGATTAAAAAGTTAATTGTCGATCACTTTTTTTAAGTGACTAGTCTTCCGAGTTTGATTAAAAAGTTAATTGTGTCAGTTAATTTTTTAATTCAAATTTTTAAAATGTTTAATCATTGGTATAATTAGTTTAATGTTTCTATCTTGATTAAAAAGTTAATTGTATCAATTAATTTATTAATTGAAAAAATTTTCAACTTCAATCAACGTTTTAATTGGAAATATGTTGGTGATATTTTTTTCTGTGTGCATAACCGCCCTATTTCTGTATATAAATGAAAAAGCAATGTAAATGTACGGGACACGTGTATGGAAACCATGGAGTGAATAATCAGTACTTCAGGTCTGGGGAAGTCTGGCCAGACCCTACTCTTTACAAGAGTTCAAATCTTTTCGAATTTTTCAGATCAAAGATATGGTTGACTAAGTTATCGAAAATATGCTTCGGGAGGTGCAGAGAAGTGGGCCGGATTACTCTAGTTATTCACTAAAAAAATAATGTCTTGTATATAAAATACGAATGCGAGTTTCGGTTAGCATATGCACTGAAAAAAATCATGTCTGTGCCCAAGATTTTGTCTTTACACTAATGATTTTGGTATTGATTCCGAGCCAAAGAAGCGGACAATTCTTGAAAAAAGTTCTTGATTGTATGAAACACATTTCAACTGATTTATCTTTACACTAATTATTTTCGTATTGATTTCGAGCCAAATAAGCGGAGAATTAAAGCAAGGATATATTTAAGACACAATTCTCTTTAAAGCTTGAGTTTTGTGTACTTGATTCTAGGAAGTAAATTTTAATTTATTCGTTATTTAAATTTTGTTTGTTCGTGTTCTATCAAAGTCCTTTAAAAACGTGTTATCGACAACTTAAATTTCCAAATTCAGACTAGACTTCAAGTAGGCCAAAACGACTTCAGAAAAAAAAAGAGAAATGTGTCTTCTACGCTGAAAAAAAATCGTACACTGAATAATAACCCAGTAAAAAAAATTTGGAAGCTCTTCCAAAGGCACAACCTTAAAAGCACTTCCAGAAGATGCACTCCCAATGATGTTCTTTATTTTAACTACCCAGGAAGTTATTTTAATTCAATTTTTTAGTACTTGCTTTTTTCATACTTTTAATGGGTAATTTTATATCATCCACCATAGGATGTGGGGTATATTAACTTTGTCATTCCGTTTGTAACATATCGAAATATTGCTCTAAGACACCATAAAGTATATATAAAGGGCGATACGGTCAAAATTTGGTCAAGGGAAAACGCGTGTAAATCGGTGAAATCGTTTATTTAAAAAATCAAATTAAATTTCTTTTTCAAGTTCAATTAGTATAAAATTCAGGAAAAATATTCAGTTAGGCTTTCGCTTTTCCAAATCCGAATTGCCGGGCCTCACGCTTGACACCTGCCATCAGATTTTGTACAGCCACCTTGTCCACCTTCTTCGCCGCAGAAAGCCAGTTTGCCTTGAAATGCTGCTCGTCCTTAGCAGTTTTTTGGTCTTCTTTAGGTTCCGCTTGACAATAGCCCAGTATTTCTCAATTGGGCGGAGCTCTTGCGTGTTGGGAGGGTTCTTGTCCTTGGGAACCACCTGCACGTTGTTGGCGGCGTACCACTCCATGGCCTTTTTACCGTAATGGCAAGATGCCAAATCCGGCCAAAACAGTACGGAACAACCGTGTTTCTTCTGGAAAGGCAGCAGACGTTTATTCAAACACTCTTTCACGTAAATTTCTTGGTTGACAGTCCCGGAAGCTATGAAAATGCTGCTTTACAAGCCACAGGTACAGATGGCTTGCCAAACCAGATATTTCTTTGCGAACTTTGACAGTTTATGTGCTTGAAAATATCTGCTATCTTTCCCCTTCCTTTTGCCGTATAAAACTCCTGTCCCGGAAGCTGCTTGTAGTCGGCTTTGACGTAGGTTTCGTCGTCCATTACCACGCAGTCAAACTTCATCAGCATCGTCGTGTACAGCCTCCGGGATCGCGCTTTGGCCGTCGTATTTTGTTTATCATCGCGATTTGGAGTCACTACCTTCTTGTAAGTCGATAGTCCGGCTCGTTTTTTGGCTCGATGCACGGTTGTAGACGATACACCCAGCTTATTTGCGGCATCTCGGAGAGAGGTTAGGGTTTCGCTTGAAACTACCGGCAACTCTCTTTGTCGTCTCAGCGGCTTCCGGTTTTCGATTTCCCCCCGATCCAGACTTCCTGGCTGTCGACAAACGTTCCCCAAACACTTTAATTACATTTGTAACGGTTGATTTGGCAAAGCTGGCGATGTTGCCAGCTTTGCGTGCGAGTAGCTCGGATTTTTGCGATGCGCGAGCAAAATTTTGATACGCTGCTCTTCTTGCTTGGACGGCATTTTGACAACTGAAGAGTGAATTCCAAAATCAAAATAAGAGCAACATTCTACACACACACCTTCAAAATGAGGGGTGTTCAGGTTTTTTAAATGCAAAATTGAAAGAAATACGTCAAGTTTATATTGACCAAATTTTGACCGTATCACCCTTTATTATGTTTAAAAATTGTGCCCGAACACACATTTTGTTTATATCGGAACATATGAAAAACATATTTTTCTAACAGTGCAGGAAGTTATTTTAATTCAATTTTTTAGTACTTGGGTTTTTCATACTTTTAATGGGTAATTTTAACATTTTATACCCTCCACCATAGGATGGGGGTATATTAACTTTGTCATTCCGTTTGTAACACACCGAAATATTGCTCTAAGACCCCATAAAGTATACATATTCTGGGTCGTGGTGAAATTCTGAGTCGATCTAAGCATGTCCGTCTGTCCGTCCGTCTGTTGAAATCACGCTAACTTCCGAACGAAACAAGCTATCGACTTGAAACTTGGCACAAGTAGTTGTTATTGATGTAGGTCGGATGGTATTGCAAATGGACCATATCGGTCCACTTTTACGTATAGCCCCCATATAAACCGATCGCCAGATTTGGCTTGAGGAGCCTCTAAGAGAAGCAAATTTCATCCGATTCGGTTGAAATTTGGTACGTAGTGTTAGTATACGGTGTTAAGAAGTTTTAAGATACCTTGCCATCGGCAAGCGTTACCTTAACCCATGTAATTCGATTGTGGATAACAGTCTTTAGTACAAGTTTCTATACAATCCATGGTGGAGGGTACATAAGATTCGGCCTGGCTGAACTTACGGCTGTGTATACTTGTTTTGTTTCAAATAGGTTGCAAACAGAGTAAGAATTCATAAAATGGTAAAAATCATTTAAATTTTGTCGAAAAAAATGCTAAACCCAATCTGAAAAAATTGTGAATTTTTGAAAATATTTGAGGTTAGACGTTTCCGACAAGCGTTAGAATCCATTAAAAATTATAAAAAATTATTTATTTGACAAATTATCACAGATTTTTTTAATTTACATCCAAAACATTGAGTTCGGAGCAGATCTAAAAAAGTGATGCAAAGTCAGTGCAAAGGGTGTTGAAATGGAGGACTTCCGTCCTCTGACAAGCCCACGAAACTTTGTTGGTTTTTATGTATGTCTCAAACATTTTTCTATGGTGGTGGGTATCACCATAGAATGGTGACGGGGGTATAATAAGTTTGTCATTCCGTTTGTAACACATCGAAATATCGATTTCCGACTATATAAAGTATATATATTCTTGATCAGGGAGAAATTCTAAGACAGTCTTCAATAATGAAGCAATCGTGTTGAAATTTTGCACAAACTCGTCTTTTGTCTGCAGGCAGGTCAAGTTCGAAGATGGGCTATATCAGTCCAGGTTTTGATATAGTCCCCATATAAACCGACCTCCCGATTTGGGGTCTTGGGCTTATAGAAATCGTAGTTTTTATCCAATTTGCCTGAAATTTGAAATCTAGAGGTATTTTATGACCATAAAGAGGTGTGCTAAAAGTGGTGAGTATCGGTCCATGTTTTGGTATAGCCCCCATATAGACCGATCTCTCGATTTTACTTCTTGGGCTTATAGAAACCGCAGTTTTTAATCAATTTACCTGAAATTGGAAATCTAGAGGTATTGTAGGACCACAAAAACGTGTGCCAAAAATTGTGAGTATCGGTCAATATTTTGGTATAGCCCCCATATAGACCGATCTCACGATTTGGGATCTTGGGCTTACAGAAACCGTAGTTTTTATCGTATATGTCTGAAATTGGAAATCTAGAGGTATTTTAGGACCATAAAAAGGTGTGCCGAAAATGGTGAGTATCGGTCCATATTTTGGTATAGCCCCCATATAAACCGATTTCCCGATTTTACTTCTTGGGCTTCTAGAATCCGAAGTTTTTATCCTATTTGCCTGAAATTGGAAATCTAGAGGTATTTTCGGGTCATAAAGAGGTGTGCCGAAAATGGTGAGTATCGGTCCATATTTTGGTAAAGCCCCCATATAAACCGATTTCCCGATTTTACTTCTTGGGCTTCTAGAATCCGAAGTTTTTATCCTATTTGCCTGAAATTGGAAATCTAGAGGTATTTTCGGGTCATAAAGAGGTGTGTCGAAAACGGTGAGTATCGGTCCATATTTTAGTATAGCCCCCATAAGAACGATATCCCTATTTAACTCCTTGGGTTTCTAGAAACCGTAATTTTTATCTGATTTGCCTGAAATTGTAAATATTCTGGTATTTTAGGCTCACAAAAACGTGTATCGGATTAAGGTTTTATCGGTCCATTTGGTAATGCCTGCATATAGACCGACTTCACTTCTTGAGGGTGTAGAAGGCGCACTGATCATGAAAATTGCTTGAAACTCAATGTACGATTTTACTTCTACAGATTTAAGATTTCAAATCAAGACGTTATTTTATAATTTTCTTGCACATTTACAAGAGATGTTAATGATTCCTCTAAAATGCAAACACAAATGGTTCTTATAAATCCAGAATCTGATATAGTCCTCATAGGTGAAATCTTTAAATTTATCTTCGGGGAGTGTCCTCAAGTCCTCAAGCCCTCCTGAAATTTCAAAGGAAACCCTAATATTTTGTTCATGGTGGTGGGTATTTAAGATTCGGCCCGGCCGAACTTAGTGCTGTATGTAATTGTTTGAACTAAACGTGTGTATTATGTTGAGTGACCATACGCTTAAGTTCAATGTGAACTAAAGCAGAAAAAATTGAGTTCAATTTTCTGATGAATTCAGACTTGAATTTATTTTATTATTTTTTGAGATTTATAAACTATTTTATATGTATATTATATAGATATATATGCAGAAAATATACATCAAATTCTAAGGGCTTATACGATTATATTATTATTATATTTTAATACTTAAATTCAATTAAATTCTCATAAAAAATTTGCCAAATGATTTCTTAATTCTATTTTGATAACATAGATATATCAGTCACAGAGAACGTCGTAGATATATATATATATATATATATATATATATATATATATATATATATATATATATATATATATATATATATATATATATATATATATATATATATATATATATATATATATATATATATATATATATATATATATATATATATATATATATATATATATATATATATATATATATATATATATATATATATATATATATATATACAGTTGCAATTTCGAAATTTAACCAATATTTTCTAAAAAGAAACAAAATTGTTCTTCCTGTTTGGTTCACTGTGTTTTGAGTGCTCGATTACCTGTTTGGTTTTCGCACGTTCATTAATACAACGAAAAACTTAATTAGGAGTACCAATGGTTTCCTCGTTTAATAATTTCAATTATATTTACATTTTTTTTTTTTGGTTAAATTTTAATAACATATTTCGTTAATATTATGAAGTTTTTTTTCAACAATGCAGGATCGAAGGCAATGAAATTGAAATTTGTTCCTAGAGTTTGTGTCTACCAAGTTTTATTTGTCCTTAAATATACAGACATCCAAAAGACATCTTCGCTTCGGAAAAAGTTAATTATCTTTTATCCACGCTCAAAAAAATGTACTTAGATCCAAAGATTTTGACCTTCCGTTAAGGATTTTGGTATTGACAGATACTTCAAAGCCCAAACAATTCGTATTTCCAAAAAAACTTTAAAGCAAAGATACAAAATCCTCAAAAATAAATCTTAGCATATATTTGAAGCGTTTTATCTTAAATCTAAAGATTTAATATTTCAATTAATTTAAGGACGATTTCCTTAAAACAAACAAATGTTTCTTTTTAAAGAGATAGCACTTTAACGGAGGGATGCAAATTTCCAAAATTTGTTGCTGTAAATTTTTTTTTGAAGTATGTCATTCGTTTTTTGACCTGTTGTTCTAATTTATTTTATTATTATTTCGGCTTGAGGTCCTTTTAATAAAAAATCCTTTTTACGATTTTTGATTACTTGTTTACTTTATTCTCCAATATTTCGACTAACATCGTTAGTCTTCGACGGGGATATTAAAGTATTTTAAGAAATAATCAAAAAATTGTAGAGAGTGATTACGTCTGTTTTTTAGAAAATTTGATTGCCAACTGAAGTTAAGACTATAAACTTTATTCTACTGTAAGGAAAAGGGAGATGTTTGTACAAAAATTTATTGAGGCAAAGGCCGACTATCAAAAACCTTTTTTCGGAAGGTTAAAGTGTAATTTACTCTACCCGAATTTATTCTGTTAATTGGTTGATAGTTTTGCTGCAAGTAGAGGATGCTGATGAGAAATGTGGTGATTCCGAAACGACCGTACATCCAACTATTTTGCACTCTACAGGGACTTGTCCAAATAAATTTGACAAACATACATACACTGAAACAAAAGCATGCCCGGTTACAAAGATTTTGTGCTTACTTTACAAATTTTGATATTGATTGCGAGCCAAAGAAGCGGAGAATACAAGTAAGGATACTTTTAAGACACAATTCTCTTTTAAATTTGGGTTTTGTGTACTTGCTTCTAGGAAGGAAATTTTAATTTTTCGCTGTTTCAGTTTTTTTACTTTATATGCTATCAAAGTCCTTTAAAAACGAGTTAACGACAACTTTATTTTCCAAATTAAGACTAGACTTCTAGTAGAAATTATGCTATGTTTTAAGCAAAAAACGTCTTTAAAATGAAGTGTTGAAAAACATGCTATATTTGAACGATTGTTTGCTTTGTAGTCAAAATGCAAATAGACAACAAATTTAAAGACAATTTCATTAAATTTAAAGAATTTTTCTGAATTATTAAGGTCAAGTTGACCTTAGCACAAACATTTTTTCTTTCATGTTATGATACCCATTTTTAAGTGAAATCACTTAATTATAAGGACAATACGACTTCATTGAAAAGTTTATCGACTTTTGGACAAGGAAAAAAACTTTATATTAGAGAAATTCATCTTCTATGCTAAGCAAAATTTGCATTCGTATTTTAAAGACATGAAATCTTTGACCGCAGGGCAATATTTTTTGCAGTGTGGTTTTAAGATGAAATCAAAACAACAATAAAAATTTCATTATTTTTAAAAGAAATTTATCCTTAATATTGTGGAAATTTAGTTTGCGTAATCTTTAGTATCACGTAAATATATTTTTCGGTGCATGTACGAGGCAACCAATTTGTATATTTTTGATTGTGGTATAAATATAAACATAATGCAAGTTTCACAAGCCTTTTACAGAAAATCTTAGACAATTATTTAATTGTAATACTGCTAAATGTTATCATTTGACCTTTCATTGGCCGTAATTGTGGCCACTGTAAGAGTGGAAGAATTTTCTGTGACAACGTTAGCACTAATAATTGTTTGTTCTGTCTCATTTATCTCAGGAACTTCAAGGGTATTATTGCCCAAGGCGATGTGTATAGATCTAGGAATAAATGGAAAAAAAAAAAAATAAAACAAAATCAACTAAATAAAAATGATAATGGGATTAACTCACAATATCAAAAAGAAAACTGCCATCTGTGTGGCAATAGTTAATAGGAAGACTCCTCCTCCACCTTTGCCATCGTCATTTAATGTCGCCCGATACACCTGCGAGTAACATACTCCACTAATAAATGGCACAGCATTGTCGCATACTGAAAGCAAGGCGAAAACTTTTCCCCTCTCCGATAGCGGAACAATTTTTGATGTCATCGAACGGATCATGGGACCAACTATAGGTCCCAAACTGCATATTAATGCTCCGGCATAGAATAATTCGCCAGTATTTGCAAAATAATAGAAAAGGCGGGCTGTTGCATGAGCCCAAGCTCCAATGAAGATAATAGTCTGAAAAAGCAAAGAAAAACAAACAAATAAAACATGAAAACAAATTGGAATGAGCTTAATTTAAATATTGAAAAATTATTTAAACTATGTACACTAATGTGGATACCAGAGTTCTTCAACCGGTGGTGTTTATAGCCTGCGTCACACAGTGGAACAAGGCATATGTTTGCAACACCAACACCAACACCCTTAAAACAAAATTGCCTCCTAACCTAATTCTGCTTCAAACATATATATTTTCAGAATTTGTGCAAATAAACAATTGTTTGTACTGGGCATACATATTATGTTTCACTCTAAGCATGTCTCTTTTTAAGGCCTCAAGAAGTTAATGCCGGTTTCTAAACAGTTGTTTAGATTGGTAGAATTTATGATGTTTTGGTACATTTTTCAAAATCTTTCTCTCCAACTAAGAGGTACTTGGGTGCCACCGTGGTGCAATGGTTAGGTTAGGTTAGGTTAAAGTGGCAGCCCGATTAAGATTCAGGCTCACTTAGACTATTCAGTCCATTGTGATACCACATTAACTAAAAGTGCCTATTACATATGGACACTTCTAGTTTTAACCGCTGAACCTTCTCGATTATTTTTCTTCGCTGAACCAACCAGATTGTTCCAAAAACATTAGCAGACTGCTTAAGTTAACGTTTTCCAGATCCGCCAGTAATCTGAAGGTATATGCTCCTAAAAGTTGCTTGCGCTTTACACAAAATGCAGGACACTCACACAAGAGGTGTTTAATTGATTCTTTTTCCTCCGCACCGTGACAGCTCATACAATAGTCATTATACTTCGCGCCAATAGTTTTTGCAAAATCGCCTATCAGGCAGCGACCCGTTATAGCAGATATCAGGAGTGATATCTGACGTCTCGAGAACAATAGCATATCTAGTGTGCGGTTTAAGTTGAAATGGGGCCATATTTGCTTTGTGTCGTTACGACCCTTGCAATTCTCCCATCGAACATTTGCCATCATAACAGCCTTCTCACGCAGTATGAGCTTGCAGGTAGCTAGGGGCATACCAACAAATTCTAGTTCCCCTGGAATATGTAAGGTAGTCCCTAGCCTTACCGCTTCGCAGTTCCCCGGTATGTTCCTATGGCCAGGCACCCATATTAGATGAATATTGTACTGCTCAGCCATCTCATTGAGAGATTTGCGGCAGTCGATGGCCGTTTTCGAGTTGAGGAACACAGAGTCCAAGGATTTTATTGCAGGTTGACTGTCTGAGTATATATTAATGCCCACATTTTTTGGAACATTACTTCTCAGCCAATTCGCCACCTCACTTATTGCTAATATTTCAGCCTGAAAAACACTACAGTGATTAGGTAATCTTTTCGCTATTCGAAGTTCCAGATCATTAGAATATACTCCGAACCCCACTTGTCCATCCAATTTGGAGCCATTAGTGTAGAAATCTATATATTCTTTATTCCCCGGGGTCTGTGTGCACCACGCCTCACTGTTGGGGATTAGAGTCTCAAACTTTTTGTCGAAAAGTGGACTCGCCAAAGTGTAATCCACTACGTTAGGCACGTCTGGCATTATTTTGAGGACCGAACTGTGACCGTAACCTTTTTCCGACCACAGCGATAGCTCGCGCAACCGCACAGCCGTTGTTGCAGCTGACTGTTTGGCCAAAATGTCTATAGGCAATAGATGCAGCATGACATTAAGGGAATTTGTTCCTGTCTTGCTGAATGCGCCTGAAATACACAAACACGCCATACGCTGAACTTTATCTATGGTGCAATGGTTAGCATGCCCGCCTTGCATACACAAGGTCGTGGGTTCAATTCCTGCTTCGACCGAACACCAAAAAAAATTACAGCGGTGGATTATCCCAGCTGTTGAGTGTTAAAGGATTCTGTAAGTGGTATCACTGGAATGTGGAAAGCCGTTTGGACTCGGCTATAAAAAAGAGGGCCCTTGCAATTGAGCTTAACATGAAATTGGGCAGCACTCAGTGATAAGAGAGAAGTTCACCACTGTGGTATCACAATGGACTGAATAGTCTAAGTGAGCCTGATACATCGGGCTGTCACCTAACCTAACCTAATCTAAGAGGTACTTCAATTTTTTATATATAGAAATACAATTTTGACAAACTCCTCTATAGAAATAAAATTTTGAGAACATTTTCTATAGAAATAAAATTTAGAGAAACATTTCTAAATATAGACATACATTTTTGAGAACATTTTCTACAGAAATAACATTTTTAGACAATTTTTTATAGAAATACAATTTTAAAAAATTTTTTATTGAAATACAATTTTCTATAGAAATAAAGTTTTGACAAAATTGTTTAATAGAAATAAAATTTTGAGAAATTTATCGATAGAAATAAAATGTTGACAAAATTTTGTATAGAAATAAAATTTTGTATAGAACTTTCAATAAAAAAGAGGGTCCTTGCCATTGAGCTTAACATGGAATCGGGCAGCACTCGGTGATAAGAGAGAAGTTCACCACTGTGGTATCACAACGGACTGAATTGTCTAAGTGAGCCTGATACATCGGGCTGCCACCTAACCTAGCCTAACCTAAGAGGTACTTTAATTTTCTATATATAGAAATACAATTTTGACAAAATCCTCTATAGAAATGAAATTTTGAGAACATTTTCTTTAGAAATAAAATTTAGAGCAAATTTCTATAGACATATATTTTTGAGAACATTTTCTACAGAAATAAAATTTTAAGAATTTTTTTTTTATAGAAATTAAAATTTCTATAGAAATAAAGTTTTGACAAAATTGTTTAATAGAAATAAAATTTTGAGAAAGTTGTCGATAGAAATAAAATGTTGACAAAATTTTCTATAAAAATAAAATTTTTGAAGAATTTTCAATAAAAATAAAACTTTGAGAAAATTTCTTGTAGAAATTAATTTCTGAGAAAATTTTCTATACACAGAAAAAAATTTTACGGAAATTTTTCCAATTAAAGACTTAATTGAGTTTTAAAAACTATTCAATTAAAAATGTAATTGATTCAACAAATTTTTTAATTGAAACAAAAATCAATCACAAAACTCAATAGTATTAGTTAATTTTTTAATTGGATCAATTAATTTTTTAACTGTCTTTCAATTAATTTTTTAATTGATACTGTCATTTCTGTTATTGAAGACATTTCAATTAAAAAATAATTAGAGAAAAATGTCTATATAAATAAAAATAATTGGATCAATTAAATTTTTAACTGTCTTTCAATTAATTTTTTAATTGATACTGTCATTTCTGTTATTGAAGAAATTTCAATTAAAAATTAATTAGAAAAAAATGTCTATAGAAATAAAATTTTAAGAATTTTTTTATAGAAGTAAAAATTTTGAGAAAATTTTCTATAGAAATAAAGATTTAAAAAAAAATATTCTATTAAAATAACATTTTGACAAAATTTTCTATAGAAATAAAATTTTGACAAAATTTTCTATAGAAATAAAATTTTGACAAAATTTTCTATAGAAATAAAATTTTCTATAAAAATACAATTTTGAGAAAATTTTCTATAGAAATAAAATTTTAAGAAAACTTTATATAGAAATAAAAATTTTAACATTTTTTTTATAGAAATAAAAATTTTGGGAAAATTTTCTATATAAACAAAGATTTTGAAATATATTCTATAGAAATTTTTGACAAAACTTTCTATAGAAATAACATTTTGGCAAAATTTTCTATAGAAATAAAATTTTGACAAATTTTAAAATACGTTTTTGTTTAGTTGGTAAATTTTTCTTAAAAAATTGGTAGACTATTTTTGGCACGAGTTGCAGCACTGTTGCTTCAACACAAACAACAAGTTTCATTTAAATAAAAATTTGTGTTTGTGTTGAGGCAACTGCCACTCGTGCCAAAAATAAAAATAAAACGAATTCTAATATACACCACTGTAGAACTGCTTCTGGTGAGGGAGCTTGTGAAGGCATTTCTATGGAAGCTACAATGAAGGCATTGCCCTCTATGTCCTGAGCAGGCCTCTACAATGCCTAGACAGACCTGGAAGGAGGTCTTCCAAGCACATGGACTACGCCGCTGGGTTGATTCTCTGACATACAGAGGAATTACATTTAAAAAAATGTGATCTCTCAAACATAATCACTTCTACACTCATAGAAAAAAATCATGCACGGCGTGCTCATTTCAAAACGATTCGTTCATGAAAGTGAATCAACACACATGTGGTGTCAAACGGAGGACAGGCGGTGTCAATCTGACAACGATAAAATGACACCATGCGTTGTCGAAATAACAACCAGCGTTCACGATCTGAAAACGTTGTGGTTACGAATTAATAAACAAAATTAAAAACAAGTATATACGGCCGTAAGTTTGGCCAGGACGAAGCTTATGTACCCTCACCATGAATTGCGTAGAAACTTCTACTGAAGACTGTCATCCACAATCGAATTACTTGGGTTGCGGAAACTTTTGCTGATGACAAGGTATCTTAAAACTTCCTAATACCGTAATATATACCACGTAGTCCATACGTGGTATATATTAAACTTAAAACGGCCGATTAAATACGTATATAATTAAGTTTGACAAAATTTTCTATAAAAATAAAATTTTGACAAAATAAAATTTTGACAACATTTTTTATAGAAGTAAAATTTGGACAAAATTTTCTATAGAAGTAATATTTTGACAATATTTTCTATAGAAATAAAATTTTTACAAAATTTTCGAAAGATTTAAAATTTGGACAACATTCTCTATAAAATTAAAATTTTGACATTTTCTACAGAAATAAAATTTTGCCAAAATTTTCTATAGAAATAAAATTTCGACAAAATTTTCTATAGAAATAAAATTTTGCTAGATTATTTTTGCTCGAGTGGCAAGCATGATTATGAACCGATATGGACCAATTTTTGTGTGATTGGGGAACGGCCGATATAGACCTATTTTGGCATGGTTGTATTAACACCACGTTGCAAATTTCAACCGGATCGGATGAATTTTGCTCGTCCAAGTGGTTCCGGAGTTCAAATCTGGGGATCGGTTTATATAGGGGCTATATGTAATTATGGACCGATGTGAACCAATTTTTACATGGACCATATACTAATACCATGTACCAAATTTCAGCCGGATCGGATAAAATTTGGTTTTCTTAGAGGATCCGCAAACCAAATCTGGGAATCGGTTTATATGGGGGCTATATATAATTATGGACCGATATGAACCAATTTTTGCATGGTTTTGAGAGACCATATACTAATTCCACGTACCAAATTTCAGCCGTATCGGATGAAATTTGCTTCTCTTTGAGGCTCCGCAAGCCAAATCTGGGGATCGGTTTATATGGGGGCTATATATATTTATGGACCGATGTGGACCAATTTTTGAATGGTTGTTAGAGACCATATACTAACACCATGTACCAAATTTCAGCCTGATCGGATGAAATTTACTTCTTTTAGAGCAATCGCAAGCCAAATTTGGGGGTCCGTTTATATGGGGGCTATACGTAACAGTGGACCGATATGGATCAATTTTTGCATGGTTGTTAGAGACCATATATTAACACCATGTACCAAATTTCAGCCGGATCGGATGAAATTTGCTTCTCTTAGAGCAATCGCAAGCCAAATTTGAGGGTCCGTTTATATGGGGGCTATACGTAAAAGTGGACCGATATGGACCGATCCGCTACCGTGACTCGAACCTGTGTTTTCTGCACTATACGCGTTAACAGTCGCCGTAGCACATTGCACCACCGAGGGAGTTGCCATAATAACGCCTAACGATTATTTTAAGACTCATGACCAAAGAAAAACGAATGCCGTTCATGAAATCGTGAACCCCCGTGGACGAAATTGTGAACATTCCGTTTTGATGTTTTGTGAACGTTTCCGTTTCATTTTTTCACCGTACGTTCACGACTATGGAACGTAATTTTTTCTATTAGTGTAGGTTTTTGTACGTAATGCCCAGGGCTTAGCTGCAAAAACGGCGTAAATAATAAAGGTATAGGATATAGAAGAGTACTATCTCCGAAATGAAAAATAATATTTTTCGCTGTCAATTTAACAATTAAACATATTGTGTTTGGTCGTTTTTTTTACAAACATTATTTGTATTAATAAATGTATTCACCTAAATATATTATGTTGTAACATATTAACATATGGATTCCAAACATAATTCAAACACAATGTTTTTGTATCCACACATATTGTGTAAAAAATTTTTGGCACAAACATATTATGTTTGTATCCAAACATATAAAAAACACACACACACTTTTTCTTCCGTGTAAATTATAATAATTTAAATACAATAAGCAATAAATTAATCTATAAAATTATATCGGAAACAAATTAGCAAATTTCACATAAATTATTAACTTACCGTATCTTTCCATTTGAATGATTTATTCATTATAGGAACTGCAACCAACATTGCTATGACAAAGGCCGATGATTTCACAGTCTTGAAGGTGCTGTAAACATCAACACCCCATTGGAATTTAAAGGCGGTATATATGTACAAATATTGTCCCTCATCCCGTTGGAATGTATACAGAGCCATTGAGATGAGAAGAATTATCAAAAATGCTCTACGGTTTCCTGAACGTTTTTTGACCAGCACAGCTATAGAGTCCACAACATGTTGCTTGTCGAAAAATTCCCCAAAGAAACCACAACAGCTAAGCTCTCGTAGAGAACGTTGTTTTTCTGTAGTTTGCCACTGTTAAAGAAAACAAAACAATATAATTTACAATTATTTCTTGACATGTGTGAAATTATAATTCGTTTGTGTGGTGCGATATAAATTTAGTATGATACGAGGGTAGTCTGTTAAGTATTGAGCCTAAAAAGAGCAAATGTTTTGGAAAAGTGGAGATTTCTTTTCCTATTTATGTTATGGTGTTTTCTTTTCTTGTACAAAATGCGCACTTTTTTGCATTTTGCCCGGAAAATGTATTTTTTAGGTGCTTTACTAAAAAAAAAAACAAGCAAAGGTGCGAAAAGGCTTCGAATTCTGTTGTGAAAATAGTGCCACGCGTATAGGCAAATTGGGAACACATTCAGCACTGCCGAAAAACGAGAGTGCTGCGATTGCCCTGATTGCTCCTTTGAATTCTTTTCTGCACGCTGAAATGATAGCATTTGTTTATGTTATTGGCAACATTTTAAAAATGCGCATTCTGTACAGACAAAATAAAGGTAAAACATTTTTTTTCAGAAAAGAAGACACCATTAGTTTTCCATTCAAAAAATAAAATTTAGCTAATTTTGAAAAAGTAACGTTATTTTTCTAAATGTTTGTAACAAGGTGAACATTTAATTTTTTTCCTTTCTGTCCAACTTGGTGGTACTTTAAGAACTTATAACAAACAAGTATATACAGCAGTAAGTTCGGCCAAGCCGGATCTTAGATCTACTGTCAATTACAATCGAATTACTGGGGTTGCCTTAACCCATATGAAGGCAGATTAATTGCCTTCATATGGGTTAAAAAATTATGTTCTTGATCGGTTTATGTAGAGAAGACTATAAGCACGGTTATTAGAGATCTAAATCTCAACCGGATCGCATGAAATTTGCTCCTCCAAGAGGATGTAAAATCTGGGGATCGGTTTTTGTGGATCCTATATATATTATATATCGATTGTGACTAATTTTTGCATAGTTGTTAGAGGCCATATATTAACACCACTCATCCAATTTAAACCGACCCGGATGAAATTTGCACCTCCAAGAGGCTCCGAAAATCAAATCTGGGGATCAGTTTATATGGGGGCTATATATAATTATGGGCCTATATGAGTACATTTTTGCATGGTTATTAGAGACCATATGCAAATACGACATACCAAATTTAAACCGGATCGGATGAATTTTGACCTCGAGGAAGCTCCGCAAGTCAAATCCAGGGGATTGGTTTATACACTGAAAAAACAGTGAACCCACCAGGAAGAAATTTTCGATTAATTTTAGAAAATTTTGAATATTTTTAGAAAATTTTAACTAAACGGTATAACAAACGCTGGCATCACGCCGATGTCATAAAAATAAGTAAATATTTTTCGACAAATTCAAGAATATTTATTAGACATAATTAAGTTTTTCACTTTTTTAAGGAAAATTTTGTAGTTTGGAGGAAAAAATTGGAGTTCAAAATTGCAAGAATGTCTTTAGTGACATACGAAGTTCATGATGAACGAATTTGTAGTAAAATTTACAAATTTAAAGAAATTCTGGACTATTTTGTGGAAGACACGAATTTAGTTCATCTTTATGCTTCATTGGAGTATATTTCTTTCCTCGGTTTTAGTTAATTTAACTAACGTACACAAAAAATTATTAGAGTAGAGGAAACTTTCTCCAAACATAATAATTCCATGAACTAAAATAAAGTTAAATTGAATTTAGTGAAATAGAGAGTTCACTTTTTTTAGTGTATGGGGGCTATGTATAATTATGGACCGATATGAACCAATTTTTGCGTGATTGTTAGAGGCTATACACTGACACCACATACGAGGTTCCAACCGGATCAGATGAAATTTGTTTCTCCCAGATGGTCCGATATGGCTTGTTTCGTTTGGAAGTTAGTGTGATTTCCAAAGACGGACGGGCGGACATAGCTAGATCGGCTCAGAATTTCACCACGACACAGAATATATACTTTATGGGGTCTTAGGCCAATATTTCGATGTGTTACAAACAGCATGGCAAAGTTAGTATACCCCCATCCTATGGTGGAGGGTATAAAAATCGCCCTTCAGTTGAACTGTATTCTACAAATTTCTGATTTTACCCTGTTTTTGGGCCCGTCCTGCACCCTCAAAAAAAAATCGCTTCTGCAACATATCTCCAAACACATTCTGCTTCAAGCATATATATTGGAGCGTTTGAAGGTCGAAATCGCGGCAAAACGTCCCCATATGATGAAGAAATGAGTGTTGTTCCACCAAGACAACGCTCCGTGCCACAAGTCATTGAGAACGATGGCAAAAATTCATGAATTGGGCTTCGAGTTGCTTCCCCACCCACCGTATTCTCCAGGTCTGGCTCCCAGCGACTTTTTCTTGTTCTCAGACCTCAAACGGATGCTCGCAGGGAAAAAATTTGGCTGCAATGAAGAGGTGATCGCCGAAACTGAGGCCTATTTTGAGGCAAAACCGAAGGAGTACTACACGCACAGAAAAAACATGTTTGGACACGATTGCCGCGTCCATTTAATGCTTATCTAGAGTATGTAATTGTCGCGAAAACCATGTATTTTGTCAAAATGCCGCAAACATGTTCTATTATTTAAATGATAGAATTTGAGACCATTACATGGTCGGGAAAATCATGTACCTGACCATCCATTTTTTCTAAATTTTCGATACCATATCACATCCGTCAAATGTGTTGGGTGCTATGTATAAAGGTTTGTCCCAAATACATACATTTAAATATCACTCGATTTGGACAGAATTTGATAGACTTTTGCAAAATCTATAGACTCAAAGTTTAAGTTGGCTAATGCACTAGGGAGGAACACAATTTTAGTAAAAAACAAGTAAGGAAAGTCTAAAGTCGGGCGGGGCCGACTATATTATACCCTTCACCCCTATGTAGGCCAAAATTTGTGTTACCATATCAACTACTTCACATTTGCTGGAAGCTATATAAAGGAGACAATTTTTTTACTTCTACAAAATCTCTAGAATTAAAATTTAAATCGGCAAACGCTATCCAGTTAATTGGAGGAAACTTCCATTGGAAATGGGTCTAAAATGTGTAACAGTCTACTATATTTCCCCAACTCTGGTGTACGTATATATGGGAGCTATATAAAATCTGAACCGATTTTTACTAAATTCGACATGTATAGTTAGAATTATAATTCTGCTATCTATGCGAAATTTCACGTAAATGGGAGTATAACTTTGGCCCCCCTGGTCATATGAGTGCGAATCGGACGGAAGATATATATGGGAGCCATATCTAAATCTGAATCGATTTAAACCAAATTTGGCACAATTACCGATACTCCTTGTGCGAAATTTGAAGCAAATCACGGCACAACCCTGGATTTTGAGGTCATATAAGTTCAAATCGGACGAATGATATATATGGGAGCTATATCTAAATCTGAATCGATTTTGACCATATTTGGCACATATAATAGTATCGTTAAAAGTACCACTTGTGCAAAATTTGAAGTAAGCCAGGGCAAAACTTTGGCTTTTGAGACCATATAAGTCCAAATCGGGCGAAAGATATATATGTGAGCTATATCTAAATCTGAACCGATTTTAACAAAATTTGACACACTTAACGTTACTATTAAACGTACCCTTGTGCAAAATTTGAAGCAAATCACTGTAAAACTCTTGCTTTTGTGGCCATACAAGTTCAAATCGGACGAAAGATATATATGGGAGCTATATCTAAATTTGAACCGATTTCAATCAAATTTACCAAGCATTGGTGGAATGTCAATTCTACCCTCTGTGCAAAATTTCACGAAGATCGGTAGTAAACTTTGGCCTCTGTTGCCATATGAGTCTAAATCGGATGAAAGATATATATGGGAGCTATATCTAAATCTGAACCGATTTGGCTGATATTTTGCAAAATTTTCGAGATTCATAAAATATTTGGATGTACGGTATTTCAAGAAAATCGGATGATAAACACGCTAACTATGACCAAATCGGGGATAAATATATATGGCAGCTATATCTAAATCTGAAACGATTTTTTCCAAAACCAATAGCGATTGTCTCTGTCCCAAGAAACGGCACTATGCCAAATTTGAGGACGATCGGACTTAAATTGCGAGCTGTACTTTGTGCACAAAATTACATATACAGACAGACGGACAGACAGACAGACAGACGGACATCGCTAAATCGACTCAGAATTTAATTCTAAGCCGATCGATATACTAAAAGATGGGTCTATGACCACTATTTCTTGGCGTTACATACAAATGCACAAACTTATTATACCCTGTACCACAGTAGGGGTGAAGGGTGTAAATATGGCAAACATTTAAATCTGAAGCAATTCTAAGGAAACTTCGCAAAAGTTTATTTATGATTTATCGCTCGATATATATGTATTAGAAGTTCAGGAAAATTAGAGTCATTTTTACAACTTTTCGACTAAGCAGTGGCGATTTAACAAGGAAAATGTTGGTATTTTGACTATTTTGGTCGAAATCAGAAAAACATATATATGGGAGCTATATCTAACTCTGAACCGATTTCAATCAAATTTGGCACACATGACTATATTACTAATTGTACTCCTAGTGCAAAATTTCAACCAAATTGGGCTAAAACTCTGGCTTCTGGGGCCATATAAGTCCATATCTGGCGAAAAATATATATGGAAGCTATATCTACATCTGAACCGATTTCAATCAAATTTGGCATACATGAATATACTACCAATTGTACTCCTTGTTCAAAATTTCAAGCTAATCGGGATAAAACTCTGGCAGGAGCCATATAAGTGCATATCGGGCGAAAGATATATATTGGAGCTATATTTTAATCTGAATCGATTTCAACCAAATTTGGCACACATAGCTACAATGCTAAATCTACTCCCTGTGCAAAATTTCAACCAAATTGGGCCAAAACTCTGGCTTCTGGGGCCATATAAGTCCATATCTGGCGAAAAATATATATGGAAGTTATATCTAAATCTGAACCGATTTCAATCAAATTTTGCACACTTGACTATACTACTAATTGTACTCCTAGTGCAAAATTTCAACCAAATTCGGCCAAAAATCTGGCTTCTGGGGCCATATAAGTCCATATCGCGCGAAAGATATATATGGGAGCTATATCTAAATCCGAACCGATTTCTTCCAAAATAAAAAATAGGGTTCTATTCTAACCCAAAGTAGGAACATGTGCCAAATTTGAAGGCGATTGGACTTAACTTGCGACCTAGACTTTGATCACAAAAATGTGTTCACAGACAGACGGACATGGTTATATCGACTCAGGGACCCACCCTGAGCATTATTGCCAAAGACACCATGTGTCTATTTCGTCTCCTTCTGGGTGTTACAAACATATGCACTAACTTATAATACCCTGTTCCACAGTGTGGCGCAGGGTATAAAAACATGTGATGTTTGCTTGCACGACATTATAAATACAAATAAACAATGCATTAGTTTAAAAATAAATAAAAACAAATAAATAAAGTTAATTTTGTGTTTTCTATTCTCAAGTGGCGTCGTTTTTTCGACGACGAAAACATTTTTTCATAAAGATCAAAACATTTTAGGTTGTGACCATGTTCTTTTAACTGGAAGAAAAACATTTTTGACGAACACCATAACATTTTAGATGCTGACCATTGTCTTTTAATGGAAACAACAATTTTTTATCAATATAAAAACATTTTAGATGAGGACAATTTTATTTTTCTTAGAACCATGTTCACTGAGCCAACATGGTTGCAGGCGAAAATTTAACATGGTAATATAGCTCCTATCATATTATTTTGCTCTTCGAATATGATTGTAACAATCATGTTTCTTCTCTGCGTGTAGCAAAATGGTATCAAAAAATTGGAAGGTCGTTATTATCGTTGCATCGCTCTTGTAGGGAACTATATTGAATAATAAAAACGAATTTTGGCAAAAAATGTATTTTTCTTTGTTAGACCGGGGACTTATCAGCCAACCTGTTATATGCCCCAAACATGTTATGCTAGTTTATGAACATTATATGCTTGCACTTAAAAATATTGTGTTAAAAAATTTCAGTTCCAAACATATAATTTTTACACCCACACATATGAAAAGCAGTCTTTTTACCGTGAAAATAAAATAAAATATAATATTTAATTGTGAAGTAATTGATGATACCCTAAGCCACATAGTGGTCAGGGTATAATAACTGTGATCGGCCAAAAAATATGCCTACCAGAAATATTGATTTTAGACCCCATAAAATATATTCCGATCGACTCAGAATCACCTCCTGAGTCGATCTAGCGCTGGTGTCCGTCCGTCCCTCTGTCCATGTATTTGTTGTTTACAGGATTCTGGTCGCAATTTTTAACCGATTTGGATGAAATTTGGTACAGGGTGTTTTTTGGGCACAAGGGCGAACGCTATTGAATTTGGAAGAAATCGGATCAAATTTAGATATAGCTCCCATATATATGTATCGCCCTATTTCGACGAATGGGGTCAGATTTCGTTCATTTACTAACCGGCGTCAAAATTGCCACAAAGTAATCCGATGGACCACCCTTTAAGTGTGCCAAATTCCATCCAACTCGGTTCAGATTTATATCCACCTCATATATATGTAGGGCCCAATTTTCAATATAGGGGTGGTTTAGGGTATGATATAGTCGGCCCCGCCCGTCTTTCTACTTTACTCACTTTTTATAGTGCATATGTTTGTAACACCCAGAAGGAGACGAGATAGACACATGGTGTCTTTGGCAATAATGCTCAGGGTGGGTCCCTGAGTCGATATAACCATGTCCGTCTGTCCGTCCGTCCTTCCGTCTGTCTGTGAACACATTTTTGTGATCAAAGTCTAGGTCGCAATTTAAGTCCAATCGCCTTCAAATTTTGCACATGTTCCTAATTTGGGTCAGAATAGAAGCCTATTGATTTTGGAAGAAATCGGTTCAGATTTAGATATAGCTCCCATATATATCTTTCGCCCGATATGCACTACTATGGACCCAGCAGCCAGTGTTTTATACCGATTTGCTTGAAATTTTGTACAAACATAACACTTAGTCGTATAGTCAAGTGTGAAAAATTTGATTGAAATCGGTTCAGATTTAGATATAGCTCCCATATATATCTTTCGCCCGATATGGACTAATACGGTCCTAGAAGCCAGAGTTTTGACCCAATTTGTTTGAAATTTTGCACTAGAAGTACAATTAGTAGTGCAGTTAAGTGTGCGAAATTTGATTGAAATCGGTTCAGATTTAGATATAGCTCCCATATATATCTTTCGCCCGATTTGGACTAATGTGGTTCTAATAGCCAGAGATTTGGCCCAATTTGGTTGAAATTTTGCACAGGGAGTAGATTTAGCATTGTAGCTATGCGTGCCAAATTTGATTGAAATCGGTTCAGATTTTTATATAGCTCCCATATATAGCTTTCGCCCGATTTACTCTCATATGACCACAGAGGCCAATTTTTAACCTCGATTTAGTTGAAATTTTGCACAGGGAGTAGATTTAGCATTGTAGCTATGCGTGCCAAATTTGGTTGAAATCTGTTCAGATTTAGATATAGCTCCCATATATATGTTTTTCTGATTTCGACAAAAATGGTCAAAATACCAACATTTTCCGTGTAAAATCGCCACTGCTTAGTCGAAAAGTTGTAAAAATGAGTCTTATTTTCCTAAACTTGTAACACATATATATTGACTGATAAAACATAAATAAACTTTGGCGAAGTTTCCTTAAAATTGCTTCAGATTTAAATGTTTCCCATATTTTTTTACTAACATTGTGTTCCACACTAGTGCATTGGCCGACTTAAATTTTGAGTCTATAGATTTTGTAGAAGTCTATCAAATACTGTCCAGATCGAGTGATATTTAAATGTATGTATTTGGGACAAACCTGTATATATAGCCCCCAACACATTTGACGGATGTGATATGATATCGAAAATTTAGATCTACAAAGTGGTGCAGGGTATAATATAGTCGGCACCGCCCGACTTTAGACTTTCCTTACTTGTTTTTTTTTTTAATATATTTTTAATTCAATCATCCACTGTTCACCACTGTGGTATCACAATGGACTGAATAGTCTAAGTGAGCCTGATACATCGGGCTGCCACCTAACCTAACCTAACCTAATTCAGTCATGAGTATTATTTAGGTTGGGCAACACAACCGAATGATGAAGGTAGTCACAACCAATATCGTTGGCAGACCCAACCAACACCATATGTGGTATTAGTTGTGTCAACAGAATCATTCGGGTGACACTACTGCCAACTTATAGAAGCTGCAACTGCCAAAAGGAGGTTGGCAATAAATTCGGTGGTCACAACCAATCTGTATTCTCTGCGAAGGCGCCAATTGGTTACTTCCATTTAAACACATATATGTTTATAGGTAATTTCTAAATTACTATATGTTTGAATTCTAACATATTATATTAAAAAAAATGTATGTCTCAAACATAATATGTTCTAACATATATGTCGCAAACATCCCATGCTAGTTTATGAACATTATATGCTTGCACTCAAGAAAAAAAGTTTACTTCTATCCAAAGATATTGACCTAAAAATTTGAGTTCCAAACATATAATTTTTACACCGAGTTATATGAAAAACAGACTTTCTCGTCCGTGTGTTAAAAGCCTCACTATCCTATGGGACACTATTTCGATTAGCCTAAATAAAAAGTTGAGGTTTTGAACCGACACTTACAAAGAATAGCTTAGCAAAATTTTTGCTATCCTGAAGCATTGTTATCGATTGTGTACATTTTGCCACCATAAACAATACATTGTGGAACTGTATTACCGTCACTTAAATAAAATTTCTGCTTGAGGTAGATATCACATTTTACAATATAAAAAAAAATTAAAATATTTTTCGAAAACTTACCTTTAAAGCAATCAAAGTGTAAATGATTGCTGCTGCCAACAGAGATGCATTGAGAGTAAACATATCCGCATATGATTGATTGAAATGATTATAGAATAAATAGGAACCCAAAGCCACTCCAGTAGGCATAGCACTCAAATAGCAAATATCCAAGATTGTCACCCTCATTGTTCGATTCCTTATTGTTGAGATGTCCGAGATGTAGGCAAAACATGAAGCAAATATGGCCACATCAGCTCCTGTCAGTGCGCTGGGTAATGTTGCTGTATACAGAATATACTCGACGGGCCATGATTTCATTCGTGCATTGACCACTATCATGGAGGAGTAGATAAATTTACCCACCAAACCCATTAGTAGAGGCAACTTTCTACCCCTTCGATCGGAAAAAGAGCCCAAAAATAATGCTAATATAATGGGGAATACATGGGCCGATATCGATTCCCACTGTAAGAACCATGCTGTGGTCTTTTGTACCTCTTTTTTATATTCTGCATTTTCACTCTCCTTTATGTGATCACAAATTTCATCGGGATAATTTTTATTTACTCGGCAGGCTTTTTGTAGAAAGAAGTCTTGTTCCACCACAGAGGTAATCATAAAGGCGAACATATACAGGAACATTGTGGGTTCCACGGAAATATCTTTGTACCATGGTGAAAATATGGCTTTACGAAAACGAGTACATTTACTAACGTCATCTGGCGGCGGCGGTGGTAGTTTTTGTGTAGCTTGAATTTCTTCGCCATAATTTTCAACTCCCATATCTGTATTATTATCCTAAAAGTATGCAAGTAATTTCAATTATTTTTAATTTTATTTGAGGAAATGTCGACAATGCAGTGAAGCAAACAAAACTGTTTGCTACATAAGAAATTCATGTTATAGTTTAACATCTGTTCTAATAAGAACATCAATAGAAATTTTACATATATCTCCATAAAAAAAAATAAAAATATTTAGCAAACATACATATATTGTCGAAAGTTGGGCCAGGCCGAATCTTATGTACTCTCCTCAATGGATTGCATATTAATTTTTACTAAAGGTATCCTTAATTGTATTACTTGGAGTGTGGTAACACTGCTTTACACGTTCGTTTAAAACGGAAGTTAGTCTAGATGTGTGCACGTGAGTAATAGTTTACTCACGCTCACGCACACTCACGACTGAAAAATCATACTCACGCACACTCACGCACGATATTTTTTGGTGACTCACGAAAAATACCGTGACTCACGAAAAATATCGTGTCTCACGAATAATTTTATGATTAATTTCCCTTACCGAAGTGTCTGAAAACATGAGCATTATTAAAATCGAGAGTGTTATTAAACTCTTAACATCCCAGGTGTCACTAAAATTGTAATTGAATTTGACTCTTAAGCGTTTTATGTTGGTGAGCAGGAATATTTTCGTGAGTGTAATTCGTTACTCACGCACACTCACGAAGATATTATTTTCGTGACTCACGCTCATGCACGACATTTTGGTTTGTTCATCAGGATCACGCACACTCACGCTGTTGTCATGAGCGTGATTCACGACTCACGCACGAATCACGAAAATTTTCGTGAGTCACGACAATTTCGTGTCACGTGCACATCTATACTGTTGACATTTGTTGTTTTTTGTAGAAGAGAAATTTCGTCCTCTTGTGTTTTTATTCTCTCTGGTACCTCTACAGGCAGTGTTGCCAGTGTCGGGGATTTTCCCCAGATTGAGGATATATTTTTTTTTTTGTAGGTAGAAACGAAATTTTTGAGTTTGGGACTTGGGGGATTTGATGGGGAATTTTCATAAATTTGGGGATTATTTCGAAATCGATTTATTATTTATAATAAATCAGGCGCATAAACAATAGAATCAGATAAATGATCCTCTTCTCTATATGTAAGTTCCAAAAATTAATTTTCTGGCGTTTCGTTTTGATTTTTTCGTAAAGTGTCAGTTCCAAACAGGGATCCGGAGCGGAGCGGAGCAAGCCCTTTTTTGCCGGAGCGGGAGCGGCATTTCTAAAATCCGGAGCGGAGCGGTTTTCAAATGAAAAACCGCTCCGCTCCGAATAAAATATAACTTGAATGAAATGTGTAACTTTGAAATTACACTGTGTAGGTAATTTCAAATATAGCTAGTACTTAGTGTAGTGTGAGTAAAGGTTTAAAATGTACGATATGTATTTTTGTACGTACGTACATTGGGGAGAACACAACGTGTTTTTTTAGTAATTATTTTCAAAAACGGCAAATGTCAAAATATATCTCTAGTATGTGTTGTAAAAGTAACAGCAGTACTTTCGATCAATTTCATCCCGTATTACTACAAAGATGTTTGTAATGAACGCCAAATAAATGCAATTAAACGATCTTATTTATATTTAATTTTTTAGTTTTCTACACTGAAAAAAATATTGTCGTGAAGTCAAAGATTTCATGTCCTTAGAATAAGAATGCAAATTTTGCTTAGCATTTCTCTAAAATATTTTTTTTTCCTTGTCCAAATGTCAATAAACTTTTGAATGAAGTTGTAATGTACTTATAATTAAGTGATTTTACTTAAAAATGTGTATCACAACATGAAAGATAAAATTTTTTTTAAAGTCAACGTGACTTTAATAATTAAGAAAAATTCTTTAAAATTAATAAAATTGTCTTTAAATTTGTTTCCTTTTTGCATCTTGCCTACAAAGCAAAAAATCGTTAAAAAAATAAGACATGTTTTTCATCACTTTGTTTTAAAGACGCTTTTTACTTGAAACATAGCATAATTTCTACTGGAAGTCGAGCCTTAATATGGAAAATAAAATTGACGTTAACTCGTTTTTAAAGGATTTTGATAACAACTGACGAAAAAATCTAAAAAAAATGATAAATTAACATTTGCTTCCTAGAAGCAAGTGCATAACCCCCAAATTTAAAAGAGAACTGCTTTAAAGTATCCTTAGGTTAGGTTAGGTTATGTGGCAGCCCGATGTATTAGGCTCACTTAGACTATTCAGTCCATTGTGATACCACATTGGTGAACTTCTCTCTTATCACTGAGTGCTGCCCGATTCCATGTTAAGCTCAATGACAAGGGACCTCCTTTTTATAGCCGAGTCCGAACGGCGTTCCACATTCCAGTGAAACCACTTAGAGAAGCTTTGAAACCCTCAGAAATGTCACCAACATTACTGAGGTGGGATAATCCACCGCTGAAAAACTTTTTGGTGTTCGGTCGTAGCAGGAATCGAACCCACGACCTTGTGTATGCAAGGCGGGCATGCTAACCATTGCACCACGGTGGCTCCTTACTTGTATTCTCCGCTTATTTGGCTCGGAATTAATACCCAAACTGTTAAAGTAAAAACAAAATCTTTGGAACCGGGCATGTTTTTTCAGTGTAAGGACATTCATATTTGCTTTACTATTGTACTATATCCTAGCATTCTCTTAATTCTGATATTAGTTATCGAAAATTTAATTAAAATTATGGATAGTTTCAATTTTGGTTGAAAAATGTGCGCATATACATTTATTTTAACTTTTTCTCACATTGAAAACTAATGACTTGATTTGTTATCTACTTTTTTTGAGAACGAACCTTTCTTAAAAACGCTGTTCGAAAATGTATTTTTACAATAAAGGGGAAAAAAGCGAAATTAGGTAACACTAGATCTGAGTAAGAATATTCGTAGGTATACCACGGACTGATTTCGATGGAGGTTGTTGCAAACATAAACATACACACACATTACAATATAACAAAACCTCTTTCGGAGAGTATACTAAAGGGTGATTTGTTAAGAGCTTGATAACTTTAAAAAAAAAAAACGCATAAAATTTGCAAAATCTCATCGGTTCTTTATTTGAAACGTTAGATTGGTCCATGACATTTACTTTTTGAAGATAATTTCATTTAAATGTTGACCGCGGCTGCGTCTTAGGTGGTCCATTCGGAAAGTCCAATTTTGGGCAACTTTTTCGAGCATTTCGGCCGGAATAGCCCGAATTTCTTCGGAAATGTTGTCTTCCAAAGCGGGAATAGTTGCTGGCTTATTTCTGTAGACTTTAGACTTGACGTAGCCCCACAAAAAATAGTCTAAAGGCGTCAAATCGCATGATCTTGGTGGCCAACTTACCGGTCCATTTCTTGAGATGAATTGTTCTCCGAAGTTTTCCCTCAAAATGGCCATAGAATCGCGAGCTGTGTGGCATGTAGCGCCATCTTGTTGAAACCACATGTCAACCAAGTTCAGTTCTTCCATTTTTGGCAACAAAAAGTTTGTTAGCATCGAACGATAGCGATCGCCATTCACCGTAACGTTGCGTCCAACAGCATCTTTGAAAAAATACGGTCCAATGATTCCACCAGCGTACAAACCACACCAAACAGTGCATTTTTCGGGATGCATGGGCAGTTCTTGAACGGCTTCTGGTTGCTCTTCACTCCAAATGCGGCAATTTTGCTTATTTACGTAGCCATTCAACCAGAAATGAGCCTCATCGCTGAACAAAATTTGTCGATAAAAAAGCGGATTTTCTGCCAACTTTTCTAGGGCCCATTCACTGAAAATTCGACGTTGTGGCAGATCGTTCGTCTATTCATGATGAAATGTCAAAGCATACTGAGCATCTTTCTCTTTGACACCATGTCTGAAATCCCACGTGATCTGTCAAATACTAATGCATGAAAATCCTAACCTCAAAAGAATCACCCTTTATATATAGTTACTTCTACTCTGTGTATAGACTTTCAATTCCAATCAGCGTTGCCGTTTTGGTCCGATCGGACCAAAATTGGTCCAAAAGATTTCTAATTTTTAAATTTTGGTCCGATGGTCGGACCAAATAGAATTTGGTCCATTTTGGTCCATTTTCATAAATTTGGTTTCTATCACATATTAAATAGTAGATGGTGCACCGCAAAGAATATTGTCGGGAGGCCAAATATTTCACATGCTTAAAATACGAATACGAATTTTGCTTAGAATAGAAGACGTATTTTTCTGAAATAAAGTTTTTTACTTGTCTAAAAGTCTCTAAACTGTTCAATGAAGTCTGTTTGTCCTTATAGCTAAGTGATTCGACATAAAAATGTGTATCCTAACATGAATGAAAATTTCGTTTTAATGAAGTCAAAATGGATTTAATATTTCTGAAAAAATCTTCAAAATTAATAAAATGTTTCAACACATTGTTTTAAAGTCATTATACCCTAAACCACATACTGGTTAGGGTATAATAAGTTTGATCTGCCAAAAAATGTGCCTACCAGAAATATTGATTTGGTGTCCGTTCGTCCGTCCGTCTGTCCATGTATTTGTTGTTCACAGGATTCCGGTCGCAATTATTAACCGATTATGATGAAATTTGGTACAGGGAGTTTTTTGGGCACAAAAACGAACGCTATTGGAAGAAATCGGATCAAATTTAGATATAGCTCCCATATATATGTATCGCCCGATTTCGGCAAATGGGGTCACGTTGTGCTTTTTTTTCAAACGAATCGTCGCCAAATTTGGCAAAAGGTAATCTTTTTCATCGCCCTTCAAGTCTGCAAAATTTCATCCAAATCGGTTCAGATTTAGATATAGCTCTCATATATATGTATCGCCCGATTTTCCCAGATTTAGCTATAGCTCCCATATATATGTACCGCCCGATTTTTCTAAATTTGGCCATAAAACCCTTATTTATCAACCGATCTTACTCAAAGTTTGCTAAATGTAATCTTCTATAGCACTAACTATATGTGCGAAATATCATCGAAATCGGTTCAGATTTAGATATAACTCTCATATATATGTATAGCCCGATTTTCCCAAATTTGGCCATAGAACCCTTATTTACTAACCGATCTTACTCAAAGTCCACTATAGTACTAAAGGTATGTGCAAAATTTCACCGAAATCGGTTCAGATGTAGATATAGCTCCCATGTATGTATCGCCCGATTGTGAAAAATTCGCCCCTAATAACCTTATTTTTGACCGTAGAGGCCTCATTTCTTAGCTGATCTTTCTCAAATTTTGCACAAGGTAACATTTTGTGGTATTAATTAAACCCGCAAAATATTATGCAAATTGGTTCAGATTATATAATTATATAATATACTATAATTTTCTCGAAGAGGAGCGGAGCGTGGAGCGGAGCGAAGCGATTTTTTTTCTCGGAGCGGAGCGTGGAGCGGAGCGTTTTTCTTTTCTCCGGAGCGGGAGCGGAGCGAAAAAAATGGACCGCTCCGGATCCCTGGCTCCAAACATTAATTTTCATGTATTTGCTTTTGTGTTGTTCATTAAGAGTAATGCTGCTCAAAATTAAATTTCGTATTTTCGCTGTTTTAGTCACAATTTTTTGTTCAAATATGAACTTTTAATTATTTAATTAATGTATTTATTTATAAATCCTCTGGTGCATCATAAACGTTTTAATTTTATGTAAAATTGGCAAACTATGAAAAGGAAACCGAAAAAAAACTAAAGCGTGCTCTTATTTTCTTCGTTTATTCTTAATCTTCAGGACTGCCAAACATCGCTTGACACTGATGGATCATCCACCTAGTATATGGTCTATGGTTAAGTTTTGTATTCTCGGGTTTTTTTTTGCCAATATCTCTACCTCTGTATATTATACCCTCCACCATAGGATGGGGGTATATTAACTTTGTCATTCCGTTTGTAACACATTGAAATATTGCTCTAAGGACCCATAACGTATATATATATTGAAATCACGCTAACTTCCGAACGAAACAAGCTATCGACTTGAAACTTGGTACAAGTAGTTGTAATTGATGTAGGTCGGATGGTATTGCAAATGGGCCATATCGGTCCACTTTTACGTATAGCCCCCATATAAACGGACAAATTTGGCTTGCGGAAGCTCTAAGAGAAGCAAATTTCATTCGATCCGGCTGAAATTTGGTACATGGTGTTAGTATAAAGGGTGATACGGTCAAAATTTGGTCAATATAAACTTGACGTATTTCTTTCAATTTTGAATTTAAAAAACCTGAACCCCCCTCATTTTGAAGGTGTGTGTGTGTAGAATGTTGCTTCTATTTTGATTTTGGAATTCACTCTTTAGTTGTCAAAATGCCGTCCAAGCAAGAAGAGCAGCGTATCAAAATTTTGCTCGCGCATCGCGAAAGGCCGAGCTACTCGGACGCAAAGCTGGCAAAATCGTTAAAAGTTGCCAAATCAACCGTTACAAATGTAATAAAAGTGTTTGGGGAACGTTTGTCGACAGCCAGGATGTCTGGATCGGGGAGAAATCGAAAACCGGAAGCCGCTGAGACGACAAAGAGAGTTGCCGGTAGTTTCAAGCGAAACCCTAACCTCTCTCTCCGAGATGCCGCAAATAAGCCGGGTGTATCGTCTACATCCGTGCATCGAGCCAAAAAACGAGCCGGACCATCGACTTACAAGAAGGTAGTGACTCCAAATCGCGATGATAAACCAAATACGATGGTCAAAGCGCGATCCCGGAGGCTATACACGACGATGCTGACAAAGTTTGACTACGTGGTAATGGACGACGAAACCTACGTCAAAGCCGACTACAAGCAGCTTCCGGGACAGGAGTTTTATACGGCAAAAGGAAGGGGAAAGGTAGAAGATATTTTCAAGCACATAAAACTTTCAAAGTTCACAAAGAAATATCTGGTTTGGCAAGCCATCTGTACCTGTGGCTTGAAAAGCAGCATTTTCATAGCTTCCGGGACTGTCAACCAAGAAATTTACGTGAAAGAGTGTTTGAATAAACGTCTGCTGCCTTTCCTGAAGAAACACGGTTGTTCCGTACTGTTTTGGCCGGATTTGGCATCTTGCCATTACGGTAAAAAGGCCATGGAGTGGTACGCCACCAACAACGCGCAGGTGGTTCCCAAGGACAAGAACCCTCCCAACACGCCAGAGCTCCGCCCAATTGAGAAATACTGGGCTACTGTCAAGCGGAACCTAAAGAAGACCAAAAAAACTGCTAAGGACGAGTAGCAGTTCAATGCAAACTGGCTTTCTGCAGCGAAGAAGGTAAACAAGGTGGCTGTACAAAATCTGATGGCAGGTGTCAAGCGTGAGGCCCGGCAATTCGGATCTGGAAAAGCGAAAGCCTAACTGAATATTTTTCCTGAATTTTATACTAATTGAACTTGAAAAAGAAATTTAATTTGATTTTTCAAAATAAACGATTTCACCGATTTACACGCATTTTCCCTTGACCAAATTTTGACCGTATCACCCTTTATGGTCTCTAATAACCATGCAAAAATTGGTCAACATCGGTCCATTATTATATATAGCCCCCATATAAACCGATCACCAGATTTCACCTCCAGAGCCTCTTGGAAGACCAAAATTCATATGATTCAGTTGAAATTTGGTACGTGGTGTTAATATATGGCTTCAAACACCCATGCAAAAATTAGTCGAAATCGGTCAATAATTATATAGGCCCCATATGAACCGATCCCCAGATTTGAGCCCCTTGGAAGAGCAGGGGCCAAATCACCGCATTCGTCATCGAGTTCTGTTTCGTATAGAGAAACATTTCGATCGCATTAAATTTTTGGATCACCGCATTCGATCGTAATTTATTTTGTCTACTACTTTTTTTTACATTGCTGTAAACATATGGTAATAAGAAATTGAAAGAGAGTAAAATTTCAAAATAATGTTTTGTTATCAAATTGTTATTTCTGAGATATTTATATTGTTTTTGTGTGTTAAAATATATGTGTAAAAATATATTATGAATCCAAGTGTTTTTTTCTTCGTTTTCGGATTCAGACGATGAGTACAAAGTGGCATTAATAAGGAAAAATATTCGTGACAAAAGCAGTCCTTTAGCATTGCCTTAATTGTGTTTTTAACATCCATAGATTTAAAAGACGTTTTCATATGTCAAAAGAAGCTTTTAAATATGTTCTTGAAAAAATAAGTTTTTTTGAAGCGGCTACTGAGCATTCCTTTCTTTGATCCGATTCCCTAAATGCAAGTAATATATTTTCTTAGATGTATTTTGCCAAAATGGAATAATAATTACATTTTCACCAACTTTTTTCTTTTTGTTTGCCTTTTTTCTGCTCAAAAATCACTACATACTTCGTTTTCGATAGCATGCTACCTATCGTGTTCAATTTCGAGTAGAAACAATTCGATAACGACTGCGGTGATCCGCGTAAACTACATTACGAAGACGAAGTACTCGATTTCGACTGCGGTGATTTGGCCCCAGAATTCATCCGATTCGGTTGAAATTTGGTACGTGATGTTAGTATATGGTATCCACCAACCTTGCAGGAATTGGTTCATATCAGTCCATAATTATATATAGCCCCCGATCCCCAGATTTGACCTCCGGTGCCTTTTGGAGAAGCAAAATTTATCCGATCTGGTTGAAAATTGGTACGTGGTGGTAGTATATGATATTTAACAACCATGCCAAAAGTGGTCCATATCAGTCCATAATCATATATAGCCCCATATAAACCAATCCCGAGATTTGGTTTTTGGAACCTCATGGAGGAGCAAATTTCATCCGAGTCAGTTGAAATTTGGTACATGGTGCTAGTATATGGCGGTTAACAACCATGCCTAACTTGGTCCATATCGGTCTATAGTTATATATAGCCCTCAGATAATAAATAGATCCCCAATCACACAAAAATTGGTCCACCAACCCCATATTTCAATTCTGGCTCTCTACGAATCGTGCAAAAAGTCCATATCGATTAGTAATTATTTGTAGACTTACCTATACATAACTTTTTTGTCTAATATATACCACGCATGGACTAACTCACAATTTAGAAAACGATGTTAAGAAGTTTTAAGATACACTCAAAAAAAAGTGAACTCTCTATTTCACTAAAGCCAATTTAACTTTCGTTTAGTTCATGGAATTATTATGTTTGGAGAAAGTTTCATCTACTCTAATAATTTTTTGTGTACTTTAGTTAAATTAACTAAAACCGAGGAAAAAAATATACACAAATGAAGGATAAAGATTAACTAAATTCGTGTCTTCCACAAAATAGTTCAATATTTCTTTAAATTTGTAAATTTTACTACAAATACGTTCATCATGAACTTCGTATGTCACTAAAGACATTCTTGCAATTTTGAACTCCAATTTTTTCCTTCAAACTACAAAATTTTCTTTAACAAGTGAAAAAACTTAATTATGTCTAATAAATTTTCTTGAATTTGTCGAAAAATATTAACTTATTTTTATGACATCGGCGTGATGCCAGCGTTTGTTATACTGTTTAGTTAAAATTTTCTAAAAATATTCAAAATTTTCTAAAATTAACCGAAATTGTTCTTCCTGGTGGGTTCACTGTTTTTTCAGTGTACCACAAACCAAGTAATTCGATTGTGGATGACAGTCTTTCGTAGAAGTTTCTACGCAATCCATGGTGGAGGGTACATAAGATTCGGCCTGGCCGAACTTACGGCCATATATACTTGTTTTTGTTTTTGTTTTTCTTTCTGAAATGGTATTTGGCACTACTTTTCGCTACCATTAACAATGTCCACAATCACTGTAAAAGTTATTCCACATCGAAAGAATTCTCTTCGTTAATTTTACGAAGAATTTTTCATTAAAACAACGAAATTTTCATTAATTTTCGCAAATTTTACGAAAAACATTTTACGAATCTACGAAACGTCTACGAAATGTTACATTAATTTTTCTTCGTAAATGTTTCGTACTTTTAAAGAAACTTTCTTCAAATTTCATGATTTTCTGCGTTAAAATTTCTTCATAAAAAGTACGAAACCTTTTCTTTAAAATAATGAAGAAGTTTCATTGAAGTTGTAAAATTTCCGTTTGCGACATAAAAATGTCTCTGATAATGTGCTTGAGTGTATTCCTTTATTCTATTTTTTTATGCATGTCTATGCTACTTCTCATTTGGGTGATAGCGCGCTATGAATAAAAGTTAAGCAATAAAACTAAAAATTATTCAAAAACTTAAGATGTAAAGTAGTGATTAATTTTTTTCACACTTGTTACTACAGCCAAATGCATTTTCGACTATAAAGTTATTTTTTCTAAAGTTCGAAAATTTTTGAAAAAAGTACAAGAGAAAAAGAATGAAAAAAGAAACGACAATTTTTAATATAAACTACGAACGTTTTTCATAAAAAGTACGAAACATTTTTATAAAAAGAACGAAATTGTTTCATAAAAAGTACGAAGATTTTTCATAAAAAGTACGAAGATTCCTCATAAAAAGTACGAATTTTTTTCTTACAAAACTACGAAAAATTTGGAAGAACTTTTCTTCGTAAAAAGTACTAAGTATTTCGTACTTTTAATGAAAAGTTTCTTTGGTTGAAAAACAATGAAAAATTTCGTACTTTTAACGAAATTTTTCGTTCTTTTTACGAAGAAAATTCTTTCGGTGTAGCTGATAATTTTTTGTATTTTTTCTCACACTTCAAAAGAAATTATAGGCCGAATAGTACTTATTTTCGTAAGGCCATTTGGTTACAATTCAAGAATCTAATTTTCAGAACAAACTCATATATCTCTTGAACTAAGTGAGATAGGTCCTCAAAATTACAATTTTTTCTACATGCTGTTAGTACAAGTAAAAAAGGAAGAAAATTTAAAGTTTTTAACATTAGGTTTATTTCGGTAGTCAAAGGGTTAAAGTCGCATGTCGTTGAACTAAGGCAAATTTTTCTTAAAATAAACAAACACATTTTTGATATAAAGAAATAGTCCTTAAATTAAATGATTCTCCGCTCGTTTGGCTCGGAATCAATACCAAATTATTGGTACAAAGACAAAATCTTTCGGATCGGATATGATTTTTTTGTCAGTGTGTTAAGAGATGGTAAACTTACTCGTTCTAAAAGTGGATCCAATGTGTTGTCGTTTTTCATTCCTGGCGTTCGCGGCGTTTCTCTCCTTGACATTGGTTAATTAAAGAACACAATTGCCAAATAAAAGAGAAATACGAAAAACACAACAACAACAACAAAAATTACAAAACGAACATTTTTGAATTTCAAAACAGATGGTCGGTTTGTTTGAGTGTCTTGTCAGTGGCGGCACTCGGCATTCGGTAATGCTTAGAACAAGTTTTGGGAGACATTGCGTGTGTTTGTGTGTGTGTGTCTGTCTGTTTTTATTCCATACAATTTATCGATTTATCAAGCCACTTAAGTCGAACAAAAACCACGTTGCTTTTGTAGCGTAACTTATACAGAAGTATAAATAACTATTATTGGTTTTCTAATTGTATTATGCTTCACAAAACTATGTATAGATATAAGTTATATTCTGTATTAATTATATTCTTTTATGTAATATTTTCTTTTACGAATTCTCACAAAACCATTCATACTGATATGGTAAACAATGCAGACTGTGTGGCATGCCTTATATTGCAGCCATAGCAGGGATGCAACGGTTTTTGCAATTGTACTAAATTTGGTACATTCCATATGCAGAAAGTACAAAGGTATTAAAGTAGGTAACGGATATAAACACATGTCAACTAAGTAAAATATGCATATAAGAAAATGTTTCGTATAAGAAAAACTGTTATAAAAAAAAAAAAAACTGATAAAAGATGACAATTCTATTGAAAACATAACTCCTATAAGGAAATTTGATTTTGCCAATGGAACACAAAAAAATATTTTAAACCCTCTTAATGAATTTCCGAACTAACAGATTGGCTGATAAGCAGAGATGGTCCGAGCAGCAATTTTTTTGGGTTTTCTACTGTCAAAAAGTTGTAAACGTAGAAAACGTCATATATCTGTATAAAACGTAAAAAAACGTAGTAAATGTCAAAACTCTTACAGGATCCTTAGATTTGATTTCAAAAGCTATTTTTAATATCCTAAGGCATTAAAACCTTATATTGAAATATTTTAGAATTTTTATACCCTGCTCCACACTGTGGAACAGGGTATTATAAGTTAGTGCATATGTTTGCAACACCCAGAAGGAGACGAGATAGACACATGGTGTCTTTGGCAAAAATGCTCAGGGTGGGCTTTTGAGTCGATATAGCGATGTCCGTCTGTCCGTCTGTCCGTGAACACATTTTTGTAATCAAAGTCTAGGTCGCACTTTTAGTCCAATCGACTTCAAATTTGGCACAAGTATGTGTTTTGGCTTAGAATAGATCCCTATTGATTTTGGAAGAAATCGGTTCAGATTTAGATATAGCTCCCATATATATATTTCGCCCGATATGGACTTATATGGCCCCAGAAACCAGAGTTTTACCCTATTTTGCTTAAAATTTTGCACAAGAAAAACAATTAGTACTATAGTCAAGTGTGCCAAATTTTATTGAAATCGGTTCAGATTTAGATATAGCTCCCATATATATCTTTCGCCCGATATGGACTAATACGGTCCCAGAAGCCAGAGTTTTACCCCAATTTGGTTGAAATTTTGCACAGGGAGTAGAATTAGCATTGTAGCTATGCGTGCCAAATTTGGTTGAAATCGGTTCAGATTTAGATATAGCTCCCATATATAGCTTTCGTCCGATTTACACTCATATGACCACAGAGGCCAATTTTTTGCTCCAATTTAGTTGAAATTTTGCACAGGAAGTAGAATTAGCATTGTAGCTACACGTGCCAAATTTGGTTGAAATCGGCTCAGATTAAGATATATCTCCCATATATAGCTTTCGCCCGATTTACACCCATATGACCACAGAGGCCAATTTTTAACTCCGAGTTAGTTGAAATTTTGCACATGGAGTAGAATTAGCATTGTTGCTATGCGTGAGAAAATTTGGTTGAAATCGGTTCAGATTTAGATATAGCTCCCATATATATGTTTTTCTGATTTCGACAAAAATGGTCAAAATACCAACATTTTCCTTGTAAAATCGCCACTGCTTAATCGAAAAGTTGTAAAAATGACTAATTTTCCTAAACTTCTAATACATATATATCGAGCGATAAATCATAAATAAACTTTTGCGAAGTTTCCTTAAAATTGCTTCAGATTTAAATGTTTCCCATATTTTTTTACTAACATTGTGTTCCACCCTAGTGCATTAGCCGACTTAAATTTTGAGTCTATAGATTTTGTAGAAGTCTATCAAGTTCTGTCCAGATCGAGTGATATTTAAATGTATGTATTTGGGACAAACCTTTATATATAGCCCACAACACATTTGACGGATGTGATATGGTATCGAAAATTTAGATCTACAAAGTGGTGCAGGGTATAATATAGTCGGCCCCGCCCGACTTTAGACTTTTCTTACTTGTTTATAATAATAATATTTTGAAATTTTTACTCAAAAGTAATTTGAAGGCATGTGAAAAACCTCTGAATGCAACGCGTTTTCAAATTGTTGAAACCGTGAAAATTGTTGTGGCAAAACTCGGATTTAGGTACAACGTGTGGGCATGCAAAAACACAACTACGCAGATTAATGAACCCGATTTTAATACGGTTATGTGAAATCCAACTGACAGTAGTACGGCTACATTTCCTTACTATATTTCTTTATAAGAAAAAGTCATTCTCAAATAAATTGTCAAAAACTAAGTATTTTATGAAGGTTTACAACGTTTTTGACGTATGGTAAAATACGTCGTAAATGTATGTCAAATACCTTACAGTTTACGACAGACCATCTCTGCTGATAAGTTCCCGGTCTAACAAAGAAAAACACATATTTTTGTCAAAATTCGTTTTTATTATTCAACATAGTTCCCTTCAAGAGCGATACAACGATTATAATGACCTTCCAATTTTTTGATACCATTTTGGTAGTACTCCTTCGGTTTTGCCTCAAAATATGCCTCAGTTTCGGCGATCACCTCTTCATTGCAGCCAAATTTTTTCCCTGCGAGCATCCTTTTGAGGTCTGAGAACAAGAAAAAGTCGCTGGGGGCCAGATCTGGAGAATACGTTGGGTGGGGAAGCAATTCGAAGCCCAATTCATGAATTTTTGCCATCGTTCTCAATGACTTGTGGCACGGAGCGTTGTCTTGGTGGAACAACACTTTTTTCTTCATCATATGGGGCCGTTTTGCCGCGATTTCGACCTTCAAACGCTCCAATAACGCCATATAGTAGTCACTGTTGATGGTTTTTCCCTTCTCAAGATAATCGATAAAAATTATTCCATACGCATCCCAAAAAAAAAAACAGAGGCCATTAGTTTGCCAGCGGACTTTTGAGTCTTTCCACGCTTCGGAGACGGTTTACCGGTCGCTGTCCACTCAGCCGACTGTCGATTGGACTCAGGAGTATAGTGATGGAGCCATCCATTGTTACATATCGACGGAAAAACTCGTGTGTATTACGAGATAAAAGCTGCAAACACCGCTCAGAATCATTAACACGTTGTTCTTTTTGATCAAATGTGAGCTCGCGCGGCACCCATTTTGCACAGAGCTTCCGCATATCCAAATATTGATAAATGATTTGACCAACATGTTCCTTTGATATCTTTAAGGCCTCTGCTATCTCGATCAACTTCATTTTACAGTCGTTCAAAATCATTTTGTGGATTTTTTTGGTGTTTTCGTCGGTAACCACCTCTTTCGAGCGTCCACTGCGTTCACCGTCCTCCGTGTTCATTTCACCACGCTTGAATTTTGCATAGCAATCAATTATTGTTGATTTCCCTGGGGCAGAGTCCGGAAACTCATTATCAAGCCAAGTTTTTGCTTCCACCGTATTTTTCCCCTTCAGAAAACAGTATTTTATCAAAACACGAAATTCCTTTTTTTCCATTTTTTTACAATAACAAAAGTTGCTTCACAAAAGACGCTCTATCTCACAAACTAATTGACTTACAGACGTCAAATTTTAACACGAATCATTTGAAGGTTGGTACTATATAAAAATAATATACATATAATAGTAGCGACGCCATCTATGTGTAAGACCGGGGACTTATCAGCCAACCTGTTATATCTTTAACGTTGTCTCTTACAAAATATTTTTATGTACCTTCTCAGGGAGGGAATATGATCACTTCCTGGAGCAATATGTTATTTTTGGACGGTGATCATGTAACATTTTTGTCACAATTATATTTTTTCGGACATTATGTATATGATTTCGACAACCATTTTATGTTTGGCGACAACTACTTTTGTTGTGACAAAACTTTTACTGTCCAAAAATAAAATTTTCTTCTAGGAGGATGTCATATGCCCTCTTTGTGTGCAGGAATAAACTAAAGCGAAATGAAAGTACGAGAAAAGTACATAAACAACTTTCGAAATTTTGGGGATTTTTCTCGAAAAAATCTGGCAACTCAGAGCGACAGGAAATACTACCAATGTAGGATACAAGCAATACTCAGTTCGGGCAAATTGGATCAAAGTTGTAATAACCATCTTAAATATGAAGATCTGTATGTATGAAAACCTTAAAAAAATATTATTTTCGTGCAAACGAAGAGCATTAGTTTTCATTAAAGATCTAGAGGTTCTAAAGAGCGATATTTAATAATTTTTAGAACCTAAAACACATGTTTCGTGGTATCTGAAAAAGAGCTTAATATTTAAATTTATGCTATAGGTACCAAACATACAGAGAAAAAAATTTCCGTAGTTAAACTAATGCTAAATTTAACTTATTTTTATTGCAAAAAAATATTTGTTTGTAATTAAATTTGATTAGCTTTTGCGAAATTTTCCACAGCCCAATGAAAATTTGTGTTTTCTTCTATGAGAGGGTATAATTTCGTGCACTGCAGTTTAAAAGTACAACAAGGCATTAAGTTTTCCTGGTTTTAACAACGCTTTGTGGTAATCTCAAAATGTGGAGTACAATTTAGTTCAATTTTCGTACGAGTTAATTTATTCTTACTATAAACAGTTCACTTTTTTTTTCGGTGTAGCAAAAAGTAAAATATTTGAAATGTTTGCGAGTGTTACTAAAGTTTAAATATAAAAGTACACTTTTTTGTTCTCTTTGGTACAATTGAAAATATCGATTTTGCATCCCTGATCCACCGCATATTTATTTAGCCGCATGTTTTTAGTTTCTCTTATTTACCATAGCAAAGAGAAGCCAGCTGTACGCCATCAGTGTTGGACTATTACGCTATAGGTACCAAACATACAGAGAAAAAATTTCCGTAGTTAAACTAATGCTAAATTTAACTTATTTTTATTGCAAAAAAATATTTGTTTGTAATTAAATTTTATTAGTTTTTGCGAAATTTTCCACAGCCCAATGAAATTTTGTGTTTTCATCTATCAGAGGGTGTAATTTCGTGCACTGCAGTTTAAAAGTGAAACAAAGCATTAAGTTTTCCTGGTTTTAACAACGCTTTGTGGAAATCTCAAAATGTGGAGTACAATTTAGTTCAATTTTCGTACGAGTTAGTTTATTCTTCCTATAAAACAGTTCACTTTTTTCGGTGTAGCAAAAACTATAATACTTAAAATGTTTGCGAGTGTTACTAAAGTAGGAACCAAAAAGTACTCTTTTTTGTTTTCTCTGGTACCATTGAAAATGTCGATTTTGCATCCCTGATCCACCGCATATTTATTTAGACGCATGTTTTTAGTTTCTCTTATTCACCATAACAAAGAGAAACCAGCTGTATGCCATCAGTGTTGGACTATTACGCTATAGGTACCAAACATACAGAGAAAAAATTTCCGTAGTTAAACTAATGCTAAATTTAACTTATTTTTATTGCAAAAAAATATTTGTTTGTAATTAAATTTGATTAGCTTTTGCGAAATTTTCCACAGCCCAATGAAAATTTGTGATTTCTTCTATGAGAGGGTGTAATTTCGTGCACTGCAGTTTAAGAGTGCAACAAAGCAATAAGTTTTCCTGACTTTAACAACGCTTTGTGGAAATCTCAAAATGTGGAGTACAATTTAGTTCAGTTTTCGTACGAGTTAATTTATTCTTCCTATAAAACAGTTCACTTTTTTTCGGTGTAGCAAAAAGTAAAATATTTGAAATGTTTGCGAGTGTTACTAAAGTAGGAACAAAAAAGTACACTTTTTTGTTCTCTTTGGTACAATTGAAAATGTCGATTTTGCATCCCTGATCCACCGCATATTTATTTAGCCGCATGTTTTTAGTTTCTCTTATTTACCATAGCAAAGAGAAACCAGCTGTATGCCATCAGTGTTGGACTATTAAAACTCTTTTAAAATGGTTAGGAAGGACCCTTTTAAAGGCTTAGTATCAGAAGCCGGAGATTAGTGTCATACTTGTAGTAGTACTACACCGAACTTATTGGTTTGATACTGGCAATTTTTACTTTGTTTTATTCCTTGAAAGTTCTTCGGTGTCGATTACACTACGCATGCAGCAAACAAAAAATTTGCAAGTTGTTCCACAAATATTTCGTTTTAAGAGCATCACGGAGTGCTCCATTAACTTTTCCTCACTTTTCTTGAATTTTAAATTTTGGACAATAAAAAAAAAACAATTAAGTGCAAAAAAAAAATTGATAAAAAAATCGATTTAAAAACAATTAACCTTCCACTTGCCTTGGCTTTTTCTAAAAGCAAATTGAAAACACTAAACTTCTTAGATTTACTTGAAATTTACGGAAAACGTGTGGGAGTTTATGATATTAAAAAACGTCGGATATCTCCCCCGTGTCCGATTGTCCATTTCTTTGAAATTCACAGGGAAAGTCTGTCTCATTTATTTACTCCTACTTTTTATACCCTGCGCCACACTGTGGAACAGGGTATTATAAGTTAGTGCATATGTTTGTAACACCCAGAAGGAGACGATATAGACACATGGTGTCTTTGGCAATAATGCTCTGGGTATGTCCCTGAGTCGATATAACCATGTCCGTCCGTCTGTCCCTCCGTCCGTCCGCTATCTGTGAACACATTTTTGTGATCAAAGTCTAGGTTGCAATTTAAGTCCAATCGCCTTCAAATTTGGCACATGTTCCTAATTTGGGTCAGAATAGAACCCTATTGATTTTGGAAGAAATCGGTTCAGATTTAGATATAGCTCCCATGTATATCTTTCGACCCAGCAGCCAGAGTTTTATACCGATTTGCTTGAAATTGTGTACAAACATAACACTTAGTCGTATAGTCAAGTGTACAAAATTTGATTGAAATCGGTTCAGATTTAGATATAGCTCCCATATATATCTTTCGCTCGATATGGACTAATATGGTCCTAAAAACCAGAGTTTTGTCCCAATTTGGTAGAAATTTTGCACTAGGAGTACAATTAGTATTATAGTCATGCGTGCCAAATTTGGTTGAAAACGGTTCAGATTTAGATATAGCTCCCATATATTTATATGTTTTTCTGATTTCGACAAAAATGGTCAAAATACCAACATTTTCCTTGTAAAATCGCCACTGCTTAGTCGAAAAGTTGTAAGAATGACTATAATTTTCCTAAACTTTTAATACATATATATCGAGCGATAAATCATAAATAAACTTTTGCGAAGTTTCCTTAAAATTGCTTCAGATTTAAACGTTTACCATATATATACCCTGCGCCACACTGTGGAACAGGGTATTATAAGTTAGTTCATATGTTTGTAACACCCAGAAGGAGACGAGATAGACACATGGTGTCTTTGTCCGTCCGTTCGTCCGTCTGTCTGTGAACACATTTTTGTGATCAAAGTCTAAGTCAAATTTGGCACGTGTTCCTTTTTTGGGTCAGAATAGAACCCTATTGATTTTGGAAGAAATCGGTTCAGATTTAGATATAGCTCCCATATATATCTTTCGCCCGATATGGACTAATACGGTCCCAGAAGCCAGAATTTTACCCCAATTTGGTTGAAATTTTGCACTAGAAGTACAATTAGTAGTGTAGTCAAGTGTGCCAAATTTTATTGAAATCGGTTCAGATTTAGATATAGCTCCCATATATAGCTTTCGCCCGATTTACACTCATTTTCAGTCTATAGATTTTTTAGAAGTCTATCAAATTCTGTTCAGATCGAGTGATATTTAAATGTATGTATGTATTTGGGACACACTTTTATATATAGCCCCCAACACATTTGACGGATGTGATATGGTATCGAAAATTTAGATCTACAAAGTGGTGCAGGGTATAATATAGTCGGCCCCGCCCGACTTTAGACTTTCCTTACTTGTTTAAGTATATTTTAAAAACAATAATTATTCCGATATATTCAAAATCCACATGGACATAGGAGGTTATTGTATAGTTGTAAATATAATATGCTTAGATGAAAGCATATATTAATTTAGAAATACCCTATAAACATACATGTGTTTAGAAAGAGAGACGTAGAGAGTATTCTGCAAGTAAAATAATGGAAGTAACCCATCGGCGCCTTAAAAATATATCCACACAAAGAAAATTTCATTAAAATTGTTTTCTACCAGTGTATGCCCTAAGGTGAAACATATGTTTGAATAATACAAACAATATATTGTTTGGACCAATCCTGAAAACATGGAAGCCGCACTTTTCATCAGATTGCCTTCAAATTTCTACACGTATTTTAAGTCAATTAAGGGCTGATAATTATACCCTAAACCACATAGTGGTCAGGGTATAATAACTTTGATCTGCCAAAAAATGTGCCTACCAGAAATATTGATTTTAGACCCCATAAAATATATACCGATCGACTCAGAATCACCTGCTGAGTCGATCTAACGCTTGGTGTCCGTCCGTCCATGTATTTGTTATTCGCAGGATTCCGGTCGCAGTTATTAATCGATTTTGATGAAAATTGGTATCTGGATGTTTTTTGGTACACAGAAAAAAATATCACCAAAATATTTCCAATTAAAAAGTTAATTGAAGTTGAAATTTTTTTCAATTAATAAATTAATTGGTACAATTAACTTTTTAATCAAGATAGAAACATTCAGTTAATTAAGTCAATAATTGAAAATTTAAAAATTTTTAATTAAAAAGTTAATTGAATTGTATCAATCAACTTTTAATCAAAATCGGAAGACTAAGCCAGTTTATTATGATGATGAACATTTTTTTACATTTTTAATTAATTTTTTTTTCAAACAATCAAATGTTAATCCAAATAAAAATTCTAAGCCAATTCAGAATGTAATTGAAAACAGTTACCTTTTTTTAATTAATAAATTAATTGAGTTTTGCAATCAACATCAATTAAATTTTTAATTGAATCAATTAAAAAATTAATTGAAATTTGGTAATGAAATCAAGAATTTTTTCTATGCCCAATTAAAACTGTGATTGATACTATCATTTTCGTGATTGAAGACATTTCAATTAAAAAATTAATTGGATCAATTAATTTCGTGATTGAATCAGAAAAATTTTTTTTGTGTGTACAGAGACGAATGCTATTGAATTTGGAAAAAATCGGATCAAATTTAAATATAGCTCCCATATATATGTATCGTCCGATTTCGATAAATGAGGTCAGATTGCGTTTATTTACTAACTCATCGGCCTCAAAGTAATCTAATTGACTACCCTTTAAGTGTGCCAAATTTCATCGATATTGGTTCAGATTTAGATATATATGGGAGATATATGTGTATCGCCCCATTTTTCCAAATTTGGCAGAAGTCCCTTATTTATCAACTGATCTAACTCAAAGTTGGCCAAATCAAAATCATCAAAATCGGTTCAGATTTAGCTATAGCTCCCATATAAAGGGTGATTCTTTTGAAGTTAGGATTTTCATGCATTAGTATTTGACAGATCACGTGGGATTTCAGACATGGTGTCAAAGAGAAAGATGCTCAGTATGCTTTGACATTTCATCATGAATAGACTTACGATCTGCCACAACGTCGAATTTTCAGTGAATGGGCCCTAGAAAAGTTGGCAGAAAATCCGCTTTTTTATCGACAAATTTTGTTCAGCGATGAGGCTCATTTCTGGTTGAATGGCTACGTAAATAAGCAAAATTGCCGCATTTGGAGTGAAGAGCAAACAGAAGCCGTTCAAGAACTGCCCATGCATCCCGAAAAATGCACTGTTTGGTGTGGTTTGTACGCTGGTGGAATCATTGGACCGTATTTTTTCAAAGATGCTGTTGGACGCAACGTTACGGTGAATGGCGATCGCTATCGTTCGATGCTAACAAACTTTTTGTTGCCAAAAATGGAAGAACTCAACTTGGTTGACATGTGGTTTCAACAAGATGGCGCTACATGCCACACAGCTCGCGATTCTATGGCCATTTTGAGGGAAAACTTCGGAGAACAATTCATCTCAAGAAATGGACCGGTAAGTTGGCCACCAAGATCATGCGATTTGACGCCTTTAGACTATTTTTTGTGGGGCTACGTCAAGTCTAAAGTCTACAGAAATAAGCCAGCAACTATTCCAGCTTTGGAAGACAACATTTCCGAAGAAATTCGGGCTATTCCGGCCGAAATGCTCGAAAAAGTTGCCCAAAATTGGACTTTCCGAATGGACCACCTAAGACGCAGCCGCGGTCAACATTTAAATGAAATTATCTTCAAAAAGTAAATGTCATGGACCAATCTAACGTTTCAAATAAAGAACCGATGAGATTTTGCAAATTTTATGCGTTTTTTTTTAAAAAAAAGTTATCAAGCTCTTAACAAATCACCCTTTATATGTATCGCCCGATTTTCACAAATTTGGCCATAAGTCCCTTATTTATCAACAGATCTGACTTCAAGTTGGTCAAACCTAGTTTTCTATAGCACTTACTATATGTGCAAAAAATCATCGAAATCGGTTCAAATTTAGATATAGCTCCCATATATATGTATCGCCCGATTTTCACAAACTTTGCCATAAACCCCTTGTTTATCAACCGAGCCTACTCAAACTTGGCTTACTCTAATCTTCTAAAAGACTGACTCTATGTGCAAAATATCATCCAAATCGGTTCAGATTTAGATATAGCCCATATATATGTAGCAACCGATTGTGAAAAATTTGCCCCTTATAACCTTTTTTTACCATAGTGGCCTCATTTATTAACCGATCTTACTCAAATTTAGCACAAGGTAATCTCCTGTAATATCAACAAAACCTGCAAAATATAATCCAAATCGGTTCAGATTTAGATATAGCTCCCATATATGTATCGCCCGTTTTTCAAAAATTTACCCCTTATAACTTTATTTCTGAACATTATAGCCTTATTTAATACCCGATCTTGCTATTATTTAGCACAAAGTAACCTTCTGTGCTATCAACCAAATCTGGAAAATATCATCCAAATCTGTTTAGATTTAGATATAACTCCCATATATATATGTACCGATCAATTTTCCCAAATTTGGCCACAATACTCTTATTTATTTAATAATGGACTCAATATTAGTGGCAAACTAACTCTGTAGGTTCAGAATCAACTATAGCTCCTAAAATCAGACATTTCTGTTCAGATTGTGATTAAACTCCCATTCCCCATTCTTAAATATGGAAATGCGGTTTTTCCCCAAACCTATACCATTGATACCCCACAAACAATGTTTACTAATTCAGTAGAGGTGGTTTAGGGTGTGATATAGTCGGCCCGGCCCGACTTTCTACTTTACTCACTTGTTATTTATATTTATGCCTTGGAAGTTCATTGGCATGAAGAAATCTAACAACATTGAGAAAAGATTTGTTCGCGGATTTTACTTTTTATTTGAATCTTCCCAGTCAGAAATGTACGATAGTTATAAATATTGAGCGTTGTAACAGCGTTGGAAGCCAACGTTGAAACAACGCTTGCTAAACAAATTAATTGACGGTTTTTAAATAGTAAATTTTCCATAAAATTATCGTTGCAAATGCATGTTCCATCAGGAACAACAATTTTGGTTAATTTTACAAATGAGGCAATTGTAGAAAGTTTTAACTAAACTAAACGTTGACATCACACCAAAACCCAAATATAAGTACTTATTTATCGACTAATTGAAGAAATTTTTTTAGACATAATTACTTTTTTATACCCTCCACCATAGGATGGTGGAGGGTAAGACCCCATAAAGTATATATATTTTGGGTCGTGTTCTGAGTCGATCTGAGCATGTCCGTCCGTCCGTATGTTGAAATCACGCTAACTCCCGAACGAAACAAGCTATCGACTTGAAACTTGGCACAAGTAGTTGCTATTGATGTAGGTCGGATGGTATTGCAAATCGGCCATATCGGTCCACTTTTACGTATAGCCCCTATATAAACGGACCCCCAAAATTGGCTTGCTAGGCCTCTAAGAGAAGCAAATTTCATCCGATCCGGCTGAAATTTGGTACATGGTGTTAGTATATGGTCTCTAACAACCATGCAAAAATTGGTCCACATCGGTCCATAATTATATATAGCCCCCATATAAACCGATCCCCCGATTTGGCTTGCGAGGCCTCTAAGAGAAGCAAATTTCATCCGATCCGGCTGAAATTTGGTACATAGTGTTAGAATATGGTCTCTAACAACCATGCAAAAATTGGTCCACATCGGTCCATAATTATATATAGCCCCCATATAAACCGATCCCCCGATTTGGCTTGCGAGGCCTCTAAGAGAAGCAAATTTCATCCGATCCGGCTGAAATTTGGTACATGGTGTTAGTATATGGTCTCTAATAACCATGAAAAAATTGGTCCACATCGGTCCATAATTATATATAGCCCCCATATAAACCGATCCCCAGATTTGGCTTGCGAGGCCTCTCAGAGAAGCAAATTTCATCCGATCCGGCTGAAATTTGGTACATGGTGTTAGTATATGGTCTTTAACAACCATGCAAAAATTGGTCCACATCGGTCCATAATTATATATAGCCCCCATATAAACCGATCACCACATTTGACCTCCGGAGCCTCTTGGAAGACCAAAATTCATCTGATTCAGTTGAAATTTGGTACGTGGTGTTAATATATGGCCTCAAACTCCCATGCAAAAATTGGTCTAAATCGGTCCATAATCATATATAGGCTCCATATAAACCGATCCCCAGATTTGACCTCCAGAGCCCCTTGGAAGAGCAAAATTCTTCCCATTCGGTTGAAATTTAGTACGTGATGTTAGTATATTGTATCCAACAACCATGCAAGAATTGGTTCCTATCAGCCCGTAATTATATATAGCTCCCATATAAACCGATCCCCAGATTTGACCTCCGGTGCCTTTTGGAGAAGCAAAATTCATCCGATCTGCTTGAAATTTGGTACGTGGTGATCGTATATGATATTTAACAACCATGCCAAAAGTGGTCCATATCAGTCCATAATCATATATAGCCCCATATAAACCGATCTCGAGATTTGGTTTTGGAGCCTCTTGGAGGAGCAAATTTCATCCGAGTGAGTTGAAATTTGGTACATTGTGCTAGTATATGGTCATTAACAACCAGTTTTAAGATACCACAACCCAAGTACTTCGATTGTGGATGACAGTCTTTCGTAGAAGTTTCTACGCAATCCATGGTGGAGGGTACATAAGATTCGGCCTGGCCGACCTTACGGCCGTATATACTTGTTTTCACATGTTAAGGTGAGTATTAACTTCGAGTTTAGCCGCTTAAATCGCTAAAGTGAAAACTAAATCAGTAAGAAAAATGCATAAAATTATACATATTTGTTGCAAATTTTATTATAACTTGATGGGGAAAAGCCCAAAGCAAATTTTCACAAAGTTTGTATTCTTTAAAACGGATTATTAAAGAAAAGTAACCGTGAAAAATTTGCGATTTTAGCGGCTTAAGGTGGGTATTAAGTTCGAGTTAGGCCGCTAAAATTTTTCACGTTTACTTTTCTTTAACAATCCATTTTAAGGAATACAAACTTTGTGAAAATTTGCTCTGTATTATTCCCCATCAAGTTATAATGAAATCTGCAACAAATATGCATAATTTTATGCCTTTTAAGATTTAGTTTTCACTTTAGTGAAAAATTGCGACTAAACTCGTACTTAATACTCACCTTTAGTGTCGGGAATTATCTTTGTATAATTTAGGAATTTGAGATGGTAACACTGAAAAAATGCAACTCTGTGTACAAGAAACAACAATTTATAAACAAACGTGAAACAGTTATAACGGCGAAAACAAGCGTCACTTCGAAATAAGAAAATAAAATAAAGACTAAATATTGGTAAAATATCTCAAAATATTAACAAAAGGAAAATTAACACCCTTGGTACAACTGAAGGTAAGAAAAATGTCGTGCAATAAAGAATTAATTTCTTTATATTTTCAATTTGTTTCTACAGACACTGATAAAAGGTTGGACTCCATTGGAACGATGCCTTTCGTAGGAAAGAATCAAGCAAAGCGACAAAAGCTAAAACACAGAAGAGGTACATTTTGAAATCCTGAATTTATATAATTGTTTTAATTCATTTTTCACTTTACAGATGCTATAGATGATAATTTGGATTTTTTTTCGAGACGGAGGATCACAGTATGCCATGCCATTCCGTAAATAAGGATGACGAGAGTAAGGAAATGTATTTCGCCCAATAGAGGCCATTATCAACAAATGTTATTCTTTATCTTTCTATGTAGCTTCATTCAGGGATGAAGTTAGAAGAGAGTTAAGGGCTATTAAGGACGAAATTGGAGAGATAAAAAATGAGTTGAAGAATGAAATTTGCAGTTTACGGAGAAGTTTACTTTATAACTTCAAAAAATGGAGGAGTCTATTATTTCCAACGTGAACACCATATTAAATAACCATATTAAAATAATTTTTTTTTTTACCAATTAGAAATGTTAATCTTAATCTTAATTATGTATTTTTCCTACTAATTGTTAATTATTAAGTTTTTTGATGTTCCTTTGTAAAGTGTAAAACACTAATATAAATAAAACAATAAAATATTAAACGTATTTTGTTTTGTTTCAATAGCGGTACTGTAAAATTATAATTCTAACCCTCCTAAATCATTCTAGAAACAATTGGAAAGACGTATGAAATGTTGTTTTTCAGTGCTTTTTAATGGTTGTAAAAACCATCGATACACCGTATAACGATGTTATCATTTTGGGGTTGACAAAGCGTTCGTTAAACCATCGGAAAAGCGTACAAAATATTGTTTTCATGACGCTTTGAAAACGTTGTTAAATACAATCGATACACCGTGGAATGATGTTATCATTTTGGGGTTGTAACTAGAGGTCTGCATCGAATAACTTTTTACTACATGTATGCAATTCGCTGTCGAATATAGTACATACTCTGTCTTTCTCTCAGAGCGCAAGTAGTGAAGTGAAGAGTACACTTGCTTGTCAAATACCACCAAGTACTTATCCGAAACAATGTGTGTTCCGAAAAAAAGGAACAATAAAAATGTAAGTACTTGAGAAAAAGTACAACATGGATTCTCTTCACTTCACGTGGTACCACAAGTATTTCTCAGTTATGTTCGAAGCAAAACTTTCCATTATTATGAATCATAGATATGTATGTATATCACATATTTCATATATTTATGTATGTCACACACTTACCTTAACGTTTGCCGTTCTTTATAACAAACCAAAACATATATTATGGAGAGTAACTGTTTTTTGTATTTCTGAAACTGCACGTGGTACATGGAGTACTCTATGAAGTTTTGTTCTCGCAACATACTCGACGTGATCACTCTGAGTACACTTCAATAAGAGAGAAAGAGGAATATGTGTTTGTTGGTAGTGAAGACATCAGAGTAGCAACAAGAAGTTACTCGTGGCTTTTGGTGTTCATCAAAATGTGTACCAATAGTTTTGCGACTCTCTCAAATAGATGTACTCATGTAGCAAGTACACGTGTACTCTGCATTTACAAATGGAATTGTGCAGACCTCTAGTTGTAACAACACTTTTTCCCACCGTGTATCAACCGTTCACAACGCCTTTAAAACGCTTTTCCGATGGTTTTTTTCTGACTGGGTAGTTTTATACCACTACTGTGGTATAGAGTATAATTTTGTGGATTTGTATGTAACGCCCAGAAGGTCCAGTCTGGTACCGATCGTCGTACAATTAAATTCGGAGTCGATTTATATTTGGGTGCAAATCAAAGGGGGATTACTAATTTCCACATTCTATGTAAAAAATATGATTTCTTGAATCATCCTTAAACGTTCTTATGATTTATTTTCGAACTTGAAATTTCCCCAACCAAGCAGAATTTTAAGTGACAATTATCTAAAAATATATTGTTTTGCTTACTGTAGTTTTGTATATGGCGGTCGATAACAACATCACATTTTCCGCAGGTACTGACACTTCACGGCTCATATCGATAAATAGTTTTAATATGGAATTGAATCGAGATCCTCCGCAAGCTTTAAGGCCGAACAATAAACCATTTGTCTAAAAATGTCTTTAAAGTAAGTACTTTAGATTTTTCTTATGGAAAGTTATCAAATGCATTTCGTTTATCTATCTTTCCTTTGTTATCTGGCTGTAGCATCATTTTTAATTTTTGTATACTACTATTTGATAGTACTTTTTTTACTCGGCTAAACAAACAAACACCAAGTTTTAATATAAATATTAATAATAATTATTTAAAGAAGACATGTGTACATGGCTAGAAGTTTGGCAGTGGGGAATATTAAGTATCCTACACCAAAGATATATGGAAACCCTTTCTACACGCAAAAAAATAATTATTGCTTCCCAAACGAAATTTTAGACAAACAGCGAAAATTTTAGACAAAAAGCGAAAAGCAAATGAGAAACGAACTTTCTCATTTGCTTTTCGCTGTAAGGAAGTGTATTTGGAAGAAAAGTATATACTTTTTGTGATAAACGTTTATTCTTTTCCAGGATGTAAAAACAATTTCATAAAGGCAAATTAAAAAAAAACATTGTTTTCTTGCTAATTGCATTTTCCCTCACATCTTTCTCACATCCACGAGGTTTTTTAGTTCTTAACACCTTTTCCTGTAATACCAACAATGTAAAGGGTGATTTGTTAAGAGCTTGATAACTTTTTTTAAAAAAAAAAACGCATAAAATTTGCAAAATCTCATCGGTTCTTTATTTGAAACGTTAGATTGGTCCATGACATTTACTTTTTGAAGATAATTTCATTTAAATGTTGACCGCGGCTGCGTCTTAGGTGGTCCATTCGGAAAGTCCAATTTTGGGCAACTTTTTCGAGCATTTCGGCCGGAATAGCCCGAATTTCTTCGGAAATGTTGTCTTCCAAAGCTGGAATAGTTGCTGGCTTATTTATGTAGACTTTAGACTTGACGTAGCCCCACAAAAAATAGTCTAAAGGCGTCAAATCGCATGATCTTGGTGGCCAACTTACCGGTCCATTTCTTGAGATGAATTGTTCTCCGAAGTTTTCCCTCAAAATGGCCATAGAATCGCGAGCTGTGTGGCATGTAGCGCCATCTTGTTGAAACCACATGTCAACCAAGTTCAGTTCTTCCATTTTTGGCAACAAAAAGTTTGTTAGCATCGAACGATAGCGATCGCCATTCACCGTAACGTTGCGTCCAACAGCATCTTTGAAAAAATACGGTCCAATGATTCCACCAGCGTACAAACCACACCAAACAGTGCATTTTTCGGGATGCATGGGCAGTTCTTGAACGGCTTCTGGTTGCTCTTCACTCCAAATGCGGCAATTTTGCTTATTTACGTAGCCATTCAACCAGAAATGAGCCTCATCGCTGAACAAAATTTGTCGATAAAAAAGCGGATTTTCTGCCAACTTTTCTAGGGCCCATTCACTGAAAATTCGACGTTGTGGCTCGTTAGTAAGTCTATTCATGATGAAATGTCAAAGCATACTGAGCATCTTTCTCTTTGACACCATGTCTGAAATCCCACGTGATCTGTCAAATACTAATGCATGAAAATCCTAACCTCAAAAGAATCACCCTTTAGAAGAAATTATACGATTTTATAAATTTTAAAATTTTTTTTTTTAACTTTCGCCTGGACGGAGAATCGAACCGCGGACCATGCACTTTGTAAGCCAACACACTAACCACTGAGCTATGTACCTGTTATGGTCATCAATAGATAAATATCCATATAAGTTACATTTATATAACATAGCTTGCGGCGCCCACGAACCGAATAAACAAAGTTTATTTAACAGAAACAAACATTTAGCATGGCACCGTGGAGCAGTGGTTGCTACGTCCGACTTGCATGTCAAGGGTCGTGGGTTCGATCCCTGCTTCGACCAAAGTTTTTTATACCCTCCACCATAGGATGGGGGTATATTAACTTTGTCATTCCGTTTGTCGAAATATTGCTCTAAGACCCCATAAAGTATATATATTATGGGTCGTAATGAAATTCTGAGTCGATCTGAGCATATCTGAGCATGTCCGCCCGTCCGTCTGTTGAAATCACGCTAACTTCCGAACGAAACAAGCTATCGACTTGAAACTTGGCACAAGTAGTTGTTATTGATGTAGGTCGGATGGTATTGCAAATGGGCCATATCGGTCCACTTTTACGTATAGCCCACATATAAACGGACCCCAAATTAGGCTTGGTCTCTAACAACCATGCAAAAATTAGTCCATATCGATCCACTTTTACGTATAGCCCCCATATAAAATTTGGCGTGCGATTGCTCTAAGAGAAGCAAATTTCATCCGATCCGGCTGAAATTTGTTACATGGTGTATATGGTCTCTAACAACCATGCAAAAATTGGTCCACATCGGTCCATAGTTATATATAGCTCGCATATAAACCGATCCCCCGATTTGGCGTGCGGAGTCGCTAAGAGAAGCAAGTTTCATCCGATCCGGCTGAAATTTGGTACATGGTGTTGGTATATGTTCTCTAAAGACCATGCAAAAATTGGTCCACATTGACGCGTAATTATATATAGCCCCCATATAAGCCGATCCCCAGATTTGACCTGCGGAGCCTCTTAGAGGAGCAAAATTCATCCCATCCGGTTGAAATTTGGTACGTGGTGTTAGTATATGGTCTCTAACAACCATGCAAGAATTGGTCCATATCGGTCCATAATTGTATATAGCCCCCATATAAATCGATCCCCAGCCTCTTGGAGGAGCAAAATTCATCCGATCCGGTTGGAATTAGGAACATGGTGTTAGAATGTGGTCTCTAACAAACACGCAAGAATTGGTCTATATGGGTCCATAATTATATATAGCCCCCATATAAACCGTTCCTCAGATTTGATCTCCGGAGCCTCTTGGAGGAGCAAAATTCATCCGATCCGGTTGAAATTTGCAACGTGGTGTTAGTGGTCCATATCGGTCGATAGTTATATATAGCCGATCCCCAATCACACAAAAATTGGTCCATATCGGTTCATAATCATGGTTGCCACTCGAGCCAAAAATAATAAAAAATATTAAATAAAGTTTTATTTTTATAGAAAACATTGTCAAAATGTTATTTCTATAGAAAATTTTGTCAAAATTTTATTTCTATAGACATTTTTTTCCAAATTTTATTTCTATAGAAAATTTTGTCAACATTTTATTTTGTCAAAATTTTATTTCTATAGAAACTTTAAACTTAATTATATACGTATTTTATCGGCCCTTTTGTAGTTTAATATATACCACGTATGGACTATGTTGTATATATTACTTTGTTAGGATGTTTTAAGACACCTTACCATCGGCTTCAGTAGAAGTTTCTACGCAATCCATGATGGAGGGTACATAAGCTTCGGCCTGGCCGAACTTACGGCCATATATACTTGTTTATTTTTGATTTTTTGGTTTAACCCTTTCAATACCGATGTCCACCTATGAGGACTTTTTCACTTATATTCGATTTATTTCTCGATGTTATTTTAAAGTAGAAGCTTTAATCTATTTCCCCACTTATTTTCGATTTATTTCTCGATGTTATTTTAAAGTAGAAGCTTTAATCTAAATAAGCTATAAATATTTTCCATATTGGTGAGCACTAAAATACATTTTTATAAACTTATTTAACAATAAACGAAAAATACGAAATTTTGATTCAATTTTTCTACTGTACGAGGGCCGTTCGGAAACTTCTTAGCCTAGCACAAAAAGCGCCTATAAACAGAAAAAAGATAAGTGTTTTTGAAACTTCCATCTCTGTTATGAATACATGTTAAATTTTGCTTAGAAACAGGTGTTCAAAAAAGACGCATCTGCAATTTTTTTACAATGGAACAATTAGAAATGCGTGCTGTCATTAAATATTTACATAAAAATGGTTCATCGGGACAAGAAATTCATAATGATATGGCGAATGTGTTAGGTGAAAGTGCTCCTTCATATGCAAGAGCAAAAACTTGGGTTGCTGAATTTAAACGTGGTCGTACAAGTACACGGATGAAAAAGACTGTTTTTCATATGTTTGGCTAAAAACATTATATGTTTGGAACACAAACTTTTAAACACAATATTTTTAAGTGCAAGCAAATAATGTTCATAAACTAGCATAACATGTTTGGGACATATATGTTAATATGTTAGAACATATTATGTTTGGGACATAAAATATTTGTAAATATAATATGCTTGGATGCAAACATATATTAATTTAGAAATAGTCTATAAACATATATGTGTTTAGTAGCTTGGAGCGCTATTTAACGGAGCGATATTGAATTAAGTTGGTGGTTGTTGCTTGTTATTACAAAATTAACATTTTATTTTTCCTTGGGCAATTGATCAGCTACTTCTTTGATCCTTACAAACTGTGTGGTCCGCTGTTCGAATCCCCGTCCGGCAAAAGGTAAAATTAAAATAAAAACCAGTAAGGAAAGTCTAAAGTCGGGCGGGGCCGACTATATTATACCCTGCACCACTTTGTAGATCTAAATTTTCGATACCATATCACATCCGTCAAATGTGTTGGGGGCTATATATAAAGGTTTGTCCCAAATACATACATTTACATATCACTCGATCTGGAAGAATTTTATAGACTTCTACAAAATCTATGGACTCAAAATTTAAGTCGGCTAATGCACTAGGGTGGAACACAATGTTAGTAAAAAAATATGGGAAACGTTTAAATCTGAAGCAATTTTAAGGAAACTTCGAAAAAGTTTATTTATGATTTATCGCTCGATATATATGCATTAGAAGTTAAGGAAAAATAGAGTAATTTTTACAACTTTTCGACTAAACAGTGGCGATTTTACATGGAAAATGTTGGTATTTTGACCTTTTTTGTCGAAATCAGAAATACATATATATGGGAGCTATATCTAAATCTGAACCGATTTCAACCAAATTTGGCACGCATAGCTACAATGCTAATTCTACTCCCTGTGCAAAATTTCAACTAAATCGGAGTTAAAAATTGGCCTCTGTGGTCATATGAGTGTAAATCGGGCGAAAGCTATATATGGGAGATTTATCCAAATCTGAACCGATTTCAACCAAATTTGGCACGCATAGTAACAATGCTAATTCTACTCCCTGTGCAAAATTTCAACTAAATCGGAGTTAAAAATTGGCCTCTGTGGTCATATGAGTGTAAATCGGGCGAAAGGTATATATGGGAGCTATATCTAAATCTGAACCGATTTCAACCAAATTTGGTACGCATAGCTACAATGCTAATTCTACTCCCTGTGCAAAATTTCAACTAAATCGGAGTTAAAAATTGGCCTCTGTGGGCAAATGAGTGTAAATCGGGCGAAAGCTATATGAGCTATATCTAAATCTGAACCGATTTTGCTGATATTTTGCAGGTTTTTCGAGACTCATAAAATATTCGGATGTACGGAATTTGAGGAAGATCGGTTGATATACATGCCAATTATGACCAGATCGGTGAAAAATATATATGGCAGCTATATCTAAATCTGAGCCGATTTTTTCCAAAATCAATAGGGATCGTCTTTGAGCCGAAACAGGACCCTATACCAAATTTTAGGACAATCGGACTAAAACTGCGAGCTGTACTTTGCACACAAAAATACATCAACAGACAGACAGACAGACAGACGGACATCGCTAAATCGACTCAGAATTTAATTCTAAGCCGATCGGTATACTAAAAGATGGGTCTATGACAATTATTTCTTGGCGTTACATACAAATGCACAAACTTATTATACCCTGTACCACAGTAGTGGTGAAGGGTATAAAAAATCATACAATTGAATAATTTCTTCTACAATGTTTGTATTACAGAAAAAGGTGCTAAGAACTAAAAAATCTCGTGGAAGTGAGAAAGATGTGGGGGAATATACAATTGGGCAGAAACAAAATTTTGAGCATTCAGGTCGAAAACCTATGTTGTTATTTATTACCTGTTTATTTTCATAATTCATTATGATTGTAAATATATAAATAAATAAATAAAATTTTGAGCACAATATTGTTTGGGAGAATTTTTTTTAAGCATATAATATTTTTGGGTGCAAAATGCTTCCAAACATATTATATGTTCACATAATGACATATTGTTTTTTGGAAGACAACATTATTGAATTTGGATGCAAAAATAGAAAATGTTTGGAACTTAGACTACCCAAACATATATTGTTTAGACCAATATGCTTTCAAACATATTATATATTGGAAGAGATCAAACATATAAATGTTTGGGCAACACCCAAAAATGTATATGCTTGAAGCAAAATATGTTTGGGAGTATATGTTACAGAAGCGATTTTTTGTGAGCGTGTATTGAAGATGAACCACGTAGTGGACGTCCAAAAACAGCAACAACAACAGAAATTGTAGCCAAAGTGCATGATATGGTATTAAATGATCGACGAATAAAAGTGCGTGAAATTGCTAATATCATGGGTATCTCAAATGATCGAGACCATTTAATTTTGCATGATGAACTACAGATGAAAAAGCTTTCTGCAAGATGGGTGCCGCATTTGTTAACAGTCGATAAAAAAACGCATAAGAATGAACATTTCTCAAGCTTGTTTGGATCGTTTTAAGCGAAATAAAATGCGTCGTTTCATAACTGTTGATGAGACATGGATCCACCACTATACTCCAGAGACAAAAGAACAATCCAAACAATGGACTGAAGCTGGAGGAAGTGCCCCAAAGAAGTCAAAAACAATTCAATCGGCTGGTAACCTATGGCATCGGTTTTTTGGGACATCAAAGGTATTTTATTGATTGACTATCTGCAAAAGGGTAAAACAATAAATTCAGAGTACTATTGCAACATTTTGGATCAATTAATTGTACTTTCATTTTTGGGCACTATTTATTTTATATATTAACGAAAGCTCAAAATCGGACACTTATCCCTGCCTGACCTTTCTACCAAATCAGAGTCCATCTTTTCCTCTTCATGAATACACCACAGCGTCACGATAATGAAACAATGTACAACAATCTTTACGATCTAAAGAATAGAGATTAGTACTGCAATCCCTCTAGCCAATTTACTAGGCAAATACTGCAGCACATGGTTGTTGACATTTTTGTCTGATAACGGAAAACACTCGATTTGAAATGTCATTCAAATTTATTTTTATATAGTTTATAGAAGTGCTTTTTAGATTGGTTTATAGTGATTATGGAATAATTATACATACGTTTATGTGGCGGATTTAAGAATGTAGCAAATGTTTTGGCTTCACTATAATCTCCTAGTTTGTAATGAACGTTGATTGTTTGTGACACTTTGAGGTAATTTAACCTTGGTTGGAATTTGATAATCCCCACAAAGAGAAAAATACAAATCTCATCACTATTTTCACATTTTCGCCTCTGCACTTGTATGTAGGTGTAATGCGATCGTTTGCACTCAAGTAAATTTGACTTTATCCGAATTAGCGAAATATAATTTTATAAAAAAAAAACAAAAATATTTATTTATGCTTGTAGCGTTTAATAATGAAATCTAATAACCGATTTATACACGGATTATAATTTTTTCTACTGGAATAATGCGACACCGACAACTTCATGCCCGGCAAGTTAGTTTCGAACTGAAGAGTAAATTGTTTGAGTGTTGATTGCATGCCTCCGATTTTATTATTTGTTATTTTATATTGACATTGAAATTAGAAAGAAGAGATTTGTATAAGAGAGTCTCTGTGTTATCAGTTGCTTTGCATTTTTAAGATTAGATGAGACGTCAATGAAACCTCAAATCACGTTTCTTTATTAATTGACCAAAAGTAACACTTTTTATGTGCACGGTAACCGACACGACGAATGACCGGATTTTTGTGTTGGCAAACATTTAATTTTTTACGAAAAAATAAGGTCTATTTTTAGATTGCATTCACTTTATATGATCATCTTTGGCCTGCACTGACAACAATATTGACCTGCATGCAATTAACATTATTTTCAACACAATTTTCTTTAAAAAAAAGAAATTTTATTTGTTTTTTTTTTTACCCACCACCATAGAATGATGGTGGGGGTATAATGAGTTTGTCATTTCGTTTGTAATCCATTGAAATATCAGTGTGCGGACTATAGTGCGTATCGGAGCCACCATGGTGCAATGGTTAGCATGCCCGCCTTGCATACACAAGGTCGTGGGTTCGATTCTTGCTTTGACCGAACACCAAAAAGTTTTTCAGCGGTGGATTATCCCACCTCAGTAATGTTGGTGACATTTCTGAGGGTTTCAAAACTTCTCTAAGTGGTTTCACTGCAATGTGGAATGCCGTTCGGACTCGGCTATAAAAAGGAGGTCCCTTGTCAGTGAGCTTAACATGGAATCGGGCAGCACTCAGTGATAAGAGAGAAGTTCATCAATGTGGTATCACAATGGACTGAATAGTCGAAGTGAGCCTGATACATCGGGCTGCCACCTAACCTAACCTATCGGTCCATATTTTGGTATAACCACCATATATACCAATATCCCAAATTTTACTCCTAGGACTCCTAGAAACCGTATTTTATATCCGATTTGCCTGAAATTTCAAATCTTGAAGTATTTTAGCACCACATGAAGTATTTACCGGAAATGGTGTGTATCGGTCCATGTTTAACGTAGCACCCATATATACTAGAGGTGTGCACGTGACACGAAATTATCGTGACTCACGAACAGTTTCGTGACTCTCGCGTGAGTCACGCTAACGGCAACGGCGTGAGTGTGCGTGAGCGTGATTAACCAACCAAATGTCGTGCGTGATCGTGAGTCACGAAAATATTATCTTCGTGAGTGTGCGTGAGTAAGGAATTTCGGAAAAACATGCTCACGAAAATAATCCCGCTTACGAACATAAAATGCTTACGAGTTGAATTCATTTATAATTTTAGTGACATCCTAGGTGGTAAGAGTTTTAAAGGGTGATACGGTCAAAATTTGGTCAATATAAACTTGACGTATTTCTTTCAATTTTGCATTTAAAAAACCTGAACACCCCTCATTTTGAAGGTGTGTGTGTGTAGAATGTTGCTCCTATTTTGATTTTGGAATTCACTCTTCAGTTGTCAAAATGCCGTCCAAGCAAGAAGAGCAGCGTATCAAAATGTTGCACATCGCGAAAATCCGACCTACTCGCTCGCAAATCTGGCAAAATCGCTAAAAGTTGCCAAATCAACCGTTACAAATGTAATTAAAGTGTTTGGGGAACGTTTGTCGACAGCCAGGAAGTCTGGATCGGGGGGAAATCGAAAACCGGAAGCCGCTGAGACGACAAAGAGAGTTGCCGGTAGTTTCAAGCGAAACCCTAACCTCTCTCTCCGAGATGCCGCAAATAAGCTGGGTGTATCGTCTACAACCGTGCATCGAGCCAAAAAAAAACGAGCCGGACTATCGACTTACAAGAAGGTAGTGACTCCAACCATATATGATAAACAAAATACGACGGCCAAAGCGCGATCCCGGAGGCTGTACACGACGATGCTGACGAAGTTTGACTGCGTGGTAATGGACGACGAAACCTACGTCAAAGCCGACTACAAGCAGCTTCCGGGACAGGAGTTTTATACGGCAAAAGGAAGGGGAAAGGTAGCAAAGAAATATCTTGTTTGGCAAGCCATCTGTACCTGTGGCTTGAAAAGCAGCATTTTCATAGCTTCCGGGACTGTCAACCAAGAAATTTACGTGAAAGAGTGTTTGAATGAACGTCTGCTGCCTTTCCTGAAGAAACACCGTTGTTCCGTACTGTTTTGGCCGGATTTGGCATCTTGCCATTACGGTAAAAAGGCCATGGAGTGGTACGCCGCCAACAACGTGCAGGTGGTTCCCAAGCACAAGAACCCTCCCAACACGCCAGAGCTCCGCCCAATTGAGAAATACTGGGCTATTGTCAAGCGGAACCAAAAAAAAAAAACTGCTAAGGACGAGTAGCAGTTCAAGGCAAACTGGCTTTCTGCGGCGAAGAAGGTGGACAAGGTGGCTGTACAAAATCTGATGGCAGGTGTCAAGCGTGAGGCCCGGCAATTCGGATTTGGAAAAGCGAAAGCCTAACTGAATATTTTCCCTGAATTTTATACTAATTGAACTTGAAAAAGAAATTTAATTTGATTTTTTAAATAAGCGATTTTACCGATTTACACGCGTTTTGACCGTATCACCCTTTATAACGCACTCGATTTTAACCATACTCATGTTTTCAGTCAGGTTCTATAGGTAAATCACTCATAAAATTATTCGTGAGTTACGACATTTTTCGTGAGTCACGATATTTTTCGTGAGTCATGACATTTAAATGATTTTCGTGCGTGTCTGTTCATGTATTTTTGTGCGCAAAGTACAGGTCGCAGTTTAAGTCCGATCGTCATCAAATTTGGCATAGGGTCGTTTGTTGGGACAAAGACAATCGCAATTGATTTTGAAAAAGATCGGTTCAGATTTACATATAGCTGCCATATATATTTATCCCCGATCTGGTCATAATTGGCGTATTTATCAACCGATGTTCTTCAAATTCAGTACATCCGAATATTTTATGAGTCTCGAAAAACTTGCAAAATATCAGCTAAATCGGTTCAGATTTAGATATAGCTCCCATATATATCTTTCGTCCGATTTAGACTCATATGACCACAGAGGCCAAAGGTTACTACCGATTTTCGTGAAATTTTGCATAAAGAGTAGAAATGACATTCTACCAATGCTTGGTAAATTTGATTCAAATCGGTTCAGATTTAGATATAGCTCCCATATATATCTTTCGTCCGATTTGCACTTAAATGGCCTCAAAAGCCAGAATTTTGCAGTGATTTAGTTCAAATTTTGCAAAAGGAGTACGTTTAACAGTATCGGTAAGTGTGCCAAATTTTGTTAAAATCGGTTCAGATTTAGATATAGCTCACATATATATCTTTCGCCCGATTTGGACTTATATGGTTTCAAAAGCCAGAGTTTTACCCTGACTTACTTGAAATTATGCAAAAGCGGTACTTTTTACGATACTATTGTATGTGCCAAATATGGTCAAAATCGATTCAGATTTAGATATAGCTCCCATACATATGTTTCGTCCGATTTGAACTTATATGGCCTCAAAATCCAGGGTTTTGCCGTGATTTGCTTTAAATTTCGCACAAGGAGTACGTTTAGTAGTATAGGTAATTGTGCCAAATTTGGTTGAAATCGGTTCAGATTTAGCTATGGCTCCCATATATATCTCCCGTTCGATTTGCACTCATATGACCAGGGGGGCCAAAGTTATACTCCCATTTACGTGAAATTTCGCATAGATAGCAGAATTATTATTCTAACTATACATGTCAAATTTAGTCAAAATCGGTTCAGATTGTACATAGCTCCCATATATACGTACACCAGAGTTGAGGAAATATGGTAGACTGTTTCATATTTTAGACCCATTTTCAATGTGATTTTCCTCCAATTGACTGGATAGTTTCCACAGAGAATACAAATATGGCCAAAATTCTCACACTTTACACAAAATTCTGTGATGATTTCCCCATATCTTAGCCATATCCTACACACTGCAATGCCAAAATTTCCACAGAACGGATGATTTTTAAATAAGGCTCCAAGTCGCCCGACCACACTTGACCACATATCTTGGCGAGATCTAACCAATATCCTTGTAAAATCGCCACTGCTGAGTAGCAAAAATTGTAAATATTACTCTAATTGTCCTATATCTCGAATACATATGTATCGCCTGAAAAATCATAAATCTCTTTTGTACAATTGCATTAAAATTTCTCTCGCTTCATATTTCCCATATTTTTTACTAACATTGTGTTTCATCCCAGGGCGTTAGCCGATTTAAATTTTAATTCTAGAGTTTTTGTAGAAGTACAAAAAATTGTTTCCATTAAAATATTTGTATCTGGAAATGCAAACCTTTATATAGCTCCTAGCAAATTTTAAGTAGTTGAGATGGTAACACAAATGTTTGTCTACATAGTGGTGAAGGGTATAATATAGTCGGCTCCGCCCGACTTTAGACTTTACTTACTTGTTTTTTATTAACATTGTGTTTCATTCCAGGGCGTTAGCCCGACTTTAGACTTTACTTACTTGTTATACCCTCCATCATAGGATGGGGGTATATTAACTTTGTCATTCCGTTTGTAACACATCGAAATATTGCTCTAAGACCCCATAAAGTATATATATTCTGGGTCGTGGTGAAATTCTGAGTCGATCTAAGCATGTCCGTCCGTCCGTCCGTCCGTCTGTTGAAATCACGCTAGCTTCCGAACAAAACAAGCTATCGACTTGAAACTTTGCACAAGTAGTTGTTGTCGATGTAGGTCGGATGGTATTGAAAATGGGCCATATCGGTCCACTTTTACGTATAGCCCCCATATAAAGGGACCCTCAGATTTGGCTTGTGGAGCCTCTAACAGAAGCATATTTCATCCGATCCGGCTGAAATTTGGTATATGGTGTTGGTATATGGTCTCTAACAACCATGCAGAAATTGGTCCATATCGGTCCATAATTATATATAGCCCCCATATAAACCGATCCCCAGATTTGGCTTGCCGAGCCTCAAAGAGAAGCAAATTTCATCCGATCCGGCTGAAATTTGGTATATGGTGTTGGTATGTGGTCTCTAACAACCATGCAATAATTGGTCCATATCGGTCCATAATTATATATAGCCCCCATATAAACCGATCCCCAGATTTGGCTTGCGGAGCCTAAAAGAGCAGCAAATTTCATCCGATCCGGCTGAAATTTGGTACATGGTGTTGGTATATGGTCTCTAACAACCGTGCAAAAATTGGTTTACATCGGTCCATAATTATATATAGCCCCCATATAAACCGATCCCCAGATTTGGGTTGCGGAGCCTCAAAGAGAAGCAAATTTCATCCGATCCGCCTGAAATTTGGTACATGATATTGTTATATGGTCTCTAACAACCATGCAAAAATTGGTCCACATCGGTTCATAATTATATATAGCCCCCATATAAACCGATCCCCAGATTTGGCTTGTGAAGTCTCCAAGAGAAGCAAATTTCATCCAATCCGGTTGTAATTTGGAACATGGTGTTAGTATATGATCTTTAACAACCGTGGCAGAATTGGCCCATATCGGTCCATAATTATATATAGCCCCCATATAAAACGTTCTCCAGATTTGACCTCCGGAGCCTCTTGGAGGAGCAATATTCATCCGATCCGGTTCAAATTAGGAACGTGGTGTTAGTATATGGTCGCTAACAACCATACCAAAATTGGTCCAATCACACAAAAATTGGTCCATATCGGTTCATAATCATGGTTGCCACTAGAGCCAAAAATAATCTACCAAAACTTTATTTCTTGAGAAAATTTTGTTAAAATTTTATTCGTTTCATAATAAAATTTTCATCATTGTCAAAATTTTATTTCTGTAGAAAATTTTGTCAAAATTTTATTTCTATAGAAAATTTTGTTTAAATTTTATTCGGTTCATAATCATGGTTGCCACTCGAGCCAAAAATAATCTACCAAGATTTTATTTCTATAGAAAATTTTTTCAAAAGTTTATTTCTATAGAAAATTTTGTTAAAATTTTATTTCTGTAGAAATTTTTGTCAAAATTTTCTTTCTATAGAAAATTTTGTCAAAATTTATATTTCTATAGAAAATTTTGTGAAAATTTTATTTCTATAGAAAATTTTTTTTTAAATTTTATTTCTGTAGAAAAATTTGTAAAAATTGTATGTCTACTTTGTCAAACTGTATTATATACGTATTGGATCGATATTTTTTGATTTAATATATACCACGTATGGACTTACATACAATTCAGAAGATGGTGTTAGGAGGTTTTAAGATACCTTGCCATCGGCAAGCGTTACCGCAACTTAAGTAATTCGATTGTGGATGGCAGTGTTTAGAAGAAGTTTCTACGCAATCCATGATGGAGGGTACATAAGCTTCGGCCTGGCCGAACTTACGGCCGTATATACTTGTTTTTTATTAACATTGTGTTTCATTCCAGGGCGTTAGCCGATTTCAATTTTAATTCTAGAGATTTTGTAGAAGCACAAAAAATTGTCTCCATTATAAGTATTTGTATCTGAAAATGCAAATCTTTATATAGCTCCCAGCAAATTTGAAGTAGTTGAGATGGTAACACAAATGTTGGTCTACATGGTGGTGAAGGGTATAATATAGTCGGCCCCGCCCGACTTTAGACTTTACTTACTTGTTTTCCATTAAATTGGATAAAACACAATTAGCGTCTATATAGCCAGAAAGTATTTGTCACGGCCTTTCTTCTGATACCAAAATATCCGATCTTTATGTTTCGATCGTAGTTAGTACTTTTGTATAAAATTGGACTAAACACATTTTTTTTGATTGTTATACCCTAAACCACATAGTGGTCAGGCTATAATAACTTTGATCTGCCAAAAAATGTGCCTATCAGAAATATTGATTTTAGAGTCGATATAGCGCTTGGTGTCCGTCCGTCCGTCCGTCCATGTATTTGTTGTTCGCAGGATTCCGGTCGCAATTATTAACAGATTTTGATGAAATTTGGTACGTGGCGGTTTTTTTGGTACGAAGACGAATGCTACACCCAGAGAAGAAATATGATTACCTCAACCATGTTTCAAGAGCAAAATGTTATTTTTGAATGGTGACCATGTAACATGTGTGTCGCAACCATGTTATTTTCTCGGAGGTTATGTGTCTGATTTCGGCAAGCATATTATTTTTGGCGAGAAAAGAACATTTTTGCCATAAACATGTTACATGGTCACCATCCAAAAATAACATTTTGCTCTTGAAACATGGTTGAGGTGATCATATTCCTTCTTTGCGTGTATTGAATTTGGATAAAATCGGATCAAATTTAGATATAGCTCACATATATATCGTCCGTATCGTCCGATTTCGATAAATGGGGTCAGATTGCGTTTAGTTACTAACCGATCGGCGTCAAATTTGCCTCAAAATAATCCAATTGACTACCCTTAAGTGTGCCAAATTTCATCGAAATCGGTTCAGATTTAGATACAGCTCCCATATATGTGTATCGCCCCATTTTTCCAAATTTGGCCACAAGTCCCTTATTTATCAACCGATCTAACTCAAAGTTGGCCAAATCAAATTTTTTATACCACGTACTATATGTACAAAAAATCATCGAAATCGGTTCAGATTTGGATATAGCTCCCATATATATGTATCACTTGATTTTCCCAAATTTGGCCATAAGTCCCTTATTTATCAACCGATCTGACTTCAAGTTGGCCAAATATAGTTTTCTATAGCACTTACTATATGTGCAAAAAATCATCGGAATCGGTTCAGATTTAGCTATAGCTTCCATATATATATATTTATCAACCGATCCTACTCAAACTTGGCTTACTCTAATCTTCTAAAAGACTGACTCTATGTGCAAAATATCATCTAAATCGGTTCAGATTTAGATATAGCCCCCATATATATGTAGCGACCGATTTTGAAAAATTTGTCCCTTATAACTTTATTTTTTACCATAGTGGCCTCTTTTATTAACCGATTTTACTCAAATTTAGCACAAGATAATCTCCTGTAATCAAACAAAATATAATCCAAATCGGTTGAGATTTAGATATAGCTCCCATATATGTATTACCCCTTATAACTTTATTTCTGAACATAATAGCGTTATTTAATACCCGATCTTACACTTATTTAGCACAAAGTAACCTTCTGTGGTATCAATCAAATCTGGAAAATATCATCCAAATCGGTTCAGATTTAGATATAGCTCCCATATATATGTATATGTACCGATCAATTTTCCCAAATTTGGCTCTCTGATTTATTTAATAATGGACTCAATATTAGTGGCAAACTAATTCTGTAGGTTCAGAATCAACTATAGCTCCTACAATCAGACATTTCAGGTCTCCTAAAATCAGACATTTCAAGTGACCGGTTACGGTCACCCAGCCATGTCTCAGATAAACTGCGTTGATATATGTTATATCAACGCAGTTGGATTGCAAAAAATGCTAAATTCAATTAACTTATTGCGAATACTTCTAGCATTCCAATAAATAATTTTTAAGCTCGTTGAACTCATTTTATATTGTTATATACAAACTTATTTGCTAATTCTACAATAACATTGAATTGTTTTTCTTTATTTACGCAAGACCTAAGTTTAGAGATCATTTCCATTGTTAAGTGCAGCAGCTCTTGCTCACTAAAGAGATTATTTGGAGAGTTAGGAATGGGATGAGTACTATCAGCAATGTAGTGGTTGTTATTGGTATTGTTGTGCATAGGTCTCCAATTTATGTTTACGTTTGTTGGTACGACTGTACCGTTCTTCATTGGTAGAAAGTTGTCTGCATTTGTGGAGAATTTTGCTGTTGGTTTCCGGCCATGGCGGGCCTTTAACGCAAGTTTCTCTTTCATTTCCAAATAAGCAGATCTATTTGGACATGATGGATCAGTAGATTTGTGATTTTGTCCACAGTTAGAGCACTGAACTTTGGATGCTGAATCGCAGTCAATTGTTTTGTGTCTCCCCGCACAGTTTGCACACCTTGCTTTCATCCCTTTTCGCCATGACCAAATATTTGTCATTTGTGGCATTGGACAGGTTTGTTTTTTATTTTTTTTTTCTGGAATTCCAATTTAAAAATTACACGAAAGCGAGAACGAAAATTAGTTCTCAGTTCGCTCATTTTTATCGAACCTCTTTCAAAGTGGACGATACAAAGTGTCAACACATTGTTTAATGGTCTTTTTTACAACTTTGACGTAAATACATTTTAAACCGAGAGAAGTTAGTTCCTTTTTCACTTCAGTGTCAGTTTTATTGTCCAATCCAGGATCATGTGTAAAGAACTGACAATTATATTCACGCAAAATTTAAAGGGTTTTATTGTAGCACTCATCAGTCTCACATAAAATTTTAACACCAAGGGAAATTTTCTTTACAAAATATTCCGAAATGTTGTTGTCTTTGAGAAGTTTTATTACATCTGCCGAGTTTTGCTTTAGCACTTTAATAGGCGAAATGTTCACATTTAGACTTGCAGTATTTTGTTCATTCTCCATAATAGATTCACTCGTATTTTCGTCATTATCTTCGTCTAAGATTTGTAGTGGGGTCCAGAAATTTCTTCTGGAACCTTTCTTTCGAATTTTTGATGAAGACATACTGTCTTCTTTTTTATTTTTCACGTACTTTAGAAGATCGCTAATTGTCTTATTGGGAAAGTCATTTTGTTGTAGAATCTGTCGTATTTTCTTCTCGTTAGCCTTATGAAATTTTACGTCGCTTATGTTTAAAACCCTATTTATAAAATTTGTAGCATTGTTGATCTTAATACGTCGAGGATGATTGGAGTGAAAGTTGATTAGTCTTCCCGATGCTGTGTTCTTTTGGCACCAGTTTAATCTTAGTTGATTGTTGTGTCTTTGTACCACTGTGTCAAGATAAGGCAATTTTCCTTCGTTTTCACATTCCATTGTGAATTGAAGTTGTCGATTAAATGCGTTAAGAGTCGTCAATGTGTTGTCTATTTCGTCTTTGTCTATGATGCAAAATTTTTGAGAGTTTATTCATTGCGTCGTCTAATAATTCCTCCATTATGATATCTGCGACTAAAGGGTGATACTGTCAAAATTTGGTCAAGGGAAAACGCGTGTAAATCGGTGAAATCGTTTATTTAAAAAGTCAAATTAAACTTCTTTTTCAAGTTCAATTAGTATAAAATTCAGGAAAAATATTCAGTTAGGCTTTCGCTTTTCCAAATCCGAATTGCCGGGCCTCACGCTTGACACCTGCCATCAGATTTTGTACAGCCACCTTGTCCACCTTCTTCGCCGCAGAAAGCCAGTTTGCCTTGAACTGCTGCTCGTCCTTAGCAGTTTTTTTTGGTCTTCTTTAGATTCCGCTTGACAATAGCCCAGTATTTCTCAATTGGGCGGAGCTCTGTCGTGTTGGCAGGGTTCTTGTCCTTGGGAACCACCTGCACGTTGTTGGCGGCGTACCACTCCATGGGCTTTTTACCGTAATGGCAAGATGCCAAATCACGCCAAAACAGTACGGAACAACCGTGTTTCTTCAGGAAAGGTAGCAGACGTTTATTCAAACACTCTTTCACGCAAATTTCTTGGTTGACAGTCCCGGAAGCTATGAAAATGCTGCTTTTCAAGCCACAGGTACAGATGGCTTGCCAAACCAGATATTTCTTTGCGAACTTTGACAGTTTTATGTGCTTGAAAATATCTGCTACCTTTCCCCTTCCTTTTGCCATATAAAACTCCTGTCCCGGAAGCTGCTTGTAGTCGGCTTTGACGTAGGTTTCATCGTCCATTTCCACGCAGTCAAACTTCGTCAGCATCGTCGTGTACAGCCTCCAGGATCGCGCTTTGGCCGTCGTATTTTGTTTATCATCGCGATTTGGAGTCACTACATTCTTGTAAGTCGATAGTCCGGCTCGTTTTTTGGCTCGATGCACGGTTGTAGACGATACACCCAGCTTATTTGCGGCATCTCGGAGAGAGAGGTTAGGGTTTCGCTTGAAACTACCGGCAACTCTCTTTGTCGTCTCAGCGGCTTCCGGTTTTCGATTTCCCCCCGATCCAGACTTCCTGGCTGTCGACAAACGTTCCCCAAACACTTTAATTACATTTGTAACGGTTGATTTGGCAACTTTTAGCGATTTTGCCAGCTTTGCCTGCGAGTAGCTCGGATTTTCGCGATGCGCGAGCAAAATTTTGATACGCTTCTTGCTTGGACGGCATTTTGACAACTGAAGAGTGAATTCCAAAATCAAAATAGGAGCAACATTCTACACACACACACCTTCAAAATGAGGGGTGTTCAGGTTTTTAAAATGCAAAATTGAAAGAAATACGTCAAGTTTATATTGACCAAATTTTGACCGTATCACCCTTTATGGGAGATATAGGAGATCCCATAGGCATTCCTTTTGTTTGTTCAAATATCTTATCGTCATATGTGAAATATCTGGAGTCGTTAATGCATAGTGTCACTATTTCTAAAAACAAATCCATTGGTATTTTGGTGAATTCTTGTATTATAGCCCATTTTTCTTTAATCGTCCTTATCGCTAGATTTATAGGTACACTGGGAAATAGAGATACCACGTCGAAAGAAATTATCAATTCGTTGTCATGTATGGTTTGTTGGTGTATTCTTTTCTTAAATTCTATCCCATCCTTTATATTATACTTCGAATCCATCGTGGGATTTTTCAATATGTCTGTTATGTATTTTGATACGTTATACGTAGGGGAATTAATGGACGAACAAATGGGTCTGAAAGGTGTCCCTTCCTTATGAATTTTTGGGAGTCCATATATCCTTGGAGCTGTGGCAGTTCTGCTTGTCAATTTATATTTTTCTTTAGCATTTAATATATTCATTATGAATAATTTTTCTACCAATTTATTGTTCTTGGTCTGTAATCCTGACGTAGGTTCTCATTTTAGCCTGCGGTATGTGCACATATCACCTAATATAGATTTCATCTTATATTCGGCAGTACTGACCAGAGTGAAAAAGGGTTTAAAAAAAGTACTATAGTACTGCATTTTCCATCCCTGGTCTGGCAATTTAGATCTGTTTGGTTCATTTCTTGGCTGAACGAAATTTGTTTGGCGCGGATAAGGCAGTTTTCAGTTTGAACACTGCTTTGCAATGGCGATCTGTTTGATTCATGTCTAAGCTAATCGAAATTTCTTCCAACTTCCAGCCTGATAATGCCGTTGTCAATACTACGGTTTGTAATTCATAGCAAGGACGCACACACACACACCTTTCATTGTATGGTAAATGCAGGGTGTTTAATACGATAATAATATAACAATGATGACGACAAAGATTTAATGATGTCAAATGGAAATATTGGCTTTAATTAAATTAGTGTTTTAAGTGTTTTCATTTATGAAATTTAATAACCCAACAAAAAAATTGTCACAAAAAATAGGATAGTTTCGCTGCAAGTAGAGGATGCTGATGAGGAATGTGGCAGTTCCGAAACGATCATAAATCCAACCATCTTGGAGTTTAAAAGGCTTTGCCTAAATAAATTTGACAAACATACGGTGTTGCCACTACGAAATTTTATTTTGGACCAATTTTTTTCCAAAATCGGACTAAATTCCATCCAGCGGACCAAATTTCCAATTTCAAAGAAAAATGCCTTAACAAGTATTTTATTGTTGTACATAGTGCTTTTATTAAAAATGTTAAGTAAACTAGAAAGGACTGGTATGATTTAAAACTTCTGAATTTCCAAATTCGATGAAAAAAACAACTTTAAGTTGTTCAAAAGCTTCCGACTTTTGAACAAGGAAAAAAACTATATTAGGGAAATGAGTCTTCTATGATAAGAAAAATTCGCATTCGTATTTATACCACATAGTGGTCAGGGTATAATAAGTTTGATCTGCCAAACAATGTGCCTAGCAGAAATATTGATTTTTGACCCCATAAAATATATACCGATCGACTCAGAATCACCTCCTGAGTCGATCTAGCGTTTGGTGTCCGCCCGTCCGTCTGTCCATGTATTTGTTGTTCACAGGATTCCAGTCGCGATTATTAACTGATTGTGATGAAATTTGGTACAGGGGTTTTTTTTTGGCACAAGTACGAACGCTATTGAATTTGGAAGAAATCGGATCAAATTTAGATATAGCTCCCATATATATGTATCGCCCGATTTCGACAAATGGGTCACGTTGCGCTTTTTTTCAAACGGATCGTAACCAAATTTGGCAAAAGGTAATCTTTTTCATCGCCCTTCAAGTCTGCAAAATTGTATCCAAATCGGTTCAGATATAGATATAGCTCTCATATATATGTACCGCCCGATTTTTCTAAATTTGGCCATAAAACCATTATTTATCAACCGATCTTACTCAAAGTTGGCTAAATGTAATCTTCTATAGCACTTACTATATGTGCAAAAAATCATCGAAATCGGTTCAGATTTAGATATAGCTCCCATATATATGTACCGCCCGATTTTTCTAAATTTGGCCATAAAACCATTATTTATCAACCGATCTTACTCAAAGTTGGCTAAATGTAATCTTCTATAGCACTTACTATATGTGCAAAAAAACATCGAAATCGGTTCAGATTTAGATATAGATATAGCTCCCATATATATGTATAGCCCGATTTCCCCAATTTGGCCATAGAATCCTTATTTATTAACCGATCTTATTCAAAGTTGGCTAGATGCAGTCTCCTATAGTACTAACGGTATGTGCAAAAAATCATCGAAATCGGTTCAGATTTAGTTATAGCTCCCATATATATATATCGTCCGATTTTGCCAAATTTGGCCATAATTAACTTATTTTTGACCATAGAGGCCTCATTTGTTACCTAATCGTACTAAAATTTTGCACAAGGTAACCGTCTGTGGTATTAATCAAACCCGAAAAATATTATGCAAATTGATTTAGATATAGCTTCTACATATATGCATCGCTCAATTTTCCCAAATTATTTATTAACCAATTTATTAACCAATGTTACTCAAATTTCAAATTTTGATGTACTTGCCGCTCGTATTTATACGTACTTGTAGCTCTTACATAAGAATATTGCTCAATTTTTACAAATTTGGATTTATTACCCAAACTAATTGAACGATTTTCTCTTTTTTAATAATGGGCTCAATATTAGTGGCATACTAACTCCGTGGGTGCAATATCAACACAGCCAGTGTTGCTAGAAGTAGGGGAAATTCCCTACATGTAGGGTTTTTCTAATATTTAGCGTCTTGTAGGGACGTAGGGCCACAATGTAGGGACATTTTCACTCAACACAATTTGTAATAATTTTTACATTTTGGTGGCTCTAGAGGAGGAAATTAGAAGCCGGCAAGGCTTGATCTTTAACAATGTGTGGTAACAACAGTTACCACTCGTGCCAAAAAAATCTAACAAAATTTGAAGATTACCACAAATCTACCAAACAAATATTTCTATAGAAATTTTTGTCAAAACTTTAGTCCTGTAGAAAATGTTGTCAACATTTTATTTCGATAGAAAATTTTGTCAAAATTGTATTTCTATAGAATTTTTTTTTTGAAAATATTATTTCTATAAAAAAAATTTCTCAAAATGCTATTTCTATGGAATTTTTTCTAATAATAAAGTACTTAGAACCATTTTTGTTTTGTAAAATTTGTTAAATTTAACGAAAAATAATTTAGGGAATATTGTATGGGAAAGTAGAGAACTTTTTTGTCCTTGTAGGGTACACCGAACATTTTCCCTGGCAACATTGACTATGAGCTATAGTCAGATTGAGACAAAGCACCCATAAACAAGTACCCCTTAATTTTCTTAAATATGCAACTGTGGTTTATCTCCCAGACCTATATCAATGTTACCCCACAAATGTTTATGATTACTAATTCAGTAAGGGTGGTTTAGGGTATGATATAGTCGGCCCCGCCCGACTTTCTACTTTACTTACTTGTTTAATAATGGGCTCAATATTAGTGGCATACTAACTCCGTAGGTGCAATATCAACTACAGGCAGTGTTGCTAGAAGTAGGGGACATATAGGGTTTTTCTAATATTTAGCGTCTTGTACGCACGTTGGACCACAATGAAGGGACATTTTCACTCAACACAATTTGTAATAATTTTTACATTTTGGTGGCTCTAGAGGAGGAAATTAGAAGCCGGCAAGGCTTGATCTTTAACATTTACCACTCGTGCCAAAAACAAATCCAACAAAATTTGTAGATTACCACAAATCTACCAAACAAATATTTCTATAGAAATTTTTGTCAAAACTTTATTCCTGTAGAAAATTTTGTCAACATTTTATTTCTATAGAAAATTTTGTCAAAATTGTATTTCTATAGATTTTTTTTTCAAAATAAAGGGTGATTCTTTTGAGGTTAGGATTTTCATGCATTAGTATTTGACAGATCACGTGGGATTTCAGACATGGTGTCAAAGAGAAAGATGCTCAGTATGCTTTGACATTTCATCATGAATAGACTTACGATCTGCCACAACGTCGAATTTTCAGTGAATGGGCCCTAGAAAAGTTGGCAGAAAATCCGCTTTTTTATCGACAAATTTTGTTCAGCGATGAGGCTCATTTCTGGTTGAATGGCTACGTAAATAAGCAAAATTGCCGCATTTGGAGTGAAGAGCAACCAGAAGCCGTTCAAGAACTGCCCATGCATCCCGAAAAATGCACTGTTTGGTGTGGTTTGTACGCTGGTGGAATCATTGGACCGTATTTTTTCAAAGATGCTGTTGGACGCAACGTTACGGTGAATGGCGATCGCTATCGTTCGATGCTAACAAACTTTTTGTTGCCAAAAATGGAAGAACTGAACTTGGTTGACATGTGGTTTCAACAAGATGGCGCTACATGCCACACAGCTCGCGATTCTATGGCCATTTTGAGGGAAAACTTCGGAGAACAATTCATCTCAAGAAATGGACCGGTAAGTTGGCCACCAAGATCATGCGATTTGACGCCTTTAGACTATTTTTTGTGGGGCTACGTCAAGTCTAAAGTCTACAGAAATAAGCCAGCAACTATTCCAGCTTTGGAAGACAACATTTCCGAAGAAATTCGGGCTATTCCGGCCGAAATGCTCGAAAAAGTTGCCCAAAATTGGACTTTCCGAATGGACCACCTAAGACGCAGCCGCGGTCAACATTTAAATGAAATTATCTTCAAAAAGTAAATGTCATGGACCAATCTAACGTTTCAAATAAAGAACCGATGAGATTTTGCAAATTTTATGCGTTTTTAAAAAAAAAAAAAGTTATCAAGCTCTTAACAAATCACCCTTTATTATTTCTATAAAAAAAATTTTCTCAAAATGCTATTTCTATGGAATTTTTTCTCAAAATGTTATTTCTATAGAATTTATTATCGAAATTTTATTTCTATAGAACAATTTCTCAAAAAAAATTGTTTATAGAAACTTTTTCAAAATTTTATTTCTATAGAGATTTAACAAAAAAATAAAAAATACTATTTTTGGTAGAATTCTACCAACTGTGGCAACCGTGGTGGTAATACAAATTTATTTTCTAGGTTTTATACATTACATTTTCATGTTTTAAGATAATAAAGTACTTAGAACCATTTTTGTTTTGTAAAATTTGTTTAAATTTAACGAAAAATATTGTAGGGAAAAGTGTTTGGGAATGTATGGGAAAGTAGGAAACTTTTTTTGTCCTTGTAGGGTAAACCGAACATTTTCCCTGGCAACACTGACTATGAGCTATAGTCAGATTGAGACAAAGCACCCATAAACATGTACCCCTTAATTTTCTTAAATATGCAACTGCGGTTTATCTCACAGACCTATATCAATGTTACCCCACAAATGCTTACGATTACTAATTCAGTAAGGGTGGTTTAGGGAAGAAATCGGATCAAATTTAGATATAGCTCTCATATATATGTATCGCCCGATTTCGACAAATGGGTTTACGTTGCGCTTACTTACAAACGGATCGTCACAAAATTTGGCAAAAATTAATCTTTCCCTTCAAGTCTGCAAAATTTCATCGAAATCGGTTCAGATTTAGATATAATATAACTAATATAAATTTATTTTCTAGGTTATATACGTTGCATTTTCATGTTTTAAGATAATAAAGTACACACGCAGAGAAGAAACATGATTGTCACAATCACACGGACGAAAAAGACTGTTTTTCATATGTTTGGGTGTAAAAATTATATGTTTGGAACTCAAATTTTTAAACACAATATTTTTAAGTGCAAACATATAATGTTCATAAACTAGCATAACATGTTTGGGATATATATGTTAGAACATATTATGTTTGGGGCATAAAATGTTTGTAAATATATTATGCTTGGATACAAACATATATTAATTTAGAAATAGACTACAAACATATATGTATTTAGGAAGAGAGACAGTGTACACAAAGAAAATTTCATTAAAAATTTGAAAAATACTATGTGTGGATATAAACAAGTATAAATTTACAAATTTGGAGTAAACATATATATATATATATATATATATATATATATATATATATATATATATATATATATATATATATATATATATATATATATATATATATATATATATATATATATATATATATATATATATATATATATATATATATATATATATATATATATATATATATATATATATATATATATATATATATATATATATATATATATATATATATATATATATATATATATATGTTGTGATATAAGACTTCGCCAAAAATTGTATATGCTTAAGTAAAAATATTAAAATGAGTAGTCGGAGAGAAAATTCATTCGGCACCAAGAGAAAAGACATTTGAAAAAAGAGCATGAGTTTTGTTTATCATTTTCGCTTTACGGGCACAATTTCGTCAAAACAAATCGGAACGTAGGACGAGTAATTGAATTGTTTTCGTGACCATTTAATTTTTTATTTTTTTTTTTGCAGCGAAAAGATTTTTATAAAAACATTGAGAGGAATACACGATTTTCATTTTGCGCGTCAGTCGTGTGTTGATTGTTTCTTGGAATGGACGGAGAATACAGAATTACTGTGTTTTGTGTTTATTTATTTATTCAGAAGTGGCACGTGGTTTTATGTGAATACAAAAAGGAAAGTGTAATTGAAAAAATGTACCTGGTTTTTGTTCTGCATTTTGATATATGGTATAATTTATTTTTATTTGTAGTTACATGATGTCTGCGTTAATACATTTGATGGGCACAAGTAAATATTGAATGATTTCTTATTATTGAAATTGAACCAAAATAGAGTGTGTAAAAATATGTGATTTTTGCTTGCACGACATTATAAATACAAATAAACAATGATTTAATTTATAAATAAATAAAAACCATTAAATAAAATTATTTTGTGTTTTCTTTTCTCAAGTGGCGCCCTTTTTTCGACGACGAAAAAAGTTTTTTTCATAAAGATCAAAACATTTTAGATTGTGACCATGTTCTTTTAACTGGAAGAAAACCATTTTTGACGAAGACCATAACATTTTAAATCATGGCCATTTTCCTTTGACTCAAACAAAATTATTTTTATCAATATAACATTTTAGATGAGGACAATTTTATTTTTCTTAGAACCATGTTCACTGAGCCAAAATGGTTGCAGGTGAAAATGTTACATGATCGCCGCAAAAATAGCTCCTATCATATTATTTTGCTCTTCGAATATGATTGTGACAATCATGTTTCTTCTCTGCGTGTACTAAGAATCATTTTTATACCCTCCACCATAGGATGGGGGTATATTAACTTTGTCATTCCGTTTGTAACACATCGAAATATTGCTTTAAGACCCCATAAAGTATATATATTCTGGGTCGTGGTGAAATTCTGAGTCGATCTAAGCATGTCCGTCCGTCCGTCCGTCCGTCTGTTGAAATCACGCTAGCTTCCGAACAAAACAAGCTATCGACTTGAAACTTTGCACAAGTAGTTGTTGTCGATGTAGGTCGGATGGTATTGAAAATGGCCCATATCGGTCCACTTTTACGTATAGCCCCCATATAAAGGGACCCTCAGATTTGGCTTGTGGAGCCTCTAACAGAAGCAAATTTCATCCGATCCGGCTGAAATTTGGTACATGGTGTTGGTATATGGTCTCTAACAACCGTGCAAAAATTGGTTTACATCGGTCCATAATTATATATAGCCCCCATATAAACCGATCCCCAGATTTGGGTTGCGGAGCCTCAAAGAGAAGCAAATTTCATCCGATCCGCCTGAAATTTGGTACATGATATTGTTATATGGTCTCTAACAACCATGCTAAAATTGGTCCACATCGGTTCATAATTATATATAGCCCCCATATAAACCGATCCCCAGATTTGGCTTGTGAAGTGTCCAAGAGAAGCAAATTTCATCCAATCCGGTTGTAATTTGGAACATGGTGTTAGTATATGATCTTTAACAACCGTGGCACAATTGGCCCATATCGGTCCATAATTATATATAGCCCCCATATAAAACGTTCTCCAGATTTGACCTCCGGAGCCTCTTGGAGGAGCAATATTCATCCGATCCGGTTCAAATTAGGAACGTGGTGTTAGTATATGGTCGCTAACAACCATACCAAAATTGGTCCAATCACACAAAAATTGGTCCATATCGGTTCATAATCATGGTTGCCACTAGAGCCAAAAATAATCTACCAAAATTTTATTTCTTGAGAAAATTTTGTTAAAATTTTATTCGTTTCATAATAAAATTTTCATCATTGTCAAAATTTTATTTCTGTAGAAAATTTTGTCAAAATTTTATTTCTATAGAAAATTTTGTTTAAATTTTATTCGGTTCATAATCATGGTTGCCACTCGAGCCAAAAATAATCTACCAAGATTTTATTTCTATAGAAAATTTTTTCAAAAGTTTATTTCTATAGAAAATTTTGTTAAAATTTTATTTCTGTAGAAATTTTTGTCAAAATTTTCTTTCTATAGAAAATTTTGTCAAAATTTATATTTCTATAGAAAATTTTGTGAAAATTTTATTTCTATAGAATTTTTTTTTTAAATTTTATTTCTGTAGAAAAATTTGTAAAAATTGTATGTCTACTTTGTCAAACTGAATTATATACGTATTGGATCGATATTTTTTGATTTAATATATACCACGTATGGACTTACATACAATTCAGAAGATGGTGTTAGGAGGTTTTAAGATACCTTGCCATCGGCAAGCGTTACCGCAACTTAAGTAATTCGATTGTGGATGGCAGTGTTTAGAAGAAGTTTCTACGCAATCCATGATGGAGGGTACATAAGCTTCGGCCTGGCCGAACTTACGGCCGTATATACTTGTTTTTTATTAACATTGTGTTTCATTCCAGGGCGTTAGCCGATTTCAATTTTAATTCTAGAGATTTTGTAGAAGCACAAAAAATTGTCTCCATTATAAGTATTTGTATCTGAAAATGCAAATCTTTATATAGCTCCCAGCAAATTTGAAGTAGTTGAGATGGTAACACAAATGTTGGTCTACATGGTGGTGAAGGGTATAATATAGTCGGCCCCGCCCGACTTTAGACTTTACTTACTTGTTTTCCATTAAATTGGATAAAACACAATTAGCGTCTATATAGCCAGAAAGTATTTGTCACGGCCTTTCTTCTGATACCAAAATATCCGATCTTTATGTTTCGATCGTAGTTAGTACTTTTGTATAAAATTGGACTAAACACATTTTTTTTGATTGTTATACCCTAAACCACATAGTGGTCAGGCTATAATAACTTTGATCTGCCAAAAAATGTGCCTATCAGAAATATTGATTTTAGAGTCGATATAGCGCTTGGTGTCCGTCCGTCCGTCCGTCCATGTATTTGTTGTTCGCAGGATTCCGGTCGCAATTATTAACAGATTTTGATGAAATTTGGTATGTGGCGGTTTTTTTGGTACGAAGACGAATGCTATTGAATTTGGATAAAATCGGATCAAATTTAGATATAGCTCACATATATATCGTCCGTATCGTCCGATTTCGATAAATGGGGTCAGATTGCGTTTAGTTACTAACCGATCGGCGTCAAATTTGCCTCAAAATAATCGAATTGACTACCGTTAAGTGTGCCAAATTTCATCGAAATCGGTTCAGATTTAGATACAGCTCCCATATATGTGTATCGCCCCATTTTTCCAAATTTGGCCACAAGTCCCTTATTTATCAACCGATCTAACTCAAAGTTGGCCAAATCAAATTTTTTATGCCACATACTATATGTACAAAAAATCATCGAAATCGGTTCAGATTTGGATATAGCTCCCATATATATGTATCACTTGATTTTCCCAAATTTGGCCATAAGTCCCTTATTTATCAACCGATCTGACTTCAAGTTGGCCAAATATAGTTTTCTCTAGCACTTACTATATGTGCAAAAAATCATCGGAATCGGTTCAGATTTAGCTATAGCTTCCATATATATGTATTTATCAACCGATCCTACTCAAACTTGGCTTACTCTAATCTTCTAAAAGACTGACTCTATGTGCAAAATATCATCCAAATCGCTTCAGATTTAGATATAGCCCCCATATATATGTAGCGACCGATTTTGAAAAATTTGCCCCTTATAACTTTATTTTTTACCATAGTGGTCTCTTTTATTAACCGATTTTACTCAAATTTAGCACAAGATAATCTCCTGTAATCAAACAAAATATAATCCAAATCGGTTGAGATTTAGATATAGCTCCCATATATGTATTACCCCTTATAACTTTATTTCTGAACATAATAGCGTTATTTAATACCCGATCTTACTCTTATTTAGCACAAAGTAACCTTCTGTGGTATCAATCAAATCTGGAAAATATGATCCAAATCGGTTCAGATTTAGATATAGCTCCCATATATATGTATATGTACCGATCAATTTTCCCAAATTTGGCCAAAATACTCTGATTTATTTAATAGTGGACTCAATATTAGTGGCAAACTAACTCTGTAGGTTCAGAATCAACTATAGCTCCTACAATCAGACATTTCAGGTCTCCTAAAATCAGACATTTCAAGTGACCGGTTACGGTCACCCAGCCATGTCTCAGATAAACTGCGTTGATATATGTTATATCAACGCAGTTGGATTGCAAAAAATGCTAAATTCAATTAACTTATTGCGAATACTTCTAGCATTCCAATAAATAATTTTTAAGCTCGTTGAACTCATTTTATATTGTTATATACAAACTTATTTGCTAATTCTACAATAACATTGAATTGTTGTTCTTTATTTACGCAAGACCTAAGTTTAGAGATCATTTCCATTGTTAAGTGCAGCAGCTCTTGCTCACTAAAGAGATTATTTGGAGAGTTAGGAATGGGATGAGTACTATCAGCAATGTAGTGGTTGTTATTGGTATTGTTGTGCATAGGTCTCCAATTTATGTTTACGTTTGTTGGTACGACTGTACCGTTCTTCATTGGTAGAAAGTTGTCTGCATTTGTGGAGAATTTTGCTGTTGGTTTCCGGCCATGGCGGGCCTTTAACGCAAGTTTCTCTTTCATTTCCAAATAAGCAGATCTATTTGGACATGATGGATCAGTAGATTTGTGATTTTGTCCACAGTTAGAGCACTGAACTTTGGATGCTGAATCGCAGTCAATTGTTTTGTGTCTCCCCGCACAGTTTGCACACCTTGCTTTCATCCCTTTTCGCCATGACCAAACATTTGTCATTTGTGGCATTGGACAGGTTTGTTTTTTATTTTTTTTTCTGGAATTCCAATTTAAAAATTACACGAAAGCGAGAACGAAAATTAGTTCTCAGTTCGCTCATTTTTATCGAACCTCTTTCAAAGTGGACGATACAAAGTGTCAACACATTGTTTAATGGTCTTTTTTACAACTTTGACGTAAATACATTTTAAACCGAGAGAAGTTAGTTCCTTTTTCACTTCAGTGTCAGTTTTATTGTCCAATCCAGGATCATGTGTAAAGAACTGACAAAATATTCCGAAATGTTGTTGTCTTTGAGAAGTTTTATGACATCTGCCGAGTTTTGCTTTAGCACTTTAATAGGCGAAATGTTCACATTTAGACTTGTAGTATTTTGTTCATTTTCCATAATAGTTTCACTCGTATTTTCGTCATTATCTTCGTCTAAGATTTGTAGTGGGGTCCAGAAATTTCTTCTGGAACCTTTCTTTCGAATTTTTAATGAAGACATACTGTCTTCTTTTTTATTTTTCACGTACTTTAGAAGATCGCTAATTGTCTTATTGGGGAAGTCATTTTGTTGTAGAATCTGTCGTATTTTCTTCTCGTTAGCCTTATGAAATTTTACGTCGCTTATGTTTAAAACCCTATTTATAAAATTTGTAGCATTGTTGATCTTAATACGTCGAGGATGATTGGAGTGAAAGTTGATTAGTCTTCCCGATGCTGTGTTCTTTTGGCACCAGTTTAATCTTAGTTGATTGTTGTGTCTTTGTACCACTGTGTCAAGATAAGGCAATTTTCCTTCGTTTTCACATTCCATTGTGAATTGAAGTTGTCGATTAAATGCGTTAAGAGTCGTCAATGTGTTGTCTATTTCGTCTTTGTCTATGATGCAAAATTTTTGAGAGTTTATTCATTGCGTCGTCTAATAATTCCTCCATTATGATATCTGCGACTAAAGGGTGATACTGTCAAAATTTGGTCAAGGGAAAACGCGTGTAAATCGGTGAAATCGTTTATTTAAAAAGTCAAATTAAATTTCTTTTTCAAGTTCAATTAGTATAAAATTCAGGAAAAATATTCAGTTAGGCTTTCGCTTTTCCAAATCCGAATTGCCGGGCCTCACGCTTGACACCTGCCATCAGATTTTGTACAGCCACCTTGTCCACCTTCTTCGCCGCAGAAAGCCAGTTTGCCTTGAACTGCTGCTCGTCCTTAGCAGTTTTTTTTTGGTCTTCTTTAGATTCCGCTTGACAATAGCCCAGTATTTCTCAATTGGGCGGAGCTCTGTCGTGTTGGCAGTGTTCTTGTCCTTGGGAACCACCTGCACGTTGTTGGCGGCGTACCACTCCATGGGCTTTTTACCGTAATGGCAAGATGCCAAATCACGCCAAAACAGTACGGAACAACCGTGTTTCTTCAGGAAAGGTAGCAGACGTTTATTCAAACACTCTTTCACGCAAATTTCTTGGTTGACAGTCCCGGAAGCTATGAAAATGCTGCTTTTCAAGCCACAGGTACAGATGGCTTGCCAAACCAGATATTTCTTTGCGAACTTTGACAGTTTTATGTGCTTGAAAATATCTGCTACCTTTCCCCTTCCTTTTGCCATATAAAACTCCTGTCCCGGAAGCTGCTTGTAGTCGGCTTTGACGTAGGTTTCATCGTCCATTTCCACGCAGTCAAACTTCGTCAGCATCGTCGTGTACAGCCTCCAGGATCGCGCTTTGGCCGTCGTATTTTGTTTATCATCGCGATTTGGAGTCACTACATTCTTGTAAGTCGATAGTCCGGCTCGTTTTTTGGCTCGATGCACGGTTGTAGACGATACACCCAGCTTATTTGCGGCATCTCGGAGAGAGAGGTTAGGGTTTCGCTTGAAACTACCGGCAACTCTCTTTGTCGTCTCAGCGGCTTCCGGTTTTCGATTTCCCCCCGATCCAGACTTCCTGGCTGTCAACAAACGTTCCCCAAACACTTTAATTACATTTGTAACGGTTGATTTGGCAACTTTTAGCGATTTTGCCAGCTTTGCGTGCGAGTAGCTCGGATTTTCGCGATGCGCGAGCAAAATTTTGATACGCTGCTCTTCTTGCTTGGACGGCATTTTGACAACTGAAGAGTGAATTCCAAAATCAAAATAGGAGCAACATTCTACACACACACACCTTCAAAATGAGGGGTGTTCAGGTTTTTTAAATGCAAAATTGAAAGAAATACGTCAAGTTTATATTGACCAAATTTTGACCGTATCACCCTTTATGGGAGATATAGGAGATCCCATAGGCATTCCTTTTGTTTGTTCAAATATCTTATCGTCATATGTGAAATATCTGGAGTCGTTAATGCATAGTGTCACTATTTCTAAAAACAAATCCATTGGTATTTTGGTGAATTCTTGTATTATAGCCCATTTTTCTTTAATCGTCCTTATCGCTAGATTTATAGGTACACTGGGAAATAGAGATACCACGTCGAAAGAAATTATCAATTCGTTGTCATGTATGGTTTGTTGGTGTATTCTTTTCTTAAATTCTATCCCATCCTTTATATTATACTTCGAATCCATCGTGGGATTTTTCAATATGTCTGTTATGTATTTTGATACGTTATACGTAGGGGAATTAATGGACGAACAAATGGGTCTGAAAGGTGTCCCTTCCTTATGAATTTTTGGGAGTCCATATATCCTTGGAGCTGTGGCAGTTCTGCTTGTCAATTTATATTTTTCTTTAGCATTTAATATATTCATTATGAATAATTTTTCTACCAATTTATTGTTCTTGGTCTGTAATCCTGACGTAGGTTCTCATTTTAGCCTGCGGTATGTGCACATATCACCTAATATAGATTTCATCTTATATTCGGCAGTACTGACCAGAGTGAAAAAGGGTTTAAAAAAAGTACTATAGTACTGCATTTTCCATCCCTGGTCTGGCAATTTAGATCTGTTTGGTTCATTTCTTGGCTGAACGAAATTTGTTTGGCGCGGATAAGGCAGTTTTCAGTTTGAACACTGCTTTGCAATGGCGATCTGTTTGATTCATGTCTAAGCTAATCGAAATTTCTTCCAACTTCCAGCCTGATAATGCCGTTGTCAATACTACGGTTTGTAATTCATAGCAAGGACGCACACACACACACCTTTCATTGTATGGTAAATGCAGGGTGTTTAATACGATAATAATATAACAATGATGACGACAAAGATTTAATGATGTCAAATGGAAATATTGGCTTTAATTAAATTAGTGTTTTAAGTGTTTTCATTTATGAAATTTAATAACCCAACAAAAAAATTGTCACAAAAAATAGGATAGTTTCGCTGCAAGTAGAGGATGCTGATGAGGAATGTGGCAGTTCCGAAACGATCATAAATCCAACCATCTTGGAGTTTAAAAGGCTTTGCCTAAATAAATTTGACAAACATACGGTGTTGCCACTACGAAATTTTATTTTGGACCAATTTTTTTCCAAAATCGGACTAAATTCCATCCAGCGGACCAAATTTCCAATTTCAAAGAAAAATGCCTTAACAAGTATTTTATTGTTGTACATAGTGCTTTTATTAAAAATGTTAAGTAAACTAGAAAGGACTGGTATGATTTAAAACTTCTGAATTTCCAAATTCGATGAAAAAAACAACTTTAAGTTGTTCAAAAGCTTCCGACTTTTGAACAAGGAAAAAAACTATATTAGGGAAATGAGTCTTCTATGATAAGAAAAATTCGCATTCGTATTTATACCACATAGTGGTCAGGGTATAATAAGTTTGATCTGCCAAACAATGTGCCTAGCAGAAATATTGATTTTTGACCCCATAAAATATATACCGATCGACTCAGAATCACCTCCTGAGTCGATCTAGCGTTTGGTGTCCGCCCGTCCGTCTGTCCATGTATTTGTTGTTCACAGGATTCCAGTCGCGATTATTAACTGATTGTGATGAAATTTGGTACAGGGGTTTTTTTTTGGCACAAGTACGAACGCTATTGAATTTGGAAGAAATCGGATCAAATTTAGATATAGCTCCCATATATATGTATCGCCCGATTTCGACAAATGGGTCACGTTGCGCTTTTTTTCAAACGGATCCTAACCAAATTTGGCAAAAGGTAATCTTTTTCATCGCCCTTCAAGTCTGCAAAATTGTATCCAAATCGGTTCAGATATAGATATAGCTCTCATATAAAGGGTGATTCTTTTGAGGTTAGGATTTTCATGCATTAGTATTTGACAGATCACGTGGGATTTCAGACATGGTGTCAAAGAGAAAGATGCTCAGTATGCTTTGACATTTCATCATGAATAGACTTACTAACGAGCCACAACGTCGAATTTTCAGTGAATGGGCCCTAGAAAAGTTGGCAGAAAATCCGCTTTTTTATCGACAAATTTTGTTCAGCGATGAGGCTCATTTCTGGTTGAATGGCTACGTAAATAAGCAAAATTGCCGCATTTGGAGTGAAGAGCAACCAGAAGCCGTTCAAGAACTGCCCATGCATCCCGAAAAATGCACTGTTTGGTGTGGTTTGTACGCTGGTGGAATCATTGGACCGTATTTTTTCAAAGATGCTGTTGGACGCAACGTTACGGTGAATGGCGATCGCTATCGTTCGATGCTAACAAACTTTTTGTTGCCAAAAATGGAAGAACTGAACTTGGTTGACATGTGGTTTCAACAAGATGGCGCTACATGCCACACAGCTCGCGATTCTATGGCCATTTTGAGGGAAAACTTCGGAGAACAATTCATCTCAAGAAATGGACCGGTAAGTTGGCCACCAAGATCATGCGATTTGACGCCTTTAGACTATTTTTTGTGGGGCTACGTCAAGTCTAAAGTCTACAGAAATAAGCCAGCAACTATTCCAGCTTTGGAAGACAACATTTCCGAAGAAATTCGGGCTATTCCGGCCGAAATGCTCGAAAAAGTTGCCCAAAATTGGACTTTCCGAATGGACCACCTAAGACGCAGCCGCGGTCAACATTTAAATGAAATTATCTTCAAAAAGTAAATGTCATGGACCAATCTAACGTTTCAAATAAAGAACCGATGAGATTTTGCAAATTTTATGCGTTTTTTTTAAAAAAAAAGTTATCAAGCTCTTAACAAATCACCCTTTATATGTACCGCCCGATTTTTCTAAATTTGGCCATAAAACCATTATTTATCAACCGATCTTACTCAAAGTTGGCTAAATGTAATCTTCTATAGCACTTACTATATGTGCAAAAAATCATCGAAATCGGTTCAGATTTAGATATAGCTCCCATATATATGTACCGCCCGATTTTTCTAAATTTGGCCATAAAACCATTATTTATCAACCGATCTTACTCAAAGTTGGCTAAATGTAATCTTCTATAGCACTTACTATATGTGCAAAAAAACATCGAAATCGGTTCAGATTTAGATATAGATATAGCTCCCATATATATGTATAGCCCGATTTCCCCAATTTGGCCATAGAATCCTTATTTATTAACCGATCTTATTCAAAGTTGGCTAGATGCAGTCTCCTATAGTACTAACGGTATGTGCAAAAAATCATCGAAATCGGTTCAGATTTAGTTATAGCTCCCATATATATATATCGTCCGATTTTGCCAAATTTGGCCATAATTAACTTATTTTTGACCATAGAGGCCTCATTTGTTACATAATCGTACTAAAATTTTGCACAAGGTAACCGTCTGTGGTATTAATCAAACCCGAAAAATATTATGCAAATTGATTTAGATATAGCTTCTACATATATGCATCGCTCAATTTTCCCAAATTATTTATTAACCAATTTATTAACCAATGTTACTCAAATTTCAAATTTTGATGTACTTGCCGCTCGTATTTATACGTACTTGTAGCTCTTACATAAGAATATTGCTCAATTTTTACAAATTTGGATTTATTACCCAAACTAATTGAACGATTTTCTCTTTTTTAATAATGGGCTCAATATTAGTGGCATACTAACTCCGTGGGTGCAATATCAACACAGCCAGTGTTGCTAGAAGTAGGGGAAATTCCCTACATGTAGGGTTTTTCTAATATTTAGCGTCTTGTAGGGACGTAGGGCCACAATGTAGGGACATTTTCACTCAACACAATTTGTAATAATTTTTACATTTTGGTGGCTCTAGAGGAGGAAATTAGAAGCCGGCAAGGCTTGATCTTTAACAATGTGTGGTAACAACAGTTACCACTCGTGCCAAAAAAATCTAACAAAATTTGAAGATTACCACAAATCTACCAAACAAATATTTCTATAGAAATTTTTGTCAAAACTTTAGTCCTGTAGAAAATGTTGTCAACATTTTATTTCGATAGAAAATTTTGTCAAAATTGTATTTCTATAGAATTTTTTTTTTGAAAATATTATTTCTATAAAAAAAATTTCTCAAAATGCTATTTCTATGGAATTTTTTCTAATAATAAAGTACTTAGAACCATTTTTGTTTTGTAAAATTTGTTAAATTTAACGAAAAATAATTTAGGGAATATTGTATGGGAAAGTAGAGAACTTTTTTGTCCTTGTAGGGTACACCGAACATTTTCCCTGGCAACATTGACTATGAGCTATAGTCAGATTGAGACAAAGCACCCATAAACAAGTACCCCTTAATTTTCTTAAATATGCAACTGTGGTTTATCTCCCAGACCTATATCAATGTTACCCCACAAATGTTTATGATTACTAATTCAGTAAGGGTGGTTTAGGGTATGATATAGTCGGCCCCGCCCGACTTTCTACTTTACTTACTTGTTTAATAATGGGCTCAATATTAGTGGCATACTAACTCCGTAGGTGCAATATCAACTACAGGCAGTGTTGCTAGAAGTAGGGGACATATAGGGTTTTTCTAATATTTAGCGTCTTGTACGCACGTTGGACCACAATGAAGGGACATTTTCACTCAACACAATTTGTAATAATTTTTACATTTTGGTGGCTCTAGAGGAGGAAATTAGAAGCCGGCAAGGCTTGATCTTTAACATTTACCACTCGTGCCAAAAACAAATCCAAAAAAATTTGTAGATTACCACAAATCTACCAAACAAATATTTCTATAGAAATTTTTGTCAAAACTTTATTCCTGTAGAAAATTTTGTCAACATTTTATTTCTATAGAAAATTTTGTCAAAATTGTATTTCTATAGATTTTTTTTTCAAAATAAAGGGTGATTCTTTTGAGGTTAGGATTTTCATGCATTAGTATTTGACAGATCACGTGGGATTTCAGACATGGTGTCAAAGAGAAAGATGCTCAGTATGCTTTGACATTTCATCATGAATAGACTTACGATCTGCCACAACGTCGAATTTTCAGTGAATGGGCCCTAGAAACGTTGGCAGAAAATCCGCTTTTTTATCGACAAATTTTGTTCAGCGATGAGGCTCATTTCTGGTTGAATGGCTACGTAAATAAGCAAAATTGCCGCATTTGGAGTGAAGAGCAACCAGAAGCCGTTCAAGAACTGCCCATGCATCCCGAAAAATGCACTGTTTGGTGTGGTTTGTACGCTGGTGGAATCATTGGACCGTATTTTTTCAAAGATGCTGTTGGACGCAACGTTACGGTGAATGGCGATCGCTATCGTTCGATGCTAACAAACTTTTTGTTGCCAAAAATGGAAGAACTGAACTTGGTTGACATGTGGTTTCAACAAGATGGCGCTACATGCCACACAGCTCGCGATTCTATGGCCATTTTGAGGGAAAACTTCGGAGAACAATTCATCTCAAGAAATGGACCGGTAAGTTGGCCACCAAGATCATGCGATTTGACGCCTTTAGACTATTTTTTGTGGGGCTACGTCAAGTCTAAAGTCTACAGAAATAAGCCAGCAACTATTCCAGCTTTGGAAGACAACATTTCCGAAGAAATTCGGGCTATTCCGGCCGAAATGCTCGAAAAAGTTGCCCAAAATTGGACTTTCCGAATGGACCACCTAAGACGCAGCCGCGGTCAACATTTAAATGAAATTATCTTCAAAAAGTAAATGTCATGGACCAATCTAACGTTTCAAATAAAGAACCGATGAGATTTTGCAAATTTTATGCGTTTTTAAAAAAAAAAAAAAAGTTATCAAGCTCTTAACAAATCACCCTTTATTATTTCTATAAAAAAAATTTTCTCAAAATGCTATTTCTATGGAATTTTTTCTCAAAATGTTATTTCTATAGAATTTATTATCGAAATTTTATTTCTATAGAACAATTTCTCAAAAAAAATTGTTTATAGAAACTTTTTCAAAATTTTATTTCTATAGAGATTTAACAAAAAAATAAAAAATACTATTTTTGGTAGAATTCTACCAACTGTGGCAACCGTGGTGGTAATACAAATTTATTTTCTAGGTTTTATACATTACATTTTCATGTTTTAAGATAATAAAGTACTTAGAACCATTTTTGTTTTGTAAAATTTGTTTAAATTTAACGAAAAATATTGTAGGGAAAAGTGTTTGGGAATGTATGGGAAAGTAGGAAACTTTTTTTGTCCTTGTAGGGTAAACCGAACATTTTCCCTGGCAACACTGACTATGAGCTATAGTCAGATTGAGACAAAGCACCCATAAACATGTACCCCTTAATTTTCTTAAATATGCAACTGCGGTTTATCTCACAGACCTATATCAATGTTACCCCACAAATGCTTACGATTACTAATTCAGTAAGGGTGGTTTAGGGAAGAAATCGGATCAAATTTAGATATAGCTCTCATATATATGTATCGCCCGATTTCGACAAATGGGTTTACGTTGCGCTTACTTACAAACGGATCGTCACAAAATTTGGCAAAAATTAATCTTTCCCTTCAAGTCTGCAAAATTTCATCGAAATCGGTTCAGATTTAGATATAATATAACTAATATAAATTTATTTTCTAGGTTATATACGTTGCATTTTCATGTTTTAAGATAATAAAGTACACACGCAGAGAAGAAACATGATTGTCACAATCACACGGACGAAAAAGACTGTTTTTCATATGTTTGGGTGTAAAAATTATATGTTTGGAACTCAAATTTTTAAACACAATATTTTTAAGTGCAAACATATAATGTTCATAAACTAGCATAACATGTTTGGGATATATATGTTAGAACATATTATGTTTGGGGCATAAAATGTTTGTAAATATATTATGCTTGGATACAAACATATATTAATTTAGAAATAGACTACAAACATATATGTATTTAGGAAGAGAGACAGTGTACACAAAGAAAATTTCATTAAAAATTTGAAAAATACTATGTGTGGATATAAACAAGTATAAATTTACAAATTTGGAGTAAACATATATATATATATATATATATATATATATATATATATATATATATATATATATATATATATATATATATATATATATATATATATATATATATATATATATATATATATATATATATATATATGTTGTGATATAAGACTTCGCCAAAAATTGTATATGCTTAAGTAAAAATATTAAAATGAGTAGTCGGAGAGAAAATTCATTCGGCACCAAGAGAAAAGACATTTGAAAAAAGAGCATGAGTTTTGTTTATCATTTTCGCTTTACGGGCACAATTTCGTCAAAACAAATCGGAACGTAGGACGAGTAATTGAATTGTTTTCGTGACCATTTAATTTTTTATTTTTTTTTTTGCAGCGAAAAGATTTTTATAAAAACATTGAGAGGTACACACGATTTTCATTTTGCGCGTCAGTCGTGTGTTGATTGTTTCTTGGAATGGACGGAGAATACAGAATTACTGTGTTTTGTGTTTATTTATTTATTCAGAAGTGGCACGTGGTTTTATGTGAATACAAAAAGGAAAGTGTAATTGAAAAAATGTACCTGGTTTTTGTTCTGCATTTTGATATATGGTATAATTTATTTTTATTTGTAGTTACATGATGTCTGCGTTAATACATTTGATGGGCACAAGTAAATATTGAATGATTTCTTATTATTGAAATTGAACCAAAATAGAGTGTGTAAAAATATGTGATTTTTGCTTGCACGACATTATAAATACAAATAAACAATGATTTAATTTATAAATAAATAAAAACCATTAAATAAAATTATTTTGTGTTTTCTTTTCTCAAGTGGCGCCCTTTTTTCGACGACGAAAAAAGTTTTTTTCATAAAGATCAAAACATTTTAGATTGTGACCATGTTCTTTTAACTGGAAGAAAACCATTTTTGACGAAGACCATAACATTTTAAATCATGGCCATTTTCCTTTGACTCAAACAAAATTATTTTTATCAATATAACATTTTAGATGAGGACAATTTTATTTTTCTTAGAACCATGTTCACTGAGCCAAAATGGTTGCAGGTGAAAATGTTACATGATCGCCGCAAAAATAGCTCCTATCATATTATTTTGCTCTTCGAATATGATTGTGACAATCATGTTTCTTCTCTGAGTGTACTAAGAATCATTTGATTCTTAGTACACTCAGTACACTGAAATTTGGTACATGGAGTTAGTATATGGTCTCTAACAACCGTGCAAAAATTGTTCCATATCGGTCCACTTTAACGTATAGCCCTCATATAAACGGACCCCCAAATTTGGCTTGCGATTGTTCTAAGAGAAGCAAATTGCATCCGATCCGGCTGAAATTTGGTACATGGTGTAAGTATGTGGTCTCTAACAACCATGCAAAAATTGGTCCACATCGGTCCATAATTGCGGAGCCTCTAAGAGAAGCAAATTTCATCCGATCCGGCTGAAATTTGGTACATGGTGTTGGTATATGTTCCCTAATGACCATGCAAAAATTGGTCCACATTGACCCATAACTATATATAGCCCCCATATAACGATCCCCAGATTTGACCTCCGGACCCTCTTAGAGGAGCAAATTTCATCCGATCCGGCTAAAATTTGGTACATGGTGTTGGTATATGTTCTCTAATGACCATGCAAAAATTGGTCCACATCGACCCATAACTATATATAGCCCCCATATAAGCCGATCCCCAGATTTGACCTCCGGACCCTCTTAGAGGAGCAAATTCATCCGATTCGGTTGAAATTTGGTACGTGGTGTTAGTATATGGTCTCTAACAACCATGTAAGAATTGGTCCATATCGGTCCATAGTTATATATAGCCCCCATATAAATCGATCCCCAGATTTGTCCTCCGGAGCCTCTTGGAGGAGCAAAATTCATCCGATCCGGCTGAAATGTGGAACATGGTGTTAGAATGTGGTCTCTAACAAACACGCAAGAATTGGTCGATATCGGTCCATAATTATATATAGCCCCCATATAAACCGTTCCCCAGATTTGATCTCTTGGAGGAGCAAAATTCATCCGATCCGGTTGAAATTTGCAACGTGGTGTTAGTATAAGGCCGCTAATAACCATGCCAAAATTGGTCCATATCAGTCTATAGTTATATATAGCCGATCCCCAATCACACAAAAATTGGTCCATATCGGTTCATAATCATGGTTGCCACTCGAGTCAAAAATAATCCACCAAAATTTTATTTTTATAGAAAACATTGTCAAAATGTTATTTCTATAGAAAATTTTGTCAAAATTTTATTTCTATAGAAAATTTTGTCAAAATTTTAATTCTATAGGAAATTTTTTTCCAAATTTTATTTCTATAGAAAATTTTTTCAAAATTTTACTTCTATAGAAAATGTTGTCAAAATTTTATTTGTATAGAAAATTTTGTCAAAATTTTATTTCTATAGAAAATTTTGCCAAAATTTTATTTCTATAGAAAATTTTATCAAAAAATTTTTTTTATAGAAAATTTATTTCTAATTATACAATTATTTTTCGAGCTTTATGGACAGATATAGATTAAGGAACATGGTTAATAGAGCCATTGAAAAGAAAACGCCAGATACCAATCTATACACGCCTGGACTGTACATGTTTCGGTTCGGGCGAATGAGCCTTTCCACAGCCTTTAGTATAGATCTGGCTGGGAGAGATAACTCAATTTTGGGCCCTTTATGCTAACTCCTTATGGAGAAAACATTTGGGAAATTTCCTCTTACAAATTGAATCATCTTTTCCAGTTTCTGTTAATTGTCATATGTTGTAGTTGACTGTAGAAACAATAAGCATTGTTCGACTGTTCACCACTTAGGTGAATTCTAACAAATTAGCTTTCTAAAAATAAATTTCGTGTTGTTGCATTACTATGTAACAAAACGAAATAAAAATAAGATTAAGGGACTTGAAAGTTATATGAAAAGATGATGTACAGTGGGAGAAAAGATGATTCAATTTATAAGAGGAAATTTCCCAAATGTTTTCTCCATAAGGAGTTAGCATAAAGGGCCCAAAATTAAGTTATCTCTCCCAGCCAGATCTATACTAAAGGCTGTGGAAAGGTTCATTCGCCCGAACCGAAACATGTACAGTCCAGGCGTGTATAGATTGGTATCTGGCGTTTTCTTTTCAATGGCTCTATTAACCATGTTCCTTAATCTATATCTGTCCATAAAGCTCGAAAAATAATTGTATAATTAGATATAATGCATTTGGACGTAAATTGCCTGTTTCGGTATCAGGCTAACATGTAATATAAGAAAATTTATTTCTATAGAATATTTTTTCCAAATTTTACTTCTATAGAAAATGTTGTCAAAATTTTATTTCTATAGAAACTTTAAACTTAATTATATAGGTATTTAATCGACCTTTTCTAGTTTAATATATACCACGTATGGACTATGTGGTACACCCTCAAAAAAAATCGCTTCTTTAACATATGTTCCAAACATATTTTGCAGGAAGCACATATATTATTGCATACGGCCGAAACATTAATATGTTTGTTTTATGTGAACATATTAAATGTTTGGAAGCATTTTGAGCCAAAAATATTATATGCTTGGAAGAATTTTTCCCAAACACGATTGTGCTCATTCCCTAACATACTCGTAATTTTCACTTCCACGAAATTTTATAGTTATTGGCATCTTTTTCTGTAATACAAATAATGTTGAAGAAATTATTCACTTTTATAAATTTTTAAAATTTTACCTTTCGCCTGCACGGAGAATCGAACCGAGAACCATACAGTTTATAAGCCAACACACTATCCACTGGGCTACGTAGCTGTTATAGTCACCAGTAGATAATTATCGTTTTAAGTTACATTTATATAGCATAGTTTGCAGCGCCCACGAGCCCATGCAAACATAACATTATTTAACAGAAATATACATTTGTTTGCCACGTGGAGCAGTGGTTAGCATGTCTGCCTTGCATGCAAAGGGTCGTGGGTTCAACCCCTGCTCCGACCGAACATTTTTTTTTTTTTAATTTACACATTTATATTTATACTATATTAATTTTTTTTAAATGAAACTTCGAAATGTGCGTTATTAAAGATTTATAGTCAGTAACAGTGCTTGATATAAACGAAATTGACTGATTTTTGGATAAAATATTATTTTTTATTGCAAAAATAACAATCTTGTAATAAAAAACTGTTTTTGTACAAAACTTTAAAATTTGGAAGGACTTCAAAAACTAACAAAAGAAGAACGTGGAGTCGAGTATAAACATACATACATAATTTTATAATATAAACATAAATTTATTTAGGAGTGAACAGTTTTTTACTAGCATTTAACACCATCGCTCTAAAATTCCTTTTATTTTTCTTTAATAATTCATTTTAAAGAAAATAAACTTTTTAAATTGTTTTAGCTGTAAAACTCGAACTTAATGCCCGCTTTTATATTTGATGGTGTCCGTCAACTCCTCTTGGACTACTTTTTAATAAAGAGGAACTAAAGTTTGTTTTTTTACATTTTACTGTGTAATTTTTCAGTATTTCCTCCTTATTTCATTTTACTGTCCCAACTCTAAAAAGAGTATAGTGCCCTTTCGTTATTTTTATGAAGACCCCTGATTTCTTTTAACGAACCAAGAAAAAAATTGTGCCCATAATACCAAAATGATAAACCCAACGCACGTCCACACATACATAAAATGCTGCTCTCAAGGCGAAAACATATGCTGTTGGTTCCTAATGTCTATTCTCTTTATTCAAATTAAATAATATTTAGACTTAAACATATCAAATTTTTGGCCTTATCATAAAACAGTTTTCCGAAACAACATACAAGCGGTTTCACAGAAATTGTTCTCTTTTGACTCTTTTGCTGTGTTATATTGATATCTTTCGTCAACTCTCCCGGTTTCCATCACTATTTCTCTCTATACTCTCTCTGTCGCTTTGAATAAAATATCACAACATATGTATGTTTAGTCGAAATTTGTAAATTTATATATGTTTGTATTCACACATATGATTTTTATGAAACATTCATACCACAAACATAATATATTCTAACATATTAATATAGATGTCCCAAACATTTAGTGTTAGTTTAGGAACATTACATGTTTGCACTTAAATATATTGTGTTTAAAAAGTGTGCCCGAAACACATTTTGTTTATATCGGAACATATGAAAAACATATTTTTCTAACAGTGTATATATTACGGTATTAGGAAGTTTTAAGATACCTTGCCATCGGCTTTAGTAGAAGTTTCTACGCAATCCATGGTAGAGGGTACATAAGCTTCGGCCTGGCCGAACTTACGGCCGTATATACTTGTTGTTTTGTAAAATTTGTTTAAATTTAACGAAAATATTGTAAGGAAAATTGTTTGGGAATGTATGGGAACTTTTTTTGTCCTTTTAGGGTATACCGAACATTTTCCCTGGCAACACTGACTATGACCTATAGTCAGATTGAGACAAAGCACTCATAAACATGTACCCCTTAATTTTCTTAAATATGCAACTGCGGTTTATCTCCCAGACCTATATAAATGTTACCCCACATATGCTTATGATTACTAATTCAGTAAGGGTGGTTTAGGGCATGATATAGTCGGCCCCGCCCGACACAACACTTAACTTTTTTCTGTTTATACCGCGCTTTTTGTGGTAGGCTAAGAAGTTTCCGAACTGCCCTCGTTTTTTTTTTTTGATTATGTGATAAAAATTTTAAATACTAAAAAAATTATAAATTTGACCAAATATTTGAAAATGGACTAAATTCCATTTGGTCCGACCATCGGACCAAATTTAAAAATTAAAGCAATCTACTGGTACACAAACAGAGACCGAGGAACAGTCGTGACAGGTAATCGAAATTGGAAAAAGTTGACTCCCAGCTTTCCGATTTTTGCAATGACAACTTCAAAATAGTCGATTTTTTCATTTATTAAAAAAAAGTCAGATCGCCATAAAGGGTGATACGGTCAAAATTTGGTCAATATAAACTTGACGTATTTCTTTCAATTTTGCATTTAAAAAATCTGAACACCCCTCATTTTGAAGGTGTGTGTGTGTAAAATGTTGCTCCTATTTTGATTTTGGAATTCACTCTTCAGTTGTCAAAATGCCGTCCAAGCAAGAAGAGCAGCGTATCAAAATTTTGCTCGCGCATCGCTAAAATCCGAGCTACTCGCACGCAAAGCTGGCAAAATCGCTAAAAGTTGCCAAATCAACCGTTACAAATGTAATTAAAGTATTTGGGGAACGTTTGTCGACAGCCAGGAAGTCTGGATCGGGGCGAAATCGAAAACCGGAAGCCGCTGAGACGACAAAGAGAGTTGCCGGTAGTTTCAAGTGAAACCTTAACCTCTCTCTCCGAGATGCCGCAAATAAGCTGGGTGTATCGTCTACAACCGTGCATCGAGCCAAAAAAACGAGCCGGACTATCGACTTACAAGAAGGTAGTGACTCCAAATCGCGATGATAAGTAAAATACGACGGCCAAAGCGCGATCCCGGAGGCTGTACACGACGATGCTGACGAAGTTTGACTGCGTGGTAATGGACGACGAAACCTACGTCAAAGCCCACTACAAGCAGCTTCCGGGACAGGAGTTTTAAACGGTAAAAGGAAGGGGAAAGGTAGCAGATATTTTCAAGCACATAAAACTGTCAAAGTTCGCAAAGAAATACCTGGTTTGGCAAGCCATCTGTACCTGTGGCTTGAAAAGCAGCATTTTCATAGCTTCCGGGACTGTCAACCAAGAAATTTACGTGAAAGAGTGTTTGAATAAACGTCTGCTACCTTTCCTGAAGAAACAAGGTTGTTCCGTAGTGTTTTGGCCGGATTTGGCATCTTGCCATTACGGTAAAAAGGCCATGGAGTGGTACGCCGCTAACAACGTGCAGGTGGTTCCCAAGGACAAGAACCCTCCCAACACGCCAGAGCTCCGCCCAATTGAGAAATACTGGGCTATTGTCAAGCGGAACCTAAAGAATACCAAAAAACTGCTAAGGACGAGCAGCAGTTCAAGGAAAACTGGCTTTCTGCGGCGAAGAAGGTGGACAAGGTGGCTGTACAAAATCTGATGGCAGGTGTCAAGCGTGAGGCCCGGCAATTCGGATTTGGAAAAGCGAAAGCCTAACTGAATATTTTTCCTGAATTTTATACTAATTGAACTTGAAAAAGAAATTTAATTTGATTTTTTAAATAAACGATTTCACCGATTTACACGCGTTTTCCCTTGACCAAATTTTGACCGTATCACCCTTTAGAATTTTTGATTTTTACGGTTTTTCATATTTAACAAACTTGATCAAGTAACAATGCAGAAAACAATGTTGCACCAAAGATGTTTTCCATTTGCCATTCAAATATAGTCTCTGATGGTTGTTCATTCATTTCGCACACTATTAGGGACCATCATAGATATTTAAAACACAGGTAAACATTCGACTAGACCACAACACCGACATTCCCATTGACTGAAATTCGATATGCCATTGTCTGTGCTATGTGTCATGTTGCATATGGGAGACTTTTTTCCTCTGTTGCCCATTTTGATTTCCTCTTTGTGGCATTCTTCAGCTGTTTGGAGTATTCTCTGTCACTTTTGGTTTGCTTGCATTTATTTTTTCGATTCTTTTTATTATGGCACTTTTATGGTGTTTTTCATCATATCGTGCGGCATACTCTCAGACCGTAAGGCAAAAGACTAAAGAGTTATTTTTTAATTTTATTGTTCAAATGCAAAACATTTCGGAAATAACATCGAAATTTAAAATCAGTTTAAATTTGTAAGAATTTGGTACCTTTGGCACGAATTATGACGAGTTATGGCTCTCCGGTATTTTGGTTCACTCCCTGCGAAGCGCTGTCTCCCCAAGACCCCAGGTACATAAGTCCATCGGATTGAGATCTAGATAAAGATCTTTTCGTCGCAGAGGGGTACCTTCCCTTGGCCCAACGTTTTCTAAGTGGTTTCACTGCAATGTGGAACGCCGTTTGGACTCAGCTATAAAAAGGAGGTCCCTGGTCATGGAGCTTAACATAGAATCGGGCAACACTCAGTGATAAGAGAGAAGTTCACCAATGTGGTATCACAATGGACTGAACAGTCTAAGTGAGCCTGATACATCGGGCTGCCACCTAACCTAACGTACAGTGAAAAAATATTAAACTTTTACTTCTACGTTTTATTTGAAGAAGGCGTGTGGGGAGGTTATGAAATTCGTAAGGGTACCTGATTTTGTGATATTTGGACGAGAAGAGGGACCTACCCCTTGCCCTGCTTTTTGCGAATTGAGCTTATGTTCCCTGATTTGCTTGACATTTTTAGGGAAAGTTGGGAGTGGCGTCTGTACAAAGATACCCTGCATAATTTTTCGATATTTGTTCGGTGACTTTCCCCGAATTTTTTTTTACTATATTGAAAGACCTAAAATTCTCATATTTACTTGAAATCTACAAAGGACGAAATCAATATGGTGTACCTGATTTTTGGATATTTGGACGAGGTGGGGACCTTCTCTTTGCCTCACATTTTGAATCGTGAAGAAAACTTCCCAGATTTTCTAGAACATTTTTGGGAAAAGTTGCGGGTGCAATGAAAAAAAAAAAAAATAGTAAAAAAATACAAAAAGAAAAAATATATATTGTCGTTAGGCCAAAGATTTCATGTCCTTAAAATCCGAATTTTTCTTAGCATAGAGGACGCATTTCTCTGATATAAAGTTTTCCTTTGTTCAAAAGTCAATAAACTTTCCAATGAAGTAATTTTTTCCTTAAAGTTAAGTGATTCGACTTCCAATTGGGTACGCTAACATGAAAGAAAAAATTGTTTTAGTGCGGTCAACCTGGATTTAATAATTCCAAAAAAATTCTTCAAAATTAATGAATCGTCTTTAAATTTGTTCACTTTTCCATTTTGACAACAAAGCAAAAAAGCGTTTAAAACTAGTAGATTTTTTTAAACTTTATTTTAAAGGCTTTTCTACTTGAGTCAAAGCCTAATTTTTACTTGTAGTCGAGTGCGAATTTGAAAATTTTAAGTTGTCGTTAGCCTGATTTCAAAAGGACTCTGATAGAACTTGATTAATAAAGCTGAAAAACCAATAAATGTTTAATTTAAAAGAGAATTGTGTTTTAAATTTGTCTTTACTTCAATTCTCCGCTTTTTTGGCTCGGAATCAAAATCATTAGTGTAAAGTCAAAATCTTTGGAACCGGGTATGCTTTTTTTAGTGTGGTATCCAGTTCTTTATTTTTCACTATCTGGTCGAGCAAGGAGAATAGTGAAATGTTTAAACATCGTCGATTTACTTTGAATTTATAGGGAAAGTTGGGTAGTTTATGAAATTAGTAGTTTATGATTTTTCGCTATCTGGTTGAGGAGGAGCGAAGGAGGGAGAATATTCCCATTGGCCGATGGGAACTCGTTGCATAAATTTATGATACTTGCACAGGCTTCTTGCCAGACTTTTTTAAGTAAAACAAGTAAGTAAAGTCTAAAGTCGGGCGGAGCCGACTATATTATACCCTTCACCACTATGTAGACAAACATTTGTGTTACCATCTCAACTACTTAAAATTTGCTGGGAGCTATATAAAAGTTTGTCAATGCTACCCTCTGTGCAAAATTTCACGAAGATCGGTAGTAAACTTTGGCCTCTGTGGTCATATGAGTCTAAATCGGACGAAAGATATATATGGGAGCTATATCTAAATCTGAAACGATTTGGCTGATATTTTGCAAGATTTTCGAGATTCATAAAATATTTGGATGTACGGTATTTCAAGAAAATCGGTTGATAAACACGCTAACTATGACCACATCGGGGATAAATATATATGGCAGCTATATCTAAATCTGAACCGATTTTTTCCGAGACCAATAGCGATTGTCACTGTCCGCAGAAACGGCCCTATGCCAAATTTGAGGACGATCGGACTTAAATTGCGAGCTGTACTTTGTGCACAAAATTACATATACAGACAGACAGACAGACAGACAGACAGACGGACATCGCTAACTCGACTCAGAATTTAATTCTAAGCCGATCGGTATACTAAAAGATGGGTCTATGACCACTATTTCTTGGCGTTACATACAAATGCACAAACTTATTATAGTCTGTACCACAGTAGTGGTGAAGGGTATAAAAATTAAATTTTACTTTACATTTTTGAAATTAACATGCAACGTAGAGGGTGCTTTATTTTTCGGTAAATGTTCGAGAAAGGCAACTTCTTCGTGCCAACATTTTGAAAAATGTTTTCTTAGATACTTTGTATTTTGTTGAAATATGATACTTATTGTTCAGGAATGTTGAGGAGAAGGATACGTCCCCTTGACAAACAATGCTTGAAATTCACAGAAAATCGGGAGAAGTGTCCAACGACTTGAATAAGGGACATACTTAAAAAATTGGTGGACAGGGACCATCCTCTCCCCGACGATGTTTTAAGACGGACCATTTTTGCACCAGCTTATTCACCTTATTTCTGTGTATAAACGGAAAACCAAGTTGTCCGATGTGTTTGAAATGTAAAGGACACTTATATGGAAATCATGGAGTGAAAAGGAGTACTTCAGATTTTGTGCCAGACTTCCCTGACCCTACTCTTTAAAAGAGTTCAAATATTACATTAAAATTTGTTTCCTAGAATCAAGTACGGAAAACTAAAACTTAAAAGTATCCCTTCATCTTGTTTTTTCAGTGCACCATGAATTGCGCAGAAAATTCTAATAAAAACTGAAATACTGGGGTTGTGGTTACTGACATCAAGAACTAAATTTCAACTGGACCAGAGGAAATTTGCACCAGCTCCGGAAATCAATTCCTTTCATCGGTTTACTAGGGGCTATATATAATCATGACCACGGCTGTCACTCGAGCCAAAAAAAAAAAACTCTACCAAAATTGGGAGAAAATTTTACCAAAAAAGTAGTAACACAAATCTTCCCTAAATTTTCTTGTCTAATAAGTTCGAATAAATATTGTAATACTATGTAGAAAAAATCTTATTTTGCGTAATTTTATTTCCATAGAAAAATTTGTCAAAATTATATTTACATAGAAAATTTTGTCAAAATTTTATTTCAATAATTTTTTTTTATTTCTTTAGAAAAATATGTCAACACTTTATTTCTATAGAAAATTTTGATAGAATTTTATTTCTATAGAACATTTTCTCAAAATTGTATTTCTATAGAAATTGTATCTTTATAGAAAATTTAGTCAAAATCTTATTTCTATAGAAAATTTTGTCAAAACTTTATTTCTACAGAAAAATTTTTCAAAATTTTATTTCTATAGAAAATTTTGTTAAAATTTTATGTCTATAGAAATTTTGGTCCAAATTTTATTTCTATAGAAAATTTTGTCAAAATTATATTTCTATAGAAAATTTTGTCAAAATTTCATTTCTATAGAAAATTTTGTCGAAATTTCATTCCTATAGACAATTTTGTCAAAACTTTATTTCTATAGAAAATGTTCTCAAAATGTTATTTCTACAGAACATTTTGTTAAAATTTTATGTCTATAGAAAATTTTGTCCAAATTTTATTTCTATAAAAATTTTGTCAAAATTTTATTTCTATAGAAAATTTTGTCCAAATTTTATTTCTATAGAAAATTTTGTCCAAATTTTATTTCTATAGAAAATTTTGTTGAAATTTGATTCCTATAGAAAATTTTGTCAACATTTTATTTCTATAGAAAATATTCTCAAAATGTTATTTCTATAGAAAATTTATTTCAAATTATTTCTATACAAAAATTTTTCAACATTTTATTTCTATAGAAAATTTTCTCAAAATTGTATTTCTGTAGAAAATTTTGTCAGAATTTTATTTCGTTTTGTTTTTTGTTGTTGGTTTGTACTTCAATCATATGTATACCCTTCACCACTACTGTGGTACAGGGTATAATAAGTTTGTGCATTTGTAAGTAACGCCAAGAAATAGTGGTCATAGACCCATCTTTTAGTATACCGATCGGCTTAGAATTAAATTCTGAGTCGATGGGAACATCCAAATATTTTATGAATCTCGAAAATCTTGCAAAATATCAGCCAAATCGGTTCAGATTTAGATATAGCTCCCATATATATCTTTCGTCCGATTTAGACTATTATGACCACATAGGCCAAAGTTTACTACCGATCTCCGTGAAATTTTGCACAGAGGGTTGCATTGACATTCTACCAATGCTTGGTAAATTTGATTGAAATCGGTTCAAATTTAGATATAGCTCCCATATATATCTTTCGTCCGATTTGAACTTATATGGCCACAAAAGCCGGAGTTTTGCCGTGATTTGCTTCAAATTTTGCACAAGGGGTACGTTTAATAGTATCGTTAAGTGTGTCAAATTGCACAAGCGGTACTTTTAACGATACTATTGTATGTGCCAAATATGGTCAAAATCGATTCAGATTTAGATATAGCTCCCATATATATATTTCGTCCGATTTGAACTTATATGGCCTCAAATTCCAGGGGTTTGCCGTGATTTGCTTCAAATTTCGCACAAGGAGTACGTTTAGTAGTATAGGTAATTGTGGCAAATTTGGTTGAAATCGGTTCAGATTTAGATATGGCTCCCATATATATCTCCCGTCCGATTTGCACTCATATGACCATGGGGGGCCAAAGTTATACTCCAATTTACGTGAAATTTCGCATAGATAGCAGAATTATTATTCTAACTATGCATGTCAAATGTAGTCAAAATTGGTTCAGATTGTATATAGCTCCCATATATACGTACACCAGAATTGGGGAAATATGGTAGACTGTTTCATATGTTAGACCCATTTTCTATGGGATTTTCCTCCAATTGACTGGATAGTTTCCTCAGACAATACAAATGTGGCCAAAATTCTCACACTTTACACAAAATTCTGTGATGATTTCTCCATATCTTAGCCATATCCTACACACTGCAATGCCAAAATTTCCACAGAACGGATGAGTTTTAAATAAGGCTCCAAGTCGCCCGACTAGACCAAATAATATATCACAACCCACACTTGACCACATATCTTGGCGAGATCTAACAATATCCTTGTAAAATCGCCACTGCTGAGTAGCAAAAATTGTAGATATTATCTAATTGTCCTATATCTCTAATACATATGTATCGCCTGAAAAATCATAAATCTCTTTTGTACAATTGCATTAAAATTTCTCTCGCTTCATATTTCCCATATTTATACCCTGCGCCATACTGTGGAACAGCGTATTATAAGTTAGTGCATATGTTTGTAACACCCAGAAGGAGACGAGATAGACACATGGTGTCTTTGGCAATAATGTTCAGGGTGGGTCCCTGAGTCGATATAACCATGTCCGTCCGTCCGTCTGTCTGTGAACACATTTTTGTGATCAAAGTCTAGGTCGCAATTTAAGTCCAATCGCCTTCAAATTTGGCACATGCATGTGTTTTGGCTCGGAATAGAACCCTATTGATTTTGGAAGAAATCGGTTCAGATTTAGATATAGCTCCCATATATATCTTTCGACCGACATGCACTAATATGGACCCAGCAGCCAGAGTTTTATACCGATTTGCTTGAAATTTTGTACAAACATAACACTTAGTCGTATAGTCAAGTGTGCAAAATTTGATTGAAATCGGTTCAGTTTTAGGTATAGCTCCCATATATATCTTTCGCACGATATGGACTTATATGGCCCCAGAAGCCAGATTTTTGGCCGAATTTGGTTAAAATTTTGCACTAAGAGTACAATTAGTAGTATAGTCAAGTGTGCAGAATTTGATTGAAATCGGTTCAGATTTAGATATAGCTCCCATATATATCTTTCGCCCGATATGGACTAATATGGTCCTAGAAGCCATAGTTTTGGCCCAATTTGGTTGAAATTTTGCACAGGGAGTAGATTTAGCATTGTAGCTATGTGCGCCAAATCTGGTTGAAATCGGTTCAGATTTAGATATAGCTCCTATATATATCGTTCGCCCGATTTACACCCACAGTGGCCAATCTTTTACTCCGATTTAATTGAAATTTTGCATGGGGAGTAGAATTAGCGTTGTTACTATGCGTGCCAAATTTGGTTGAAATCGGTTCAGATTTAGATATATCTCCCATATATAGCCTTCGCCCGATTTACACTCATATGACCACAGAGACGAATTTTTAACTCCGATTTAGTTGAAATTTTGTACAGGGAGTTGAATTAGCATTGTTGCTATGCGTGCCAAATTTGGTTGAAATCGGTTCAGATTTAGATATAGCTCCCATATATATGTTTTTTCTGATTTCGACAAAAATGGTCAAAATACCAACATTTTCCTTGTAAAATCGCCAATGCTTAGTCGAAAAGTTGTAAAAATGACTCTAATTTTCCTAAACTTCTAATACATATATATCGAGCGATAAATCATAAATAAACTTTTTCGAAGTTTCCTTAAAATTGCTTCAGATTTAAACGTTTCCCATATTTTTTTACTAACATTGTGTTCCACCCTAGTGCATTAGCCGACTTAAATTTTGAGTCTATAGATTTTGTAGAAGTCTATCAAATTCTGTCCAGATCGAGTGATATATAAATGTATGTATTTGGGACAAACCTTTATATAGCCCCCAACACATTTGACGGATGTGATATGGTATCGAAAATTTAGATCTACAAAGTGGCGCAGGGTATAATATAGTCGGCCCCGCCCGACTTTAGACTTTCCTTACTTGTTTTTACTAACATTGTGTTTCATCCCAGGGCGTTAGCCGATTTAA